>NW_027362773.1:169446087-169535555 GCF_046119375.1 Phyllobates terribilis
CAATAAAAGCTTATACCTGAATTCTTCCATTTGCAGAAGCAGCGCGGACGATATAAACCATATATAATTCATATTAATGTCTGCACCTAGCTGAAATAATAATAGTGCGTTTCCAGGGATAGCACAGCACAAAAAGACACATTTATAGGGGACGGTGCAGCTGACATAGAGTGACAGCTGACAGGTAGTGGCCTGCATCTGCCCATGTGATGCTCCTGCACCTTCTTTGTAAGAAGAATAAATTCCACATAATGTTCTCGTATTTGTTGACACTGGCCAATAATCGGGAACGTTCTCCGATAATCGTCCAGTCTAAACACGGTGTCAAACACCCGACGAACAAGCAGAACACTCGTTAGTTGGGTGAAATGATTTTAAGGTTGTTTAAAAATAGTACTCGGCACACATTGTCCTATGTAATCAGTTATGTACTGACAAGAACAATGATGTTATGTGCTCATAGAAGTGTGGTCTGCCTGTCTAGGCACAATATTAACCGGCATCTGACCGGCTTTCATGTAACCTATTGGCAGTTGTTTAATGTTTGCAATTGGGCTTTCTAAATGCAACATTATTCTTCTATGAGTCCTGACATGAGAGTTAATAGCAGGAATGATGCAGCGTAGCGTCCAATAAGTCTTCCCAGCTGTAAAATGGTCCCTTATCTGCAGCCTCTGTGCAAATCCGACTCCTCCATAATGTCCTCCTGTCACCGCACATGCTCGGCACCTTGTCTGAAACTCAGTTTGTGTTTTCTGTTTAAATTATAATTTTATTTTCTGTTAAAATTCTTTCAATTTGCAGAATCTTCATACATCCATATTTCTCCATCTTAGCTGCTCTCACACTGAAGGAATTATCCTCTGTCGGTGTCCTATGTAGTCTTCTGTATTTCTGTCCTAGAAGCTTATTGTTCAGGGGCTGATAACAGTCTGAGATGCCTCATACACTCCTCATATTGAAATTACGACGTGAGAAGGAAAACTCGTGGAATTATTGCAATCACATGGTCGATATACTTGTTTCTGATCTGCAAATTATGAAGAGATGGAAAATTAATTTTCAAAACCTTTGGATTTTCCAGTCTAGAGTCTGAGCCTCATGCAGAAATCCCGGCACCTTGAGCCTCGGCGGCTGTCACTGAGGTCATTAATAGGTGTCTTAAGGACGGTTCTGCCGCTTATTGTACAAATCATCAGAATCCGCTGCTGACAGTTCCTGTGTGATCACCGACCAATGACGTCCCTGATGTGCTGGATGGAGACAAGTCCGGAGACGCTGCCGGTAGCTCCTGTGTAATCACCGACCAATGACGTCCCCGATGGAGACAAGTCCGGAGACGCTGCTGGCAGCTCCTGTGTAATCACCGACCAATGACGTCCCCGATGTGATGGATGGAGACAAGTCCGGAGACGCTGCCGGTAGCTCCTGTGTAATCACCGACCAATGACGTCCCCGATGGAGACAAGTCCGGAGACGCTGCTGGCAGCTCCTGTGTAATCACCGACCAATGATGTACCCGATGGAGACAAGTCCGGAGACGCTGCTGGCAGCTCCTGTGTAATCACCGACCAGTGACGTCCCCGATGTGATGGATGGAGAGAAGTCCAGAGACACTGCCAGCAGCTCCTGTGTAATCACCGACCAATGACGTCCCCGATGTGCTCGATGGAGACAAGTCCGGAGACGCTGCCGGCAGCTCCTGTGTAATCACCGACGAATGACGTCCCCGATGTGCCCGATGGAGACAAGTCCGAAGACGCTACCGGCAGCTCCTGTGTGATCACCGACCAATGACGTCCCCGATGTGCCCGATGGAGAGAAGTCCGGAGACGCTGCAGCCACGGGAGGAGGTTTAGACCACTCAGGTAGCTCACAGTAGTGCGAGGAACTTACGGCCTGGGGGTGCCGTGTTGGATATCAGGTTATGTTTCGGCTCCTGTGTAGAATACTCTTTTGTCGTACAGTATTTTTATAGTTTAGTCAGGTTTCTAAATATAAAACACCAGAGGATTTACTGGCCACGGTCCTTACTCAGGACATGTCATAGATTACATACGAGCCTGCGATTGTTACCGGTTGTAAACATCGTGTTCATGTCCCGTGTTCCCTGATATCTCGGATACACATCTTATGTTTTAGACACACTAAATTAATATTCAATGTATTTTTTCCTTGGGCACCCAGTATTGAGAGATCAAAGCGCAGCATTAAGTCTATATTTATACTTGTGTATGTTTGTTATTGCTGTACTATGTGATGTCTTCAAAGCCATCGCTCATCTCTCAGATGGAAAAACAAGAAAGAAGCAAGTTATGCCATCGCTTTCACCCTCACTTCTGATTCTACATGACATTAGAGCCTAACCCCCCTCACCCACTCCTGCCATCTCCTGGCACCACCGCCTCGGCACTTGGCAAATACAATAAGAAAGCAACGGGATAGATGCAAATATGCAGCTTCTGTATGCCAATATTTGCAATATTCATGGAAACCATGAAAAATAATGACAGCAGGAGATCCTATTCACGAAGCCAGGAGTAGAACTTCAAAAACGCCTCCACGGTCCACCACACCCAGGCCTGGAAAGGCGCACGGATGTAGGGGGTGCACAGCACAGTGTCCCATATTGTCTTCTGCTGCCTTCTCACTCCTCGACACCAGTGCCCTGGTTTTCCACACTTAATGAACTTTTCCCTTCATATTTTCTTACTAGGAAGCAAAAACTCCGTAATCAACCCGTGATTCTCATGCCAATGTTTGCTGATTATTAGAGTTAGGCACATGGCCTCCTCAACTTACTGCGCTTTGCTACAAGCTTGGGGTTGTATTCTTCATCAGGAGTATTTTGGGTGTTTTGTCTATGAGGCTATTAAATTCTAGTCAGGATACCCACAGCCAGTCTGAGCATCGCGGACCATACGCGGACCATGCTATATGGACATCCGAGTTTATAAAAAATATTTTTTAAATAAATGAAAGATTCAATCAGCTAATTTCTGAAGAGTCCGCACCTTCCTGTAAGATGTGAGTAGGGGAATCCTCTATCGCCCACATTACTCCTTTGTATCCCCGTCTCTCTCAGATCCAGCGTGTGACTGCTCTCCTACAGTGCGTGTGACTGCGCTCCTACAGTGCGTGCGACTGCGATCCTACAGTGCGTGTGACTGCTCTCCTACAGTGAGTGTGACTGCTCTCCTACAGTGCGTGTGACTGCTCTCCTACAGTGCGTGTGACTGCGCTCCTACAGTGCGTGTGACTGCGCTCCTACAGTGCGTGCGACTGCGATCCTACAGTGCGTGTGACTGCGCTCCTACAGTGCGTGTGACTGCTCTCCTACAGTGCGTGTGACTGCGCTCCTACAGTGCGTGTGACTGCTCTCCTACAGTGCGTGTGACTGCGCTCCTACAGTGCGTGTGACTGCTCTCCTACAGTGCGTGTGACTGCTCTCCTACAGTGCATGTGACTGCTCTCCTACAGTGCGTGTGACTGCGCTCCTACACTGCGTGTGACTGCGCTCCTACAGTGCGTGTGACTGCTCTCCTACAGTGCGTGTGACTGCGCTCCTACAGTGCGTGTGACTGCTCTCCTACAGTGCGTGTGACTGCTCTCCTACAGTGCGTGTGACTGCTCTCCTACAGTGCGTGTGACTGCGCTCCTACAGTGCGTGTGACTGCGCTCCTACAGTGCGTGTGACTGCTCTCCTACAGTGCGTGTGACTGCTCTCCTATAGAGCGTGTGACTGCTCTCCTACAGTGCGTGTGACTGCTCTCCTACAGTGCGTGTGACTGCGCTCCTACAGTGCGTGTGACTGCGCTCCTACAGTGCGTGTGACTGCTCTCCTACAGTGCGTGTGACTGCGCTCCTACAGTGCGCATGACTGCTCTCCTACAGTGCGCGTGACTGCTCTCCTACAGTGCGCGTGACTGCTCTCCTACAGTGCGCGTGACTGCTCTCCTACAGTGCGCGTGACTGCTCTCCTACAGTGCGTGTGACTGCTCTCCTACAGTGCGTGTGACTGCGCTCCTACAGTGCGTGTGACTGCGCTCCTACAGTGCGTGTGACTGCTCTCCTACAGTGCGTGTGACTGCTCTCCTACAGTGCGTGACACTGCTCTCCTACAGTGCGTGTGACTGCGCTCCTACAGTGCGTGTGACTGCTCTCCTACAGTGCGTGTGACTGCGCTCCTACAGTGCGTGTGACTGCGCTCCTACAGTGCGTGTGACTGCGCTCCTACAGTGCGTGTGACTGCGCTCCTACAGTGCGTGTGACTGCTCTCCTACAGTGCGTGTGACTGCTCTCCTATAGAGCGTGTGACTGCTCTCCTACAGTGCGTGTGACTGCTCTCCCACAGTGCGTGTGACTGCTCTCCCACAGTGCGTGTGACTGCTCTCCTACAGTGTGTGTGACTGCGCTCCTACAGTGCGTGTGACTGCTCTCCTACAGTGCGTGTGACTGCGCTCCTACAGTGTGTGTGACTGCTCTACAGTGCGTGTGACTGCTCTCCCACAGTGCGTGTGACTGCTCTCCTACAGTGCGTGTGACTGCGCTCCTACAGTGCGTGTGACTGCTCTACAGTGCGTGTGACTGCTCTCCTACTGTGCGTGTGACTGCTCTCCTACAGTGCGTGTGACTGCTCTCCTACAGTGCGTGTGACTACTCTCCTACAGTGCGTGTGACTGCTCTCCTACAGTGCGTGTGACTGCTCTCCTACAGTGCGTGTGACTGCTCCTACAGTGCGTGTGACTGCTTTCCTACAGTGCATGTGACTGCGCTCCTACAGTGCGTGTGACTGCTCTCCTACAGTGCGTGTGACTGCTCTCCTACAGTGCGTGTGACTGCTCTCCTACAGTGCGTGTGACTGCGCTCCTACAGTGCGTGTGACTGCGCTCCTACAGTGCGTGTGACTGCGCTCCTACAGTGCGTGTGACTGCTCTCCTACAGTGCCTGTCACTGCTCTCCTACAGTGCGTGTGACTGCTCTCCTACAGTGCGTGTGACTGCTCTCCTACAGTGCGTGTGACTGCTCTCCTACAGTGCGTGTGACTGCTCTCCTACAGTGCGTGTGACTGCTCTCCTACAGTGCGTGTGACTGCGCTCCTACAGTGCGTGTGACTGCTCTCCTACAGTGCCTGTCACTGCTCTCCTACAGTGCGTGTGACTGCGATCCTACAGTGCGTGTGACTGCTCTCCTACAGTGCGTGTGACTGCTCTCCTACAGTGCGTGTGACTGCTCTCCTACAGTGCGTGCGACTGCTCTCCTACAGTGCGTGCGACTGCTCTCCTACAGTGCGCGTGACTGCTCTCCTACAGTGCGTGTGACTGCGCTCCTACAGTGCGTGTGACTGCGCTCCTACAGTGCGTGTGACTGCTCTCCTACAGTGCGTGTGACTGCGCTCCTACAGTGCGTGTGACTGCTCTCCTACAGTGCGTGTGACTGCTCTCCTACAGTGCATGTGACTGCTCTCCTACAGTGCGTGTGACTGCGCTCCTACACTGCGTGTGACTGCTCTCCTACAGTGCGTGTGACTGCGCTCCTACAGTGCGTGTGACTGCTCTTCTACAGTGCGTGTGACTGCTCTCCTACAGTGCGTGTGACTGCTCTCCTACAGTGCGTGTGACTGCGCTCCTACAGTGCGTGTGACTGCGCTCCTACAGTGCGTGTGACTGCTCTCCTACAGTGCGTGTGACTGCTCTCCTATAGAGCGTGTGACTGCTCTCCTACAGTGCGTGTGACTGCTCTCCTACAGTGCGTGTGACTGCGCTCCTACAGTGCGTGTGACTGCGCTCCTACAGTGCGTGTGACTGCTCTCCTACAGTGCGTGTGACTGCGCTCCTACAGTGCGCATGACTGCTCTCCTACAGTGCGCGTGACTGCTCTCCTACAGTGCGCGTGACTGCTCTCCTACAGTGCGCGTGACTGCTCTCCTACAGTGCGCGTGACTGCTCTCCTACAGTGCGTGTGACTGCTCTCCTACAGTGCGTGTGACTGCGCTCCTACAGTGCGTGTGACTGCGCTCCTACAGTGCGTGTGACTGCTCTCCTACAGTGCGTGTGACTGCTCTCCTACAGTGCGTGTGACTGCTCTCCTACAGTGCGTGTGACTGCGCTCCTACAGTGCGTGTGACTGCTCTCCTACAGTGCGTGTGACTGCGCTCCTACAGTGCGTGTGACTGCTCTCCTACAGTGCGTGTGACTGCGCTCCTACAGTGCGTGTGACTGCGCTCCTACAGTGCGTGTGACTGCGCTCCTACAGTGCGTGTGACTGCTCTCCTACAGTGCGTGTGACTGCTCTCCTATAGAGCGTGTGACTGCTCTCCTACAGTGCGTGTGACTGCTCTCCCACAGTGCGTGTGACTGCTCTCCCACAGTGCGTGTGACTGCTCTCCTACAGTGTGTGTGACTGTGCTCCTACAGTGCGTGTGACTGCTCTCCTACAGTGCGTGTGACTGCGCTCCTACAGTGTGTGTGACTGCTCTACAGTGCGTGTGACTGCTCTCCCACAGTGCGTGTGACTGCTCTCCTACAGTGCGTGTGACTGCGCTCCTACAGTGCGTGTGACTGCTCTACAGTGCGTGTGACTGCTCTCCTACTGTGCGTGTGACTGCTCTCCTACAGTGCGTGTGACTGCTCTCCTACAGTGCGTGTGACTGCTCTCCTACAGTGCGTGTGACTGCTCCTACAGTGCGTGTGACTGCTTTCCTACAGTGCATGTGACTGCGCTCCTACAGTGCGTGTGACTGCTCTCCTACAGTGCGTTTGACTGCTCTCCTACAGTGCGTGTGACTGCTCTCCTACAGTGCGTGTGACTGCGCTCCTACAGTGCGTGTGACTGCGCTCCTACAGTGCGTGTGACTGCTCTCCTACAGTGCGTGTGTGACTGCGCTCCTACAGTGCGTGTGACTGCTCTCCTACAGTGCGTGTGACTGCTCTCCTACAGTGCGTGTGACTGCTCTCCTACAGTGCGTGTGACTGCTCTCCTACAGTGCGTGTGACTGCTCTCCTACAGTGCGTGTGACTGCTCTCCTACAGTGCGTGCGACTGCTCTCCTACAGTGCGCGTGACTGCTCTCCTACAGTGCGCGTGACTGCGCTCCTACAGTGCGTGTGACTGCTCTCCTACAGTGCGTGTGACTGCTCTCCTACAGTGCGTGTGACTGCTCTCCTACAGTGCGTGTGACTGCTCTCCTACAGTGCGTGACTGCGCTCCTACAGTGCGTGTGACTGCTCTCCTACAGTGCGTGTGACTGCTCTCCTACAGTGCGTGTGACTGCTCTCCTACAGTGCGTGTGACTGCGCTCCTACAGTGCGTGTGACTGCGCTCCTACAGTGCGTGTGACTGCGCTCCTACAGTGCGTGTGACTGCGATCCTACAGTGCGTGTGACTGCGATCCTACAGTGCGTGCGACTGCTCCTACAGTGCGTGTGACTGCGCTCCTACAGTGCGTGTGACTGCTCTACAGTGCGTGTGACTGCGCTCCTACAGTGCGTGTGACTGCGCTCCTACAGTGCGTGTGACTGCGCTCCTACAGTGCGTGCGACTGCGCTCCTACAGTGCGTGCGACTGCGCTCCTACAGTGCGTGCGACTGCTCTCCTACAGTGCGTGCGACTGCTCTCCTACAGTGCGTGTGACTGCTCTCCTACAGTGCGTGCGACTGCGCTCCTACAGTGCGTGCGACTGCGCTCCTACAGTGCGTGCGACTGCTCTCCTACAGTGCGTGTGACTGCTCTCCTACAGTGCGTGTGACTGCGCTCCTACAGTGCGTGCGACTGCTCTCCTACAGTGCGTGCGACTGCTCTCCTACAGTGCGTGTGACTGCTCTCCTACAGTGCGTGTGACTGCTCTCCTACAGTGCGTGTGACTGCGCTCCTACAGTGCGGGTGACTGCGCTCCTACAGTGCGTGTGACTGCTCTCGTACAGTGCGTGTGACTGCGCTCCTACAGTGCGTGTGACTGCTCTCCTACAGTGCGTGACTGCGCTCCTACAGTGCGTGACTGCGCTCCTACAGTGCGTGACTGCGCTCCTACAGTGCGTGTGACTGCTATCCTACAGTGCGTGTGACTGCTCTCCTACAGTGCGTGTGACTGCTCTCCTACAGTGCGTGTGACTGCTCTCCTACAGTGCGTGTGACTGCGCTCCTACAGTGCGTGTGACTGCGCTCCTACAGTGCGTGTGACTGCGATCCTACAGTGCGTGTGACTGCGATCCTACAGTGCGTGCGACTGCTCCTACAGTGCGTGTGACTGCGCTCCTACAGTGCGTGTGACTGCGCTCCTACAGTGCGTGTGACTGCGCTCCTACAGTGCGTGTGACTGCGCTCCTACAGTGCGTGTGACTGCGCTCCTACAGTGCGTGCGACTGCGCTCCTACAGTGCGTGCGACTGCTCTCCTACAGTGCGTGAGACTGCTCTCCTACAGTGCGTGCGACTGCTCTCCTACAGTGCGTGCGACTGCGCTCCTACAGTGCGTGTGACTGCTCTCCTACAGTGCGTGTGACTGCTCTCCTACAGTGCGTGTGACTGCGCTACTACAGTGCGTGTGACTGCGCTCCTACAGTGCGTGTGACTGCTCTCCTACAGTGCGTGTGACTGCTCTCGTACAGTGCGTGTGACTGCGCTCCTACAGTGCGTGTGACTGCTCTCCTACAGTGCGTGTGACTGCGCTCCTACAGTGCGTGTGACTGCGCTCCTACAGTGCGTGTGACTGCTCTCCTACAGTGCGTGTGACTGCGCTCCTACAGTGCGTGTGACTGCTCCTACAGTGCGTGTGACTGCTCTCCTACAGTGCGTGTGACTGCGCTCCTACAGTGCGTGTGACTGCGCTCCTACAGTGCGTGTGACTGCTCCTACAGTGCGTGTGACTGCTCTCCTACAGTGCGTGTGACTGCGCTCCTACAGTGCGTGTGACTGCTCTCCTACAGTGTGTGTGACTGCGCTCCTACAGTGCGTGTGACTGCTCTCCTACAGTGCGTGTGACTGCTCTCCTACAGTGCGTGTGACTGCTCTCCTACAGTGCGTGTGACTGCGCTCCTACAGTGCGTGTGACTGCTCCTACAGTGCGTGTGACTGCGCTCCTACAGTGCGTGTGACTGCTCCTACAGTGCGTGTGACTGCTCTCCTACAGTGCGTGTGACTGCTCCTACAGTGCGTGTGACTGCTCTCCTACAGTGCGTGTGACTGCGCTCCCACAGTGCGTGTGACTGCTCTCCTACAGTGCGTGTGACTGCGCTCCTACAGTGCGTGTGACTGCTCCTACAGTGCGTGAGACTGCTCTCCTACAGTGCGTGTGACTGCTCCTACAGTGCGTGTGACTGCGCTCCTACAGTGCGTGTGACTGCTCTCCTACAGTGCGTGTGACTGCTCTCCTACAGTGCGTGTGACTGCCATCCTACAGTGCGTGTGACTGCGATCCTACAGCGCGTGTGACTGCTCTCCTACAGTGCGTGTGACTGCTCTCCTACAGTGCGTGTGATGGCTCTCCTACAGTGCGTGTGACTGCTCTCCTACAGTGCGTGTGACTGCGTTCCTACAGTGCGTGTGACTGCGCTCCTACAGTGCGTGTGACTGCTCTCCTACAGTGCGTGTGACTGCGGTCCTACAGTGTGTGTGACTGCTCTCCTACAGTGCGTGTGACTGCTCTCCTACAGTGCGTGTGACTTCTCTACTACAGTGCGTGTGACAGCGCTCCTACAGTGCGTGTGACTGCGCTCCTACAGTGCGCGTGACTGCTCTCCTACAGTGCGCGTGACTGCGCTCCTACAGTGCGCGTGACTGCTCTCCTACAGTGCGTGTGACTGCGCTCCTACAGTGCGTGTGACTGCTCTCCTACAGTGCGTGTGACTGCTCTCCTACAGTGCGTGTGACAGCGCTCCTACAGTGCGTGTGACTGCTCTCCTACAGTGCGTGTGACTGCTCTCCTACAGTGCGTGTGACTGCTCTCCTACAGTGCGTGTGACTGCTCTCCTACAGTGCGTGTGACGGCTCTCCTACAGTGTGTGTGACTGCGCTCCTACAGTGCGTGTGACTGCTCTCCTACAGTGCGTGTGACTGCTCTCCTACAGTGCGTGTGACTGCTCTCCTACAGTGCGTGTGACTGCGCTCCTACAGTGCGTGTGACTGCTCTCCTACAGTGCGTGTGACTGCGCTCCTACAGTGCGTGTGACTGCTCTCCTACAGTGCGTGTGACTGCTCTCCTACAGTGCGTGTGACTGCTCTCCTACAGTGCGTGTGACTGCTCTCGTACAGTGCGTGTGACTGCTCTCCTACAGTGCGTGTGACTGCTCTCCTACAGTGTGTGTGACTATTCTCCTACAGTGCGTGTGACTGCTCTCCTACAGTGCGTGTGACTGCTCTCCTACAGTGCGTGTGACAGCGCTCCTACAGTGCGTGTGACAGCGCTCCTACAATGCGTGTGACTGCTCTCCTACAGTGCGTGTGACTGCTCTCCTACAGTGCGTGTGACAGCGCTCCTACAGTGCGTGTGACAGCGCTCCTACAGTGCGTGTGACTGCTCTCCTACAGTGCGTGTGACGGCTCTCCTACAGTGTGTGTGACTGCTCCTACAGTGCGTGTGACTGCTCTCCTACAGTGCGTGTGACTGCTCCTACAGTGCGTGTGACTGCTCTCCTACAGTGCGTGTGACTGCGCTCCTACAGTGCGTGTGACTGCTCCTACAGTGCGTGTGACTGCTCTCCTACAGTGCGTGTGACTTCTCCTACAGTGCGTGTGACTGCGCTCCTACAGTGCGTGTGACTGCGCTCCTACAGTGCGTGTGACTGCTCTCCTACACTGCGTGTGACTGCTCTCCTACAGTGCGTGTGACTGCTCCTACAGTGCGTGTGACTGCTCTCCTACGGTGCGTGTGACTGCTCTCCTACACTGCGTGTGACTGCTCTCCTACAGTGTGTGTGACTGCTCTCCTACAGTGCGTGTGACTGCTCTCCTAGAGTGCGTGTGACTGCTCTCCTACAGTGCGTGTGACTGCTCTCCTACAGTGCGTGTGACTGCTCTCCTACAGTGCGTGTGACTGCTCTCCTACAGTGCGTGTGACTGCGCTCCTACAGTGCGTGTGACTGCGCTCCTACAGTGCGTGTGACTGCTCTCCTACAGTGAGTGTGACTGCGCTCCTACAGTGCGTGTGACTGCGCTCCTACAGTGCGTGTGACTGCGCTCCTACAGTGCGTGTGACTGCTCTCCTACAGTGCGTGTGACTGCTCTCCTACAGTGCGTGTGACTGCGCTCCTACAGTGCGTGTGACTGCGCTCCTACAGTGCGTGTGACTGCTCTCCTACAGTGCGTGTGACTGCGCTCCTACAGTGCGTGTGACTGCGCTCCTACAGTGCGTGTGACTGCGCTCCTACAGTGCGTGTGACTGCGCTCCTACAGTGCGTGTGACTGCTCTCCTACAGTGCGTGTGACTGCGCTCCTACAGTGCGTGTGACTGCTCTCCTACAGTGCGTGTGACTGCGCTCCTACAGTGCGTGTGACTGCGCTCCTACAGTGCGTGTGACTGCTCTCCTACAGTGCGTGTGACTGCTCTCCTACAGTGCGTGTGACTGCTCTCCTACAGTGCGTGTGACTGCTCTCCTACACTGCGTGTGACTGCGCTCCTACAGTGCGTGTGACTGCGCTCCTACAGTGCGTGTGACTGCTCTCCTACAGTACGTGTGACTGCTCTCCTACAGTGCGTGTGACTGCTCTCCTACAGTGCGTGTGACTGCTCTCCTACAGTGCGTGTGACTGCGCTCCTACAGTGCGTGTGACTGCTCTCCTACAGTGCGTGTGACTGCTCTCCTACAGTGCGTGTGACTGCTCTCCTACAGTGCGTGTGACTGCTCTCCTACAGTGCGTGTGACTGCTCTCCTACAGTGCGTGTGACTGCGCTCCTACAGTGCGTGTGACTGCGCTCCTACAGAGTGTGTGTGACTACTCTCCTACAGTGCGTGTGACTGCGCTCTTACAGTGCGTGTGACTGCGCTCCTACAGTGCGTGTGACTGCTCTCCTACAGTGCGTGTGACTGCGCTCCTACAGTGCGTGTGACTGCTCTCCTACAGTGCGTGTGACTGCGCTCCTACAGTGCGTGTGACTGCTCTCCTACAGTGCGTGTGACTGCGCTCCTACAGTGCGTGTGACTGCGCTCCTACAGTGCGTGTGACTGCTCTCCTACAGTGCGTGTGACTGCGCTCCTACAGTGTGTGTGTGACTGCTCTCCTACAGTGCGTGTGACTGCTCTCCTACAGTGCGTGTGACTGCGCTCCTACAGTGCGTGTGACTGCGCTCCTACAGTGCGTGTGACTGCTCTCCTACAGTGCGTGTGACTGCTCTCCTACAGTGCGTGTGACTGCGCTCCTACAGTGCGTGTGACTGCGCTCCTACAGTGCGTGTGACTGCGCTCCTACAGTGCGTGTGACTGCTCTCCTACAGTGCGTGTGACTGCTCTCCTACAGTGCGTGTGACTGCTCTCCTACAGTGCGTGTGACTGCTCTCCTACAGTGCGTGTGACTGCTCTCCTACAGTGCGTGTGACTGCGCTCCTACAGTGCGTGTGACTGCGCTCCTACAGTGCGTGTGACTGCTCTCCTACAGTGCGTGTGACTGCGCTCCTACAGTGCGTGTGACTGCTCTCCTACAGTGCGTGTGACTGCTCTCCTACAGTGCGTGTGACTGCGCTCCTACAGTGCGTGTGACTGCGCTCCTACAGTGCGTGTGACTGCTCTACAGTGCGTGTGACTGCTCTCCTACAGTGCGTGTGACTGCTCTCCTACAGTGCGTGTGACTGCGCTCCTACAGTGCGTGTGACTGCGCTCCTACAGTGCGTGTGACTGCGCTCCTACAGTGCGTGTGACTGCTCTCCTACAGTGCGTGTGACTGCTCTCCTACAGTGCGTGTGACTGCGCTCCTACAGTGCGTGTGACTGCTCTCCTACAGTGCGTGTGATTGCGCTCCTACAGTGCGTGTGACTGCGCTCCTACAGTGCGTGTGACTGCTCTCCTACAGTGCGTGTGACTGCTCTCCTACAGTGCGTGTGACTGCTCTCCTACAGTGCGTGTGACTGCGCTCCTACAGTGCGTGTGACTGCTCTCCTACAGTGCGTGTGACTGCGCTCCTACAGTGCGTGTGACTGCGCTCCTACAGTGCGTGTGACTGCTCTCCTACAGTGCGTGTGACTGCTCTCCTACAGTGCGTGTGACTGCTCTCCTACAGTGCGTGTAACTGCGCTCCTACAGTGCGTGTGACTGCTCTCCTACAGTGCGTGTGACTGCTCTCCTACAGTGCGTGTGACTGCGCTCCTACAGTGCGTGTGACTGCTCTCCTACAGTGCGTGTGACTGCGCTCCTACAGTGCGTGTGACTGCTCTCCTACAGTGCGTGTGACTGCGATCCTATAGTGCGTGTGACTGCGCTCCTACAGTGCGTGTGACTGCTCTCCTACAGTGCGTGTGACTGCGCTCCTACAGTGCGTGTGACTGCGCTCCTACAGTGCGTGTGACTGCGCTCCTACAGTGCGTGTGACTGCGCTCCTACAGTGCGTGTGACTGCTCTCCTACAGTGTGTGTGTGACTGCTCTCCTACAGTGCGTGTGACTGCGCTCCTACAGTGCGTGTGACTGCTCTCCTACAGTGTGTGTGTGACTGCTCTCCTACAGTGCGTGTGACTGCGCTCCTACAGTGCGTGTGACTGCTCTCCTACAGTGCGTGCGACTGCGCTCCTACAGTGCGTGTGACTGCTCTCCTACAGTGCGTGTGACTGCTCTCCTACAGTGCGTGTGACTGCGCTCCTACAGTGCGTGTGACTGCTCTCCTACAGTGCGTGTGACTGCGCTCCTACAGTGTGTGTGTGACTGCGCTCCTACAGTGCGTGTGACTGCGCTCCTACAGTGCGTGTGACTGCGCTCCTACAGTGCGTGTGACTGCTCTCCTACAGTGCGTGTGACTGCTCTCCTACAGTGCGTGTGACTGCGCTCCTACAGTGCGTGTGACTGCTCTCCTACAGTGCGTGTGACTGCGCTCCTACAGTGTGTGTGTTACTGCTCTCCTACAGTGCGTGTGACTGCGCTCCTACAGTGTGTGTGTGACTGCGCTCCTACAGTGCGTGTGACTGCGCTCCTACAGTGCGTGTGACTGCGCTCCTACAGTGCGTGTGACTGCTCTCCTACAGTGCGTGTGACTGCTCTCCTACAGTGCGTGTGACTGCGCTCCTACAGTGCGTGTGACTGCTCTCCTACAGTGCGTGTGACTGCGCTCCTACAGTGCGTGTGACTGCTCTCCTACAGTGCGTGTGACTGCGCTCCTACAGTGCGTGTGACTGCGCTCCTACAGTGTGTGTGTGACTGCTCTCCTACAGTGCGTGTGACTGCGCTCCTACAGTGCGTGTGACTGCGCTCCTACAGTGTGTGTGTGACTGCTCTCCTACAGTGCGTGTGACTGCGCTCCTACAGTGTGTGTGACTGCGCTCCTACAGTGCGTGTGACTGCGCTCCTACAGTGCGTGTGACTGCTCTCCTACAGTGCGTGTGACTGCGCTCCTACAGTGCGTGTGACTGCTCTCCTACAGTGCGTGTGACTGCGCTCCTACAGTGCGTGTGACTGCTCTCCTACAGTGCGTGTGACTGCGCTCCTACAGTGTGTGTGTGACTGCTCTCCTACAGTGCGTGTGACTGCGCTCCTACAGTGCGTGTGACTGCTCTCCTACAGTGTGTGTGTGACTGCTCTCCTACAGTGCGTGTGACTGCGCTCCTACAGTGCGTGTGACTGCGCTCCTACAGTGTGTGTGTGACTGCGCTCCTACAGTGCGTGTGACTGCTCTCCTACAGTGCGTGTGACTGCGCTCCTACAGTGCGTGTGACTGCGCTCCTACAGTGCGTGTGACTGCGCTCCTACAGTGCGTGTGACTGCGCTCCTACAGTGCGTGTGACTGCTCTCCTACAGTGCGTGTGACTGCTCTCCTACAGTGTGTGTGACTGCTCTCCTACAGTGCGTGTGACTGCTCTCCTACAGTGCGTGTGACTGCGCTCCTACAGTGTGTGTGTGACTGCTCTCCTACAGTGCGTGTGACTGCGCTCCTACAGTGCGTGTGACTGCTCTCCTACAGTGCGTGTGACTGCGCTCCTACAATGCGTGTGACTGCTCTCCTACAGTGCGTGTGACTGCGCTCCTACAGTGCGTGTGACTGCGCTCCTACAGTGTGTGTGTGACTGCTCTCCTACAGTGCGTGTGACTGCGCTCCTACAATGCGTGTGACTGCTCTCCTACAGTGCGTGTGACTGCGCTCCTACAGTGCGTGTGACTGCGCTCCTACAGTGCGTGTGACTGCTATCCTACAGTGTGTGTGACTGCGCTCCTACAGTGCGTGTGACTGCGCTCCTACAGTGCGTGTGACTGCTCTCCTACAGTGCGTGTGACTGCTCTCCTACAGTGCGTGTGACTGCTCTCCTACAGTGCGTGTGACTGCTCTCCTACAGTGCGTGTGACTGCGCTCCTACAGTGCGTGTGACTGCTCTCCTACAGTGTGTGTGTGACTGCTCTCCTACAGTGCGTGTGACTGCTCTCCTACAGTGCGTGTGACTGCTCTCCTACAGTGTGTGTGTGACTGCTCTCCTACAGTGCGTGTGACTGCGCTCCTACAGTGCGTGTGACTGCGCTCCTACAGTGCGTGTGACTGCTCTCCTACAGTGCGTGCGACTGCGCCCCTACAGTGCGTGTGACTGCTCTCCTACAGTGCGTGTGACTGCTCTCCTACAGTGCGTGTGACTGCTCTCCTACAGTGCGTGTGACTGCGCTCCTACAGTGCGTGTGACTGCTCTCCTACAGTGCGTGTGACTGCGCTCCTACAGTGTGTGTGTGACTGCGCTCCTACAGTGCGTGTGACTGCGCTCCTACAGTGCGTGTGACTGCGCTCCTACAGTGCGTGTGACTGCGCTCCTACAGTGCGTGTGACTGCTCTCCTACAGTGTGTGTGACTGCTCTCCTACAGTGCGTGCGACTGCGCTCCTACAGTGCGTGTGACTGCTCTCCTACAGTGCGTGTGACTGCGCTCCTACAGTGTGTGTGTGACTGCTCTCCTACAGTGCGTGTGACTGCGCTCCTACAGTGCGTGTGACTTCCCTCCTACAGTGCGTGTGACTGCTCTCCTACAGTGCGTGTGACTGCGCTCCTACAGTGTGTGTGACTGCTCTCCTACAGTGCGTGTGACTGCTCTCCTACAGTGCGTGTGACTGCTCTCCTACAGTGCGTGTGACTGCTCTCCTACAGTGCGTGCGACTGCGCCCCTACAGTGCGTGTGACTGCTCTCCTACAGTGCGTGTGACTGCTCTCCTACAGTGCGTGTGACTGCTCTCCTACAGTGCGTGTGACTGCTCTCCTACAGTGCGTGTGACTGCGCTCCTACAGTGTGTGTGACTGCTCTCCTACAGTGTGTGTGACTGCTCTCCTACAGTGCGTGTGACTGCTCTCCTACAGTGCGTGTGACTGCTCTCCTACAGTGCGTGCGACTGCGCCCCTACAGTGCGTGTGACTGCTCTCCTACAGTGCGTGTGACTGCTCTCCTACAGTGCGTGTGACTGCTCTCCTACAGTGCGTGTGACTGCGCTCCTACAGTGCGTGTGACTGCTCTCCTACAGTGCGTGTGACTGCGCTCCTACAGTGTGTGTGTGACTGCGCTCCTACAGTGCGTGTGACTGCGCTCCTACAGTGCGTGTGACTGCGCTCCTACAGTGCGTGTGACTGCGCTCCTACAGTGCGTGTGACTGCTCTCCTACAGTGTGTGTGACTGCTCTCCTACAGTGCGTGCGACTGCGCTCCTACAGTGCGTGTGACTGCTCTCCTACAGTGCGTGTGACTGCGCTCCTACAGTGTGTGTGTGACTGCTCTCCTACAGTGCGTGTGACTGCGCTCCTACAGTGCGTGTGACTGCGCTCCTACAGTGCGTGTGACTGCTCTCCTACAGTGCGTGTGACTGCGCTCCTACAGTGTGTGTGACTGCTCTCCTACAGTGCGTGTGACTGCTCTCCTACAGTGCGTGTGACTGCTCTCCTACAGTGCGTGTGACTGCTCTCCTACAGTGTGTGTGACTGCTCTCCTACAGTGCGTGTGACTGCTCTCCTACAGTGCGTGTGACTGCTCTCCTACAGTGCGTGTGACTGCGCTCCTACAGTGCGTGTGACTGCTCTCCTACAGTGCGTGTGACTGCGCTCCTACAGTGCGTGTGACTGCTCTCCTACAGTGCGTGTGACTGCGCTCCTACAGTGTGTGTGTGACTGCTCTCCTACAGTGCGTGTGACTGCGCTCCTACAGTGTGTGTGTGACTGCTCTCCTACAGTGCGTGTGACTGCGCTCCTACAGTGCGTGTGACTGCGCTCCTACAGTGTGTGTGTGACTGCTCTCCTACAGTGCGTGTGACTGCGCTCCTACAGTGCGTGTGACTGCTCTCCTACAGTGCGTGCGACTGCGCTCCTACAGTGCGTGTGACTGCGCTCCTACAGTGTGTGTGTGACTGCTCTCCTACAGTGCGTGTGACTGCTCTCCTACAGTGCGTGTGACTGCGCTCCTACAGTGTGTGTGTGACTGCGCTCCTACAGTGCGTGTGACTGCGCTCCTACAGTGCGTGTGACTGCGCTCCTACAGTGCGTGTGACTGCTCTCCTACAGTGCGTGTGACTGCTCTCCTACAGTGCGTGTGACTGCGCTCCTACAGTGTGTGTGTGACTGCTCTCCTACAGTGCGTGTGACTGCGCTCCTACAGTGTGTGTGTGACTGCTCTCCGACAGTGCGTGTGACTGCGCTCCTACAGTGCGTGTGACTGCGCTCCTACAGTGTGTGTGTGACTGCTCTCCTACAGTGCGTGTGACTGCGCTCCTACCGTGTGCGTGTGACTGCGCTCCTACAGTGCGTGTGACTGCGCTCCTACAGTGCGTGTGACTGCTCTCCTACAGTGCGTGTGACTGCTCTCCTACAGTGCGTGTGACTGCGCTCCTACAGTGTGTGTGTGACTGCTCTCCTACAGTGCGTGTGACTGCGCTCCTACAGTGCGTGTGACTGCTCTCCTACAGTGTGTGTGTGACTGCTCTCCTACAGTGCGTGTGACTGCGCTCCTACAGTGCGTGTGACTGCTCTCCTACAGTGTGTGTGACTGCTCTCCTACAGTGCATGTGACTGCGCTCCTACAGTGCGTGTGACTGCGCTCCTACAGTGCGTGTGACTGCTCTCCTACAGTGTGTGTGACTGCTCTCCTACAGTGCGTGTGACTGCTCTCCTACAGTGCGTGTGACTGCGCTCCTACAGTGCGTGTGACTGCTCTCCTACAGTGTGTGTGTGACTGCTCTCCTACAGTGCGTGTGACTGCGCTCCTACAGTGCGTGTGACTGCTCTCCTACAGTGTGTGTGTGACTGCTCTCCTACAGTGCGTGTGACTGCTCTCCTACAGTGCGTGCGACTGCGCCCCTACAGTGCGTGTGACTGCTCTCCTACAGTGCGTGTGACTGCTCTCCTACAGTGCGTGTGACTGCGCTCCTACAGTGCGTGTGACTGCTCTCCTACAGTGCGTGTGACTGCGCTCCTACAGTGTGTGTGTGACTGCGCTCCTACAGTGCGTGTGACTGCGCTCCTACAGTGCGTGTGACTGCGCTCCTACAGTGCGTGTGACTGCTCTCCTACAGTGCGTGTGACTGCGCTCCTACAGTGCGTGTGACTGCTCTCCTACAGTGCGTGTGACTGCGCTCCTACAGTGTGTGTGTGACTGCTCTCCTACAGTGCGTGTGACTGCTCTCCTACAGTGCGTGTGACTGCTCTCCTACAGTGCGTGTGACTGCGCTCCTACAGTGCGTGTGACTGCTCTCCTACAGTGCGTGTGACTGCGCTCCTACAGTGTGTGTGTGACTGCGCTCCTACAGTGCGTGTGACTGCGCTCCTACAGTGCGTGTGACTGCTCTCCTACAGTGCGTGTGACTGCTCTCCTACAGTGCGTGTGACTGCGCTCCTACAGTGCGTGTGACTGCTCTCCTACAGTGCGTGTGACTGCGCTCCTACAGTGTGTGTGTGACTGCTCTCCTACAGTGCGTGTGACTGCGCTCCTACAGTGTGTGTGTGACTGCGCTCCTACAGTGCGTGTGACTGCGCTCCTACAGTGCGTGTGACTGCGCTCCTACAGTGCGTGTGACTGCTGTCCTACAGTGCGTGTGACTGCTCTCCTACAGTGCGTGTGACTGCGCTCCTACAGTGCGTGTGACTGCTCTCCTACAGTGCGTGTGACTGCGCTCCTACAGTGCGTGTGACTGCTCTCCTACAGTGCGTGTGACTGCGCTCCTACAGTGTGTGTGTGACTGCTCTCCTACAGTGCGTGTGACTGCGCTCCTACAGTGTGTGTGTGACTGCTCTCCTACAGTGCGTGTGACTGCTCTCCTACAGTGCGTGTGACTGCGCTCCTACAGTGCGTGTGACTGCTCTCCTACAGTGCGTGTGACTGCGCTCCTACAGTGCGTGTGACTGCTCTCCTACAGTGCGTGTGACTGCTCTCCTACAGTGCGTGTGACTGCGCTCCTACAGTGCGTGTGACTGCTCTCCTACAGTGTGCGTGTGACTGCTCTCCTACAGTGCGTGTGACTGCGCTCCTACAGTGCGTGTGACTGCGCTCCTACAGTGCTGAGGTCGCAGGGGCTTATAAAGGATGTTTGTCTGTTTATCTTCTCAGCTGGTCTGTGGGTGGCAGATAATGTTGATTTTTGTTTTGTTAAATACACAGAGGAAATTGTCACTTTGTGCTATGTGACACTATGGAAGAACCACGAGTTGGATATTCTGTCAGTAATCAGATGTAATTACAATGTAGCTGGTGGTTTGCTGAGCGCCACCATAGCCTGGAGCATCTTATCTCATCTTCTCAATTGTCAGTGTGCTGAGCTGTGAATGTTCGCAGCACCATGCTGGGTGAAAATGGCTTTATTTACAATGTAATGAAGTGTTTACCAGGAGCAACAAAGGAGAGATAAGAACAATCTTCAAGCTCTTACAATGCTCAGGCTTGTCATTCCCTCCACTACATCACAAGGTCTGTACATCAGCCAGACTCCACAGACTTAGGCTGTGTTCACATGTGCAGTAATCCCCAGTCAGAACCCATCCAGCAGCAATCAGTGACTTGTGCAGACAATACTTGAAAACTGATTTCAACTGGATCCGTTTTTTTTAACACTGAAACTTATGGAAAATGGCTCCGTTAATTAGCCATGCGCTTTTCTACTACTTGAAAACGATCTGCTTTTTGATTAATGGAGGTGGAAAAATAAATATTTAATGTATAATACTGGACATGTGAACTTTCAAGTAATCATCTATGAGAAACTGATCCAGGAAGCAAGAAAACGTATCCTTTTCAAATTGGGAGGAAAGCGGATGTCTAATTAACCATATTAACTATGTAACAATAGCTATGATGCGGTCAATAGTGGCCATAGTATGTATTATAGTATGTGCACACAATGTCTTTTTCAGGCAGATTATGCCCCGAACACCACCTGAAAAAAGCACTAACTAAACGCAAGTTTGCATTTCTACGTAAAAGCATCTTGCTGTCCAGGCTTTTGGCCATTTCTTAACTGCTTCAGGTTTACAAAAAAGTCGAGCAGTTAAAAATTGACCCGACAATTCCTCAGCCATTTTCTTTTTGAAGAAGCTCAGTACTTTACAAGACAAATCAATGTCGCTCAAAAGACGCCTGAAAAATGCCTTTGCATCTTTTTCAGTAATTTGCAAACGTTTTTTGCATGAAAAACTGCTATTGGTTTCTTTATTGTTAAGTGGAGATAAAAAAAAACAAATAAACAAGAAATAAACGGTCAAAATATACAGGTGAAAAAGACCACACAAGAATGCTGGAAACCTGCCCTAAAATAAGCCCGCCGGCAGTGAAGAAGTGCAAAAAACAAGCTCTGAAAGCGATAAAAAAGACGTTTCAAGAAAAAGCAAAAAACGCCTGCATTTCCTGAAGTGTTTTTAAAAACTTTAAAAACTGAAACAAGTTGTGTGCCACAAACCATAAGTGATTAAATAGAAGGCGGTCGGCCCATACACCCACACATGACTATGGCTGTAGGGTATTGCAAAGAAACCCCCCAAAAACCATACCCTGTACAAATGAGACAAGAGCAGCATACCTCATGGAAGAAGCGCAGGAGTCCATGAATACACCGATCTGCTGCACGCTGTTCACCCATCTCATTACCTTGTTTGACTACTAACATGTCCATGACTTTTTGTGTGCTAGATGGTCTGCATGAAAAAGCTATCCTCCTGCCTTCCACTGGTCCGTCCTTACGGCCCAAACTCACACGTTCATGTGAATAGGTCGGAAATTTGCACAGCACATTGATGGCATTTGTACTTTGTCCTATTTTATGTAACAGACGCTAGGAGACCCATAAGAAAATAGATGATTCATGGGAAAAAAAGGGGACACAGACCAAAACCAGAGACATTTTTTCTAAATTCTTATGACAGATATTTGTTACAAGTAAATAGAAAACAAAATATCTAAAAATTTATGAAACATGCGATACCCACTTTTTCAGGTGTCTTTTTCACAAAACTTGTGATTTTTTAAAAATTATTGCTGTTTTTAGCATGATTTTTATTTAGTTAAGAGAAGATTATGTAGCCAGAGTACAGTTGTAACAGAGTGCACGACTGCTTTGGGTGTTCAGCCTCTAAATGTAAGAAATCAGTTTTCTATTCATTGATGGTAAATGGGGATCCTAAAAATGGTAGTGAATTGAAACATGAGGTACGTAAGTTGCAGATTTTTTTTGTATAATGATGAAGCTTTAATTACAGAAAATCGTACAATCTCTGAACCGGTGCATTTGTAGAAAGTTTACAGTCCCTGAACCGGTGCATTTGTAGAAAGTTTACAGTCTCTGAACCGGTGCATTTGTAGAAAGTTTACAGTCTCTGAACCGGTGCATTTGTAGAAAGTTTACAGTCCCTGAACCGGTGCATTTGTAGAAAGTTTACAGTCTCTGAACCGGTGCATTTGTAGAAAGTTTACAGTCTCTGAACCGGTGCATTTGTAGAAAGTTTACAGTCCCTGAACCGGTGTATTTGTAGAAAGTTTACAGTCCCTGAACCAGTGTATTTGTAGAAAGTTTACAGTCCCTGAACTTTGTATTTGTAGAAAGTTTACAGTCCTTGAAGCGGTGTATTTGTAGAAAGTTTACAGTCCCTGAACTTTGTATTTGTAGAAAGTTTACAGTCCCTGAAGCGGTGTATTTGTAGAAAGTTTACAGTCCCTGAACTTTGTATTTGTAGAAAGTTTACAGTCTCTGAACCGGTGCATTTGTAGAAAGTTTACAGTCCCTGAACCGGTACATTTGTAGAAAGTTTACAGTCCCTGAACCGGTGCATTTGTAGAAAGTTTACAGTCCCTGAACCGGTGTATTTGTAGAACGTTTACAGTCCCTGAACCGGTGTATTTGTAGAACGTTTACAGTCCCTGAACCGGTGTATTTGTAGAACGTTTACAGTCCCTGAACCGGTGTATTTGTGGAATGTTTACAGTCCCTGAACCGGTGTATTTGTAGAACGTTTACAGTCCCTGAACCGGTGTATTTGTAGAACGTTTACAGTCCCTGAACCGGTGTATTTGTAGAAAGTTTACAGTCCCTGAACCGGTGCATTTGTAGAACGTTTACAGTCCCTGAACCGGTGCATTTGTAGAACGTTTACAGTCCCTGAACCGGTGTATTTGTAGAACGTTTACAGTCCCTGAACCGGTGTATTTGTAGAACGTTTACAGTCCCTGAACCGGTGTATTTGTAGAACGTTTACAGTCCCTGAACCGGTGTATTTGTAGAACGTTTACAGTCCCTGAACCGGTGTATTTGTAGAACGTTTACAGTCCCTGAACCGGTGTATTTGTAGAACGTTTACAGTCCCTGAACCGGTGCATTTGTAGAAAGTTTACAGTCCCTGAACCGGTGTATTTGTAGAAAGTTTACAGTCCCTGAACCGGTGCATTTGTAGAAAGTTTACAGTCCCTGAACCGGTGTATTTGTAGAACGTTTACAGTCCCTGAACCGGTGTATTTGTAGAACGTTTACAGTCCCTGAACCGGTGTATTTGTAGAACGTTTACAGTCCCTGAACCGGTGTATTTGTAGAACGTTTACAGTCCCTGAACCGGTGTATTTGTAGAACGTTTACAGTCCCTGAACCGGTGTATTTGTAGAACGTTTACAGTCCCTGAACCGGTGTATTTGTAGAAAGTTTACAGTCCCTGAACCGGTGTATTTGTAGAACGTTTACAGTCCCTGAACCGGTGTATTTGTAGAACGTTTACAGTCCCTGAACCGGTGTATTTGTAGAAAGTTTACAGTCCCTGAACCGGTGTATTTGTAGAACGTTTACAGTCCCTGAACCGGTGTATTTGTAGAACGTTTACAGTCCCTGAACCGGTGTATTTGTAGAACGTTTACAGTCCCTGAACCGGTGTATTTGTAGAACGTTTACAGTCCCTGAACCGGTGTATTTGTAGAACGTTTACAGTCCCTGAACCGGTGCATTTGTAGAAAGTTTACAGTCCCTGAACCGGTGTATTTGTAGAAAGTTTACAGTCCCTGAACCGGTGCATTTGTAGAAAGTTTACAGTCCCTGAACCGGTGCATTTGTAGAAAGTTTACAGTCCCTGAACCGGTGTATTTGTAGAATGTTTACAGTCCCTGAACCGGTGTATTTGTAGAAAGTTTACAGTCCCTGAACCGGTGTATTTGTAGAACGTTTACAGTCCCTGAACCGGTGTATTTGTAGAACGTTTACAGTCCCTGAACCGGTGTATTTGTAGAACGTTTACAGTCCCTGAACCGGTGTATTTGTAGAACGTTTACAGTCCCTGAACCGGTGTATTTGTAGAACGTTTACAGTCCCTGAACCGGTGCATTTGTAGAAAGTTTACAGTCCCTGAACCGGTGTATTTGTAGAAAGTTTACAGTCCCTGAACCGGTGCATTTGTAGAAAGTTTACAGTCCCTGAACCGGTGTATTTGTAGAACGTTTACAGTCCCTGAACCGGTGTATTTGTAGAACGTTTACAGTCCCTGAACCGGTGTATTTGTAGAACGTTTACCGTCCCTGAACCGGTGTATTTGTAGAACGTTTACAGTCCCTGAACCGGTGTATTTGTAGAACGTTTACAGTCCCTGAACCGGTGTATTTGTAGAACGTTTACAGTCCCTGAACCGGTGTATTTGTAGAACGTTTACAGTCCCTGAACCGGTGCATTTGTAGAACGTTTACAGTCCCTGAACCGGTGTATTTGTAGAAAGTTTGGGTGATGTTTCTCTCTAGTTGGGATGTGAACTCCCATCATTCGGTCACCGCTCTCATGGGGGGATTTGCCGTGTGTATCTTAGCGTTGCCGTTCTTCCATTTCATCCAGTGACTGGATCATTTGGGGCATGTGTTAGGTGGGCACATTGCGCTAGGTGGGCACATTGTATCAGGACTGCATAGACTCTTTATGGTGCGAAAGGGTCCCTCTGCGCATTTGAACATTATATGCCAATGTTATCAAAGAGCTAATGGAAAATCGCCCGCATGCTGACCTGAGGGCCACTTCACAGCTAAGAGGTACATTTCTGATTTACTGGGAAATTATACTTAAACCACTCACAATGTTCAACCCCTGAATATCACAATGGAGTCCTGAGCTGAAGTTATTCCCAGCTCCATTATATCACCATGACATTTCCGTCAGGCCAAGGCCCCACTTGTACTGATCCTTTACTGCTCCAGCAGGGAGTGTATAGGAACACATGTGGTATAGCGGCAGCTCCTGGAGGTGCGGGTATTTATAAGTCAGCTCTACAGCCCACACCCCCCATGTAAGAAGCCATAGACCTGATACCTGATCCTTTGTGGCTGTTTTCTGTTAGTCAGGCTTACTGTTCCCTCTGTTCAGGATCTTGTCTCCAGTGAGTGACAGAACATTGATCTGGACTCAACATGGATTCTTGTCTTACAGGGGTCGATCAGCACTGAATGACTGTTCAAACCAAGCACATGCTCTCGGTGCATCATGGCAGCCAAACATTAAAGGGAATCCTGTAACCCTCTGGGAAATTTTTCCCTATTAATATGGATATACAGGTAATAGAATGGTTAAACTAGTCTTACCTGTATGCCCATATCTGCAGTCTTGATGTGCAGAAATTGTCTTTTCTTCTGTTATGCAAATGATTTTTTCCAGGCTCCGGGGCGTGAGGTGCCTGGAAGAAATCTCCACCTCCTGTCTTAATTTGAATAGCACCCCCTCCCATCAGTGTCACACTGGCCTGTGACATACATTTCTGGCCCAGGAATCCCTCGCCTGCACCCTCAATTACGCAATTATACTTACCTATTCCTCCCTTCTATGGGCAGTGGCTTCATCGTTCTTCTGCGCAGGCACTGGCGAGTCACTGTTATTTCAGTAGCAGTGACTCGCTGGCGCCTGCGCATCGTCCCCCAAGGAAGCTTACACAAAACGCGCGTCGGGGTAGTGGTGTGACTCTCACCATTCTATACCTTGCGCCCCTTCTATTGTCATAAGTATGCACTTGGCACTTTATTTTTTCATTCTGCTACACCCAGGATAGACTTCTTAATATTTACAGACTATTAGTGTAGACGACATAAGGAACTTCTTTTGTGGTCATTCCCACAGCAGCAGAACAATGTCTAGACTGTGGCGCTGGGAATAGGTATCCTGTCTCCTTTGTTTTCCTTTTTACCTTATTGGGGAATCTTGGTGGCTATGCTGTATACAATTGGATACAATATATATTTATAAGTTATATGTATACTGCTCATGTGATCGCCTTATGATTGTGTTGTTGCCCACCTGTCTGTCCTATGTACCATTCATCTTATATAATATTTTATGACACAGGTTTTTGTGACCCATTCTGTTTCCTTTGGGCTCTTATGCTCCCTAGGTTTTTGTTTCTTTGGTTAATGTCACTCAGTGTCAGCTGAAGATAAGTAAATCTAGTTTTGCATAAGGTTTAATGTGATGGATCTGGTGAGATGATGGCGCTGTCAGCTGTCGTGCATTTTCTGTGAATGAAACATCTGCTGTTGCTTTCTTTTGTTTGGAGACTCCCGTACAGATGCGGAAGGTTTTTTTTTTTCTTTGCCCAAATATTTGCCTGGCCTTCATATGTATTTACCTTGTTTCTGTTCAGGGATTGTGTCCTGTAGCTGTGGCCATACATCCCCTCCCTGCATCCTGGGGTCTAGCTACTATAAAGATCGCCACAAAGTTATCTATGAAGAGAGATAGGAGAGAACACTGAGCCCCAGCTCTTCCCTTCTTGTTACTTTTGTTACATTATTTGGATATGTTGTTTGGAAACCACTTTCTCCAGTTGGCTCCTGTGTATTTCCATCAGTTGCTGTTTGCAGTGGGGTTTTATTGCTGCTGTCCTGCAGATCTCTATCCTGTACATTCACCGATACGCCGTAACTTTACCACTACTGATAAGTGAATAACATTGATCATTTTGTGACAAGAGCAGCCGTCAGTTCTAGAAGTTGATTTGCTGAAAGAAGGAAAAACAGGCAATGAGGGATCTGAGCAACAAGGTCCAAATTGTGTCCTTTAGATGACAGGGTCAGGGTATCTTCAAAATTGGATATCTTGTGGGTTGTTCCTTATACATGGCAGATTTGATAATGTGTTTCCAGTAAATGGCGGTATTCCTTGTATTCAGCAGTTCTAATCTTGTGTCCCGGTATACAGTGAGTCTCGTGGGGTATTTCTGGTGTATGGCAGGTCTAATTGAGTCTTCCTGTTGTACAGCCGGTTTTGTGGGGATGTTCTTGGTATATTTCCGATTTTGTGAGGATGTTTTCGATATGCTGTATATATTTAACCTCTTTCTCGACTGGTATCTTTCCCTTCTCCTTCAAACACGTCAGCATACACCCATTACTCCGAAAACCATCCCTAGACCAGAACTGCTCTGCCACCTACGGACCAGTCTCTAAGCTACCCTGGACTACTTGGTCCACACTTGTCGAATCCACTATCTCTCAGATAACGCTCTTCTTCTCTTCTTCCCCCTCTACAATCCGGTTTCCACTCTTTGCACTCTGCAGAAACTGTCCTCACGAAAATCTCTAATGATCTAACAGCAAAATCTAGTGGTCCTTACTCCCTGGACCTCTGCTGTATCTGTCACCGCGGATCTATCAGCCTCAAGGACACCACTCTCTCCTGGCTTTCCTCCTACCTCTCTGATCACTTTTCTTCCCCTCCTCTTCCCCTTGGGGTACGTGCACATGATCAGTAATGGCTGCGGATTGGACGCAGCGCACTTGTGCTGTGCAATCCGCAGCGGCCAGATGTTACAGCATAGTGGATGGGATTTCAAGAAATCCAGATCCACTCCAGATATCAGTTATATTATACAGCAGTGACATCACCGCTCTCCAGATATCAGTTATATTATACAGCAGTGACATCACCGCTCTCCAGATATCAGTTATATTATACAGCAGAGACATCACCGCTCTCCAGTTATCGGTTATATTATACAGCAGTGACATCACCGCTCTCCAGATATCAGTTATATTATACAGCAGTGACATCACCGCTCTCCAGATATCGGTTATATTATACAGCAGTGACATCACCGCTCTCCAGATATCAGTTATATCATACAGCGGTGACATCACCTCTCTCCAGATATCAGTTATATTATACAGCAGTGACATCACCGCTCTCCAGATATCAGTTATATTATACAGCGGTGACATCACCTCTCTCCAGATATCAGTTATATTATACAGCAGTGACATCACCGCTCTCCAGATATCAGTTATATTATACAGCGGTGACATCACCGCTCTCCAGATATCAATTATATTATACAGCGGTGACATCACCTCTCTCCAGATATCAGTTATATTATATAGCAGTGACATCACCTCTCTCCAGATATCAGTTATATTATACAGCAGTGACATCACCGCTCTCCAGATATCAGTTATATTATACAGCAGTGACATCACCGCTCTCCAGATATCTGTTATATTATACAGCAGTGACATCACCGCTCTCCAGATATCAGTTATATTATACAGCAGTGACATCACCGCTCTCCAGATATCAGTTATATTATACAGGAGGTGACATCACCGCTCTCCAGATATCAGTTATATTATACAGCAGTGACATCACCGCTCTCCAGATATCAGTTATATTATACAGCAGTGACATCACCGCTCTCCAGATATCTGTTATATTATACAGCAGTGACATCACCGCTCTCCAGATATCAGTTATATTATACAGCAGTGACATCACCGCTCTCCAGATATCAGTTATATTATACAGCAGTGACATCACCGCTCTCCAGATATCAGTTATATTATACAGCAGTGACATCACCGCTCTCCAGATATCAGTTATATTATACAGCAGTGACATCACCGCTCTCCAGATATCAGTTATATTATACAGCAGTGACATCACCGCTCTCCAGATATCAGTTATATTATACAGCAGTGACATCACCGCTCTCCAGATATCAGTTATATTATACAGCAGTGACATCACCGCTCTCCAGATATCAGTTATATTATACAGGAGGTGACATCACCGCTCTCCAGATATCAGTTATATTATACAGCAGTGACATCACCGCTCTCCAGATATCAGTTATATTATACAGCAGTGACATCACCGCTCTCCAGATATCAGTTATATTATACAGCAGTGACATCACCGCTCTCCAGATATCAGTTATATTATATAGCAGTGACATCACCGCTCTCCAGATATCAGTTATATTATACAGCGGTGACATCACCGCTCTCCATATATCAGTTATATTATACAGCAGTGACATCACCACTCTACAGATATCAGTTATATTATATAGCAGTGACATCACCGCTCTCCAGATATCAGTTATATTATACAGCAGTGACATCACCTCTCTCCAGATATCAGTTATATTATACAGCAGTGACATCACCGCTCTCCAGATATCAGTTATATTATACAGCGGTGACATCACCGCTCTCCAGATATCAGTTATATTATACAGCAGAGACATCACCACTCTACAGATATCAGTTATATTATATAGCAGTGACATCACCGCTCTCCAGATATCAGTTATATTATACAGCAGTGACATCACCACTCTACAGATATCAGTTATATTATATAGCGGTGACACAGATAGGGTTTTCTATATAGCACATTGAGTGACTTGTTCACATTATAGTGTATGTTGGGTTCGGCTTCTTTGAATATAACATGTAGACCGTTCCCCCCTCTTGTTGTTGGTCTGGTGTGACGTTTGCCCTTATGGCGTCTGTGGTGTTGGTGTCAGGAGTGGCCGCCATGGGTCGGGCAGATCCTGTGTAAATCTCATCACTTCTGCTGTCCTAATATCTGATGAGTAATGAGTATTATTGAGTCATTTACAGCAGATTGTGCGGGTGGTGGCGGCTCGGGCGGACGTCGTCCTTGGTTTTGGGGACTGTAGGGGTTTGTAGCCGGCTCTGGAGTGGTCGTCAGCCCGGCGGTGTCAGAACTGTCCACCCAGAGGCTAAAAATACTCACATTAGACCCAGGAGTAAAAATAGAACAAACCCAATGCATAATTATCACTCGTCAGCGCCTCGTCCTCAGCAAATCTGCTGTTGTCTGATTAGTTTTTGCTTTTTTTTTTTTTTATTTTATTTTAACACATTAAGATCTTTATATTTAACTCCTGAGACTCCAGAACAAAGTCTGATCAGCCAAACAGAGAAGCCCCTCAGAGCAGGACCCCAGTGCAGGGAGATGAGGTTATCATTATTTGTATTGTTGTGTGAGTATTTAGAAGTTGTAATCTTCTGTTTCATTGTTATCACTTTTATTTGAATTGTTATTTTAGATTTTTTGCTTCATTGTTTAATATTGAAGTTTACGAATTATCGTATCTTGATATTTTGTAATTTTATTCAGTTTTTTTATTTCTATTTCTTGATGTTGCCGTTTGTTCTATTAGCGGTCTGCATTGTTTCTTAGTTACTAAGTCTTATAGGATTTAATTAATCCTCACGTCTCTTGTAGCTGTGTTTAGTAGTCAATACTGGAAGTTTTCCACCGAGTGTAAAGTGTGAACATCGTCCTGATGATGACGTATAAACTGCTTTTTTGTTGCAAGTAAAAAAAAAAAAAAAAAATAACCCTACAAAGAAACCTAGTCCGTACCTGTTAGGGTCCGAGGGGTTTCTTTTAGTTGGAGGCAGTCATATTGCAATGTCTGATGTCCATTATTGAGACGTGGCCCCGCGGTGTGTGCAGCGACCACGTCGTGTGAGGACACAGAGACCCCCAGTGTTGTGTTGTTCTTGTGACTGAGGGGCTGCACGTTGTCCCCCCATATTCCACCCCTTCGCTTTATAATAACACAGGGGCTCAGGACAGAACTTCTTGTGTTTCTATCTTGGGTGATTTGAAAAAATTTCTCGCAGACGAGTTAAGTTTTTCAGTCATTATTGGTCACAGCCGTGAGCGGGAGCTGACAGAGGGCAGATTGTCCACCGGCGGCTGAGCGCCCACTCAACTAAAGAAAGAAAAAGCCCGCCAGGTCTGAGGATGGCGCCGGTGCTATGTACTTATACACCGCACCCGCTGATTGTTACCATCTGCTCTGGAGGTCGTTCCACTCATTATGATGGCTTCCTGACGGCCGGCCGGCTCACGGCTGACCAAGTGCTTTTTATACATAATATTCTCCCTGTTGTAACTGATCAGACACAAGCAGCTGCCGCCGCGTGTAATGGACGCTTCTCATCAGTTAGGCTATGTGCCCACCATGCAGAAAATTTCCGCAGCGTTTCTGCATGTCCTTGGCAGTAAAAAACGCTTGCGGATTTTACATGCTTTTTTAAGCGTTTTTGCAGCGTTTTTACATGCGCGGCATGTCCATTACTTGTGCTTTTCCGCATGCTGATTTGACTACTCAATGCATCTGAAAAACGCAAGTCAAATCCGCACAAATAATGGACATGCTGCAGAGTTTTCCGCACAGAAATTCCGCTGCTGAAAACTCCACAGCATGTGCACAGCACAGCGGATTATCATTGGGGACAATGGGGCCAATTCCACAGCATGTGCACAGCACAGCGGATTATCATTGGGGACAATGGGGCCAATTCCACAGCATGTGCACAGCACAGCGGATTATCATTGGGGACAATGGGGCCAATTCCACAGCATGTGCACAGCACAGCGGATTATCATTGGGGACAATGGGGCCAATTCCACAGCATGTACACAGCACAGCGGATTATCATTGGGGACAATGGGGCCAATTCCACAGCATGTACACAGCACAGCGGATTATCATTGGGGACTATGGGGCCAATTCCACAGCATGTACACAGCACAGCGGATTATCATTGGGGACAATGGGGCCAATTCCACAGCATGTACACAGCACAGCGGATTATCATTGGGGACAATGGGGCCAATTCCACAGCATGTGCACAGCACAGCGGATTATCATTGTAGACAATGGGGCCAATTCCACAGCATGTGCACAGCACAGCGGATTATCATTGGGGACTATGGGGCCAATTCCACAGCATGTGCTCAGCACAGCGGATTATCATTGTAGACAATGGGGCCAATTCCACAGCATGTGCACAGCACAGCGGATTATCATTGGGGACAATGGGGCCAATTCCACAGCATGTGCACAGCACAGCGGATTATCATTGGGGACAATGGGGCCAATTCCACAGCATGTACACAGCACAGCGGATTATCATTGGGGACAATGGGGCCAATTCCACAGCATGTACACAGCACAGCGGATTATCATTGGGGACTATGGGGCCAATTCCACAGCATGTGCACAGCACAGCGGATTATCATTGGGGACAATGGGGCCAATTCCACAGCATGTACACAGCACAGCGGATTATCATTGGGGACAATGGGGCCAATTCCACAGCATGTACACAGCACAGCGGATTATCATTGGGGACAATGGGGCCAATTCCACAGCATGTGCACAGCACAGCGGATTATCATTGTAGACAATGGGGCCAATTCCACAGCATGTGCTCAGCACAGCGGATTATCATTGTAGACAATGGGGCCAATTCCACAGCATGTGCTCAGCACAGCGGATTATCATTGGGGACAATGGGGCCAATTCCACAGCATGTGCACAGCACAGCGGATTATCATTGTAGACAATGGGGCCAATTCCACAGCATGTGCACAGCACAGCGGATTATCATTGTAGACAATGGGGCCAATTCCACAGCATGTGCTCAGCACAGCGGATTATCATTGGGGACAATGGGGCCAATTCCACAGCATGTGCACAGCACAGCGGATTATCATTGGGGACAATGGGGCCAATTCCACAGCATGTGCACAGCACAGCGGATTATCATTGGGGACTATGGGGCCAATTCCACAGCATGTGCACAGCACAGCGGATTATCATTGGGGACTATGGGGCCAATTCCACAGCATGTGCTCAGCACAGCGGATTATCATTGGGGACAATGGGGCCAATTCCACAGCATGTGCACAGCACAGCGGATTATCATTGGGGACAATGGGGCACGGATTACCAAGCGTTTTTAAAGCGTTTCCGCTGCATAGTGCGCACGCAGCCTGATAGTCACAAAGTCGCTGCATGCACCAAGAAAGACACAATGAAAATTCACAACTAAAGTAATGTACATTGTGACATAATTAATACCTACTGCAAACTGACAGTCTGAGGGGATATTCACATTTATTTTATTTTATTTTTTTTGCTCCATAAAAAATACTGGTTATGCCCAAAAATATAGCAGAAATACTGCACATTTTGGTGGATTTTTGAAACATTTTTATGATTTTTGATGCTTAGCCATTTTGATGTCAATGGAGAAAACCTGCGATAAGACTCTCAGGCCATGTACACACAGCATTTTTCTGCATATTTTGTGTTTTTCCCCTTTCTTTGCATTAGTGCAGATTTTAAGCTGTTTCATTTTTTTTTAGTATTAAATAACTTTGATTCTTAACTTAGAAAAGCAACTGTGATTTTTAGTTGCATTTTTTTTCACAGTGGAAGAAACCCAGTATTTAGGTTACGTGGGAATAATACGGCCTTACGGGACTGACATGCTGATCTTACAATAAAGAAACCGAAGACAAACCGTACACTAATTGTCTGCTGTTATTGTGAAGCCTTGCATGGTGCGGGGGGCTAGAAGGCATCAGAAACGCTAGGACTAAACGAGCCCTAAACCGGCACCAGAGTTATTATCGTGGTTGATAAATCTGCCGCGTCTCCAAATCCTGACGTGTAGGCAGGAAAAATGCTGCAGAAAGTACTGTGGTTTTTTACATGCGCTTTTGTTGCTGATTTTTCACCACTTATCGGAATTAGTGAAATCTGCAGCTAAAACACTGAAAGAATTTACTTGACGCAGATGTAAATTTGCTGCAAACCTGCAAGGAAAAGCTAAGTGAGGTGTGGATGAGACCCCAGGAACCTCATTCACTAGGAAATGTGACATAACTGCACAGAAAAAAAACCACCATGTGTGCACAGACCTTCTATTTACACCGCCTATTAGTTGATTTACTTTTTGTCAGCAATTTGTACCTAAATGTTAGTGCACAATGTGACACAATAAGCTGCTGCACCCCTGTCCTGAACGACCGCAGGGGCTTCTCCTGTAATTTGCAGCATTCTGGTGCATTTATCTTGATGCGTAAAGTTTAATAAAACATCAGTATGGATTAGAGGACGTGACACAGGTTGTTAAATCCTTAGATTCTAAAATAATCGGAGCACAAGAGCTGTAAAAGATATTACGAATGATGGATGAAAAGTCCCAATAAAAGTGCAAAATATTCCATACGTCAGGTCCCTCTGTCGATGTATTAATGCTTTCTAATCAGGTAGCATCCATTAGGATAGACGTCCTATACCACAGCTCTGCATCCATTAGGATAGACGTCCTATACCACAGCTCTGCATCCATTAGGATAGACGTCCTATACCACAGCTCTGCATCCATTAGGATAGACGTCCTATACCACGGTTCTGCATCCATTAGGATAGACGTCCTATACCACGGCTCTGCATCCATTAGGATAGACGTCCTATACCACAGCTCTGCATCCATTAGGATAGACGTCCTATACCACAGCTCTGCATCCATTAGGATAGACGTCCTATACCACAGCTCTGCATCCATTAGGATAGACGTCCTATACCACAGCTCTGCATCCATTAGGATAGACGTCCTATACCACAGCTCTGCATCCATTAGGATAGACGTCCTATACCACAGCTCTGCATCCATTAGGATGGACGTCCTATACCACAGCTCTGCATCCATTAGGATAGACGTCCTATACCACAGCTCTGCATCCATTAGGATAGACGTCCTATACCACAGCTCTGCATCCATTAGGATAGACGTCCTATACCACAGCTCTGCATCCATTAGGATAGACGTCCTATACCACAGCTCTGCATCCATTAGGATAGACGTCCTATACCACAGCTCTGCATCCATTAGGATAGACGTCCTATACCACGGTTCTGCATCCATTAGGATAGACGTCCTATACCACAGCTCTGCATCCATTAGGATAGACGTCCTATACCACAGCTCTGCATCCATTAGGATAGACGTCCTATACCACGGTTCTGCATCCATTAGGATGGACGTCCTATACCACAGCTCTGCATCCATTAGGATAGACGTCCTATACCACAGCTCTGCATCCATTAGGATAGACGTCCTATACCACGGCTCTGCATCCATTAGGATAGACGTCCTATACCACAGCTCTGCATCCATTAGGATAGACGTCCTATACCACGGTTCTGCATCCATTAGGATAGACGTCCTATACCACAGCTCTGCATCCATTAGGATAGACGTCCTATACCACAGCTCTGCATCCATTAGGATAGACGTCCTATACCACAGCTCTGCATCCATTAGGATAGACGTCCTATACCACGGTTCTGCATCCATTAGGATAGACGTCCTATACCACAGCTCTGCATCCATTAGGATAGACGTCCTATACCACAGCTCTGCATCCATTAGGATAGACGTCCTATACCACAGCTCTGCATCCATTAGGATGGACGTCCTATACCACGGCTCTGCATCCATTAGGATGGACGTCCTATACCACGGCTCTGCATCCATTAGGATGGACGTCCTATACCACGGCTCTGCATCCATTAGGATAGACGTCCTATACCACAGCTCTGCATCCATTAGGATAGACGTCCTATACCACAGCTCTGCATCCATTAGGATAGACGTCCTATACCACAGCTCTGCATCCATTAGGATGGACGTCCTATACCACGGCTCTGCATCCATTAGGATGGACGTCCTATACCACGGCTCTGCATCCATTAGGATGGACGTCCTATACCACGGCTCTGCATCCATTAGGATAGACGTCCTATACCACAGCTCTGCATCCATTAGGATGGACGTCCTATACCACGGCTCTGCATCCATTAGGATGGACGTCCTATACCACGGCTCTGCATCCATTAGGATGGACGTCCTATACCACGGCTCTGCATCCATTAGGATAGACGTCCTATACCACAGCTCTGCATCCATTAGGATGGACGTCCTATACCACGGCTCTGCATCCATTAGGATGGACGTCCTATACCACGGCTCTGCATCCATTAGGATAGACGTCCTATACCACGGCTCTGCATCCATTAGGATAGACGTCCTAGCACGGCTCTGCCATCGGCGCTTGTTTCCAGCCATACTCACCGTGTTCACCAGAAATCATAGAGTAAAACCTAGAACACATCTTCATTCTACAATGCGTATGACATACTCAGAAAAGAGCAGCACATCGATCCAGTATGGGAAAATAGAACCATGCGCTCCATGTCCTGTCTAGGGCCCTATTCAGACTGTGCTAGTTCTCAGTGGCATTCCCTGTTTTGTTATTGCAGTAGATCTGACACTGTATATGGTGGTGATTCCTATAACTGAACCTATAGAGAAATCTTCCCCTTTAGGTAGAATGCGCCTGGTTTGGTTTCCAGCGATGACCTAGTAGATAATGGTGGCTGTAATAATAGCGGATACAGCAGCTATATACGCTCTGCAGAGTCTGTACGCTGTCCAGCCCCCGGATACTGCGGATTGCACAAATAATCAGGGCTCGCCATTTCATCGGATTTAATATACAGGGTCTGTGTAACGACGGGGTGACCTTCTGTAAACCACAATGTGATACTTTGTATAATCAAAGAGGTAAAACCTTTATCTTCTTCGCAACGTGATGTTGACTCAAGAAAGGCCAAAGGCGTTGGCATCAGTGGCTGGAGCATTGCTGACTGGTCGGCGGCGGAGCGCGGCCCCTGATATTACCTGCTAATATTTAGTTTAGCATCTCATCAGGAATCTGTATTCTTCTTCTGGAGCCGGAGGAGCGGCTTGTCTGGCGTCCAGACTGACACACGCTCACTGATCGCTGTACATGGGTGTAGCAGCAGCAGCAGCAGCTTCATGTTTTCCAAATGATGTGCAAGGCCTGTGTCATTCGATCCGAACTGGGACTTTATTGCTTTGTGGTCCTTCTCGAACAATTACTGAATTGGCTGAACGCATATGGTTTTCAGCGCGCTGCTGCTAGTCATGTCTGAGCCGTCACGTCACTCATAGCCCCGAACAATTGGCATCTGGCGAACTCATAGACACTCAATCAGGCTGACGTGGAAAGTGGCGTTGTGCTGCTGAGCCACCCGGGAGAGGAGCAGGCAGCGCTGCTCAGCAGAGCCGAGCATGACCTCACACTCATTACCGGGGTCCCGGCAGGCTCGCGGCAAATGACTCATGGCAGGGCCGCCGTGGACGCCAGGGGTTCCCACTCTGCTTCACCCCCTTTTTTATTTAGGACTTATCCTGTAGGAAGATTTGGCCTGAAGGAAAATGTTCTGGTATTTCAAAACCCACCAATGGCCATTTGTACTTTCCCCTCTTCTTTTTCCTTATTCCATTGATCTGTTTCCCCGCAGAGGTGAAACTACAACCCCCAGCAGGCCCTGACAATCCCTCAGGACAATGTTACTATAAATGATGTGTGAATAAAGCTCCTGTGTGTAAATATATATTTTTTTAGTATAAACTTATTTTCCATTTTCTGTGTACAGCCTGCAGTGTAAAGAATGGTGTATTACCCGTAGATACAAGTCCTCCCCTCGCCCGTACTAATGGGGTATTACCCGTAGATACAAGTCCTCCCCTCGCCCGTACTAATGGGGTATTACCCGTAGATACCAGTCCTCCCCTCGCCCGTACTAATGGGGTATTACCCGTAGATACAAGTCCTCCCCTCGCCCGTACTAATGGGGTATTACCCGTAGATACCAGTCTTCCCCTCGCCCGTACTAATGGGGTATTACCCGTAGATACAAGTCCTCCCCTCGCCCGTACTAATGGGGTATTACCCGTAGATACCAGTCCTCCCCTCGCCCGTACTAATGGGGTATTACCCGTAGATACCAGTCCTCCCCTCGCCCGTACTAATGGGGTATTACCCGTAGATACCAGTCCTCCCCTCGCCCGTACTAATGGGGTATTACCCGTAGATACAAGTCCTCCCCTCGCCCGTACTAATGGGGTATTACCCGTAGATACCAGTCCTCCCCTCGCCCGTACTAATGGGGTATTACCCGTAGATACCAGTCCTCCCCTCGCCCATACTAATGGGGTATTACCCGTAGATACAAGTCCTCCCCTCACCCGTACTAATGGGGTATTACCCGTAGATACAAGTCCTCCCCTCGCCCGTACTAATGGTGTATTACCCGTAGATACAAGTCCTCCCCTCGCCCGTACTAATGGGGTATTACCCGTAGATGCAAGTCCTCCCCTCGCCCGTACTAATGGGGTATTACCCGTAGATACCAGTCCTCCCCTCGCCCGTACTAATGGGGTATTACCCGTAGATACAAGTCCTCCCCTTGCCCGTACTAATGGGGTATTACCCGTAGATTCCAGTCCTCCCCTCGCCCGTACTAATGGGGTATTACCCGGAGATACCAGTCCTCCCCTCGCCCATACTAATGGGGTATTACCCGTAGATACAAGTCCTCCCCTCACCCGTACTAATGGGGTATTACCCGTAGATACAAGTCCTCCCCTCGCCCGTACTAATGGGGTATTACCCGTAGATACAAGTCCTCCCCTCGCCCGTACTAATGGGGTATTACCCGTAGATACCAGTCCTCCCCTCGCCCGTACTAATGGGGTATTACCCATAGATACCAGTCCTTCCCTCGCCCGTACTAATGGGGTATTACCCGTAGATACCAGTCCTCCCCTCGCCCGTACTAATGGGGTATTACCCGTAGATACAAGTCCTCCCCTCGCCCGTACTAATGGGGTATTACCTGTAGATGCAAGTCCTCCCCTCGCCCGTACTAATGGGGTATTACCCGTAGATACAAGTCCTCCCCTTGCCCGTACTAATGGGGTATTACCCGTAGATTCCAGTCCTCCCCTCGCCCGTACTAATGGGGTATTACCCGGAGATACCAGTCCTCCCCTCGCCCATACTAATGGGGTATTACCCGTAGATACAAGTCCTCCCCTCACCCGTACTAATGGGGTATTACCCGTAGATACAAGTCCTCCCCTCGCCCGTACTAATGGGGTATTACCCGTAGATACAAGTCCTCCCCTCGCCCGTACTAATGGGGTATTACCCGTAGATACCAGTCCTCCCCTCGCCCGTACTAATGGGGTATTACCCATAGATACCAGTCCTTCCCTCGCCCGTACTAATGGGGTATTACCCGTAGATACCAGTCCTCCCCTCGCCCGTACTAATGGGGTATTACCCGTAGATACCAGTCCTCCCCTCGCCCGTACTAATGGGGTATTACCCGTAGATACCAGTCCTTCCCTCGCCCGTACTAATGGGGTATTACTCGTAGATACCAGTCCTCCCCTCGCCCGTACTAATGGGGTATTACCCGTAGATACCAGTCCTCCCCTCGCCCATACTAATGGGGTATTACCCGTAGATACAAGTCCTCCCCTCGCCCGTACTAATGGGGTATTACCCGTAGATACAAGTCCTCCCCTCGCCCGTACTAATGGGGTATTACCCGTAGATACCAGTCCTCCCCTCGCCCGTACTAATGGGGTATTACCTGTAGATACAAGTCCTCCCCTCGCCCGTACTAATGGGGTATTACCCGTAGATACCAGTCCTCCCCTCGCCCGTACTAATGGGGTATTACCCGTAGATACCAGTCCTTCCCTCGCCCGTACTAATGGGGTATTACCCGTAGATACCAGTCCTCCCCTCGCCCGTACTAATGGGGTATTACCCGTAGATACCAGTCCTCCCCTCGCCCGTACTAATGGGGTATTACCCGTAGATACCAGTCCTTCCCTCGCCCGTACTAATGGGGTATTACCCGTAGATACCATTCCTCCCCTCGCCCGTACTAATGGGGTATTACCCGTAGATACCATTCCTCCCCTCGCCCGTACTAATGGGGTATTACCCGTAGATACCAGTCCTCCCCTCGCCCGTACTAATGGGGTATTACCCGTAGATACCAGTCCTCCCCTCGCCCGTACTAATGGGGTATTACCCGTAGATACCAGTCCTCCCCTCGCCCGTGCTGACTATCGTCATATACACTGTATCACTCAGCAGCAGGTTTAGTTTCTCTCGGAATCTAGTACAGATGTATACAGGCTGTAGCCATGACAACCAAATCTTCCATTCTTTACACTGCAGGCTGCGTCCAGAAATCAGGAACAGTGCAAAATAGAAACCAGGTTTATTACAGACTGAGCATCTCCTATTTTAATCATGTTCTCGAACCTTTCTGAAATTACGCAGCTTTTTGATGCATTTTTATTATCTTTTTTTTTTTGCATGATATTTACATCATGTTGAACGCTGTGATATTTGTCGTCTTTTGGGGTATAATGAGTTTTTTTTTATCAGACTACAATATCTTCTGAGTGTGGATGTTTTTCTAGATCCTTCTCTAAAAGACCTGGAAAAACTAACGTAAAAAAAAGGTTAAAAAAAAAAACAAAACCTAAAAAAATCTGACCAAAAAGTGATGCTCTGGTTGTTGAGGTCATGTCCATGAACCTTATCTGCCTGATGAGGGCCAGAAATATGAAATAGACTTGTTCCATTATTCACTATTCTCAGACCTGAGCAGAGGCGCAGCCCCCCGCAACCGCAGCCCGCTGCAGCCCCCTACAGCCGCAGCCCCCCGGACCCGCTCTGTGGGCTCTTCAGCAATGAGCAAAAAATAGCCCAGTGTTTGCTTTCTGTCCAGATGTCCAAAGCGGCAGGAGGACACGTTTAGTCTCTTCTCCCATGCCAGCAATGACCTCACTTAGGACCGGGCTGGAGGGAGAGCGAGACCCCCAGCAATGGCTTCCGTCCTTTCATATTTCTATAGAGCGGTCTCCAGTGTCCGAGTCTTCCTGTCGCGCACAGAATTAGCCCTTTATAGCTAACAATGACACTTCTCTTGGCTTGTCTTTCACTTTGAGTCTCTTTTAGCGACTTATTGTATCTAATTTCTGTAAAAAAAAAAGAGCGCGATATTCTGCCTCTGGCATCCTCTCGTATTCATCTGGTGGCGTTAACCCTTTCGCTTTCCCTGGCAGACAGTTCTCTCGGGCGGCGGCAGTGCAGGGGTTAATGGGAAGTGTGGGAGAATTGACAGTGGTTTTTGTGGGGCCGGCGCTCTGAGCTCCTCTATCTATACAGAGTAACGCTGGGGATCGGCCCCTCAATGCTGCTTTTGTTTACTGTTTTCCTAAAAGGGGCCTCACTATATTTCATCTGTCAAACTTGCTTTTCTTTTTTTCTCAACAATGCTTGATTGTTTCCACCAAAGGGGGAGAAAAAGCTGCAGGTTCCACAGACAGGAGAATTCTGTATTATATTTTCCTGCCAAATTCCGATCTCTGTTTTCCTTCCCTTGAGCTCACAAAGGACTCATAACTTACTGTCAAGTGTGAGAGTAGCCACAATGCCCCAGTGTTGCTCGGGACGTAGACTCTCTCTCCCCGTGGCATCATGCTCGGACTGACTGCTGGCTCTCAGTGAGTCTTGGAGCGGCAGGGGTATGCAGGGGTCCGGCACGGCTCTGGGGGGGACAGAACTCGGGGATATCCTCAGGTCTCGAAGGGACCAGAATACTACCGGACTCAGGGGTCCTGCATTGCTGGAATGATATAGAAGACTGGGGTACTGCTCCCTAGGCCTAGGACATATGCTGTGATCCTAAATTACTGGGATACCCAGGGCCCTTGCACTGTATATCGGGGTTTCCTTCTACCCTTCAGACTCGCCCTTCTTCTTAACCCAGAACTTTGGGGTGCACTGTAGCTCCGCACTGCTTCCTAGGCCTAGGAAACCCCTCAGCGCAGCAGGATGCTCTGGCTGAATATATCTGACTGGTCTTGACGCTTGGACATTATTAACTGGCTCTGGTTTTTCGGCAGTGACATTGGCTCCTTGTGGCTTGGGACGGTGTGAGAATTGGTATGCCATCCAGTTCTGAAGTTCTGACCGGCGTCATAGCAGAACGCAGCTCTGAGCAGTGGAAGGACAGCCACTTCATGTAAGTCACAGACCCCCGCTGTGTGCCCCATGTGTGATGTGTGCCCCCAGTGTTACGTACCGCCGCTCTGTGAAATGCTGTGTACGAGCTGTGGAATACTCGGGGGTCTTCCTGGCCGCTGGATCTGACACATGTAATGAATACAAGATGTTGAGTGCGGACGCGGCTGGTGGAGCGCAGCGGCAGGTAGCCGGCTCACAGCGTCAAGCCAGTGTCTAGATCATTGTGGCACGTGAAGCAATGAATCGGCTCCTGTATCTCTCCAGAAGGTAGACCTGGTGTTTGGGGTGGGACTGTTGGCTACGTCTCGGGGATCATTATGTGAGAGGTGCCGCTCACAGGTAACACCCATTAATACACTTATAGTCACCCCATGGTGTCACTGATAGAGGGGCTTCACAGCTCTGGTTTTATTTGGGAAACTCCACAATGGGAACCACTACAGGTAATGGGGAAGGTGGGAGCGCTGGTAATGTGACATGTGGGTTATCACCATCCATGCCCCGGGTCGTGCGGTATATAGGGTCAGAAGCAAGACTACGTCAGCGGAGGAATGACAGCAAGAATGTAGCCATACCGCATCTACATGACCTATATCACACATGGTATATACCGCACCTACATGACCTATATCACACATGGTATATACCGCACCTACATGACCTATATCACACATGGTATATACCGCACCTACATGACCTATATCACACATGGTAAATACCGCACCTACATGACCTATATCACACATGGTATATACCGCACCTACATGACCTATATCACACATGGTACATACCGCACCTACATGACCTATATCACACATGGTATATACCGCACCTACATGACCTATATCACACATGGTATATACCGCACCTACATGACCTATATCACACATGGTATATACCGCACCTACATGACCTATATCACACATGGTAAATACCGCACCTACATGACCTATATCACACATGGTATATACCGCACCTACATGACCTATATCACACATGGTACATACCGCACCTACATGACCTATATCACACATGGTATATACCGCACCTACATGACCTATATCACACATGGTATATACCGCACCTACATGACCTATATCACACATGGTATATACCGCACCTACATGACCTATATCACACATGGTACATACCGCACCTACATGACCTATATCACACATGGTACATACCGCACCTACATGACCTATATCACACATGGTATATACCGCACCTACATGACCTATATCACACATGGTATATACCGCACCTACATGACCTATATCACACATGGTATATACCGCACCTACATGACCTATATCACACATGGTACATACCGCACCTACATGACCTATATCACACATGGTATATACCGCACCTACATGACCTATATCACACATGGTATATACCGCACCTACATGACCTATATCACACATGGTATATACCGCACCTACATGACCTATATCACACATGGTATATACCGCACCTACATGACCTATATCACACATGGTATATACCGCACCTACATGACCTATATCACACATGGTATATACTGCACCTACATGACCTATATCACACATGGTATATACCGCACCTACATGACCTATATCACACATGGTATATACCGCACCTACATGACCTATATCACTCATGGTATATGCCGCACCTACATGACCTATATCACACATGGTATATACCGCACCTACATGACCTATATCACACATGGTATATACTGCACCTACATGACCTATATCACACATGGTATATACCGCACCTACATGACCTATATCACACATGGTATATACCGCACCTACATGACCTATATCACTCATGGTATATGCCGCACCTACATGACCTATATCTCTACATGACCTATATCTCTACATGACCTATATCTCATGGTATATACCGCACCTACATGACCTATATCACACATGGCAGTGTATACCGCACATACATGCAATTACCAGTACTGGCAGATATACATTGTGCTAAATTAACGTGTGTAGATGAATAAACTGTATTAATGACATTGTAACACGGGAGGACTTGTGATGATATAGCGCGGCTCATTACTGGTGATGTTAGAGAGTGAATAGTGCTGCAGCGCCCCCGCGAGCTCCTGTCCACATCTGGTTATTACTCCCATATCATCTCCACAGATTACCCAGATTTTTTCTAGTGACTGCAGACGCCGTACACTTCATTATATCCTCCCCACATCTGGTGCTTATTGCACAGGGTGGGAGTCACTGAATCACACTGGCACAGTGACCCTCTGACCCGCAGGTTACAGCTGCCATGTGCAGAGTCCTGTATTATTTGTGTCAAGCTACCCCAGTACAACAAAAATTCAGCATCCCCAATGTCAGAAATAAATACCTCAATAAATCTGGAGATTATTTCCCAAATCAGAAGCTGAAACGCCACAAAGGATTCTGGACCAATGTGGGTGGAAACTGCCGTCGGTTCGGGGATTGCCTACTGCTGTGGGTGCGGTAATTGCCCGCTGCGGTGGGTGCGCGGATTGCCTGCTGCGGTGGGTGCTAGAATTGGCCGCTGCGGTGTGCAGGGATTGGCCGCTGCGGTGTGCTGGGATTACCCGCTACAGTGTGCAGGGATTGCCAGCTGCGGTGGATGCTGGGATTGCCCGCTGCGGTGCGTGCGGTGATTGCCCTCTACAGTGTGCAAGGATTGCCAGCTGCGGTGGATGCTGGGATTGCCCGCTGCGGTGGGTGCGGTGATTGCCCGCTACAGTGTGCAGGGATTGCCAGCTGCGGTGGATGCTGGGATTGCCTGCTGCGGTGGGTGCGGTGATTGCCCGCTACAGTGTGCAGGGATTGCCAGCTGCGGTGGATGCTGGGATTGCCTGCTGCGGTGGGTGTGGTGATTGCCCGCTAGAGTGTGCAGGGATTGCCAGTTGCGGTGGATGCTGGGATTGCTCTCTGCGGTGGTTGAGGGGATTGCCCACTGCGGTGGTTGAGGGGATTGCCCACTGCAGTGGGTGCTAGAATTGGCCGCTGTGGTGGGTGCAGTGATTGCCCGCTGCGGTGGTTGAGGGGATTGCCCGCTGCGGTGGTTGAGGGGATTGCCCACTGCAGTGGGTGCTAGAATTGGCCGCTGTGGTGGATGCGGTGATTGCCCGCTGCGGTGGTTGAGGGGATTGCCCACTGCGGTGGGTGCTAGAATTGGCCGCTGTGGTGGGTGCAGTGATTGCCCGCTGCGGTGGTTGAGGGGATTGCCCACTGCAGTGGGTGCTAGAATTGGCCGCTGTGGTGGATGCGGTGATTGCCCGCTGCGGTGGTTGAGGGGATTGCCCGCTGCGGTGGTTGAGGGGATTGCCCGCTGTGGTGGGTGCTAGAATTGGCCGCTGCGGTGGTTGAGGGGATTGCCCACTGCGGTGGGTGCGGGGATTGGCCACTGAGGTGTGCGGGGATTGCCCACTGTGGTGGGTGCGGGGATTGCCCGCTGTGGTGGGTGCGGGGATTGGCCACTGAGGTGTGCGGGGATTGCCCGCTGTGGTGGGTGCTGGGATTGGCCACTGAGGTGTGCGGGGATTGCCCGCTGTGGTGGGTGCGGGGATTGCCCGCTGTGGTGGGTGCGGGGATTGGCCACTGAGGTGTGCGGGGATTGCCCGCTGTGGTGGGTGCGGGGATTGGCCACTGAGGTGTGCGGGGATTGCCCGCTGTGGTGGGTGCGGGGATTGCCCGCTGTGGTGGGTGCGGGGATTGCCCGCTGCGGTGGGTGCAGGGATTGCCCGCTGTGGTGGGTGCAGGGATTGCCCGCTGCGGTGGGTGCGGGATATGGACTGCGGTGAGATAAATAGTCTTCAAGGATCTTAGGTCTTCTCTCTGTAGTTTTCTGTCGTGTTGTCTCCATTGTAACATTTGTCATCTGTCCAATTAGTGATTATTAGTTTATATTTAGCGGAGATGTATTTTTATCCACTTGTTGGCGAGATTGATTTCCTGCTCTAATATGCGACTATTTAATCAGATATTAATTACATTGCAAGGAGTGATCAGAAGGGATGGGGGGCAGCAGGAAGTCTGTAGGAAGCAGCAGAGTGAAGCTGTAGATGGAGCAGCAAAAAGTTTATTCAGTAAATTAGACAAAGTCACCTGCACCAGAGCTGTACTGACACTGATCCTGACACCCACACCAGCGCTGTACTGACACTGATCCTGACACCCACACCAGCGCTGTACTGACACTGATCCTGACACCCACACCAGCGCTGTACTGACACTGATCCTGACACCCACACCAGCGCTGTACTGACACTGATCCTGACACCCACACCAGCGCTGTACTGACACTGATCCTGACACCCACACCAGCGCTGTACTGACACTGATCCTGACACCCACACCAGCGCTGTACTGACACTGATCCTGACACCCACACCAGCGCTGTACTGACACTGATGCTGACACCCACACCAGCGCTGTACTGACACTGATCCTGACACCCACACCAGCGCTGTACTGACACTGATCCTGACACCCACACCAGCGCTGTACTGACACTGATCCTGACACCCACACCAGCGCTGTACTGACACTGATCCTGACACCCACACCAGCGCTGTACTGACACTGATCCTGACACCCACACCAGCGCTGTACTGACACTGATCCTGACACCCACACCAGCGCTGTACTGACACTGATCCTGACACCCACACCAGCGCTGTACTGACACTGATCCTGACACCCACACCAGCGCTGTACTGACACTGATCCTGACACCCACACCAGAGCTGTACTGACACTGATCCTGACACCCACACCAGCGCTGTACTGACACTGATCCTGACACCCACACCAGCGCTGTACTGACACTGATCCTGACACCCACACCAGCGCTGTACTGACACTGATCCTGACACCCACACCAGCGCTGTACTGACACTGATCCTGACACCCACACCAGCGCTGTACTGACACTGATCCTGACACCCACACCAGCACTGTACTGACACTGATCCTGACACCCACACCAGCGCTGTACTGACACTGATCCTGACACCCACACCAGCGCTGTACTGACACTGATCCTGACACCCACACCAGCGCTGTACGGACACTGATCCTGACACCCACACCAGCACTGTTGTACTGACACTGATCCTGACACCCACACCAGCTCTGTACTGACACTGATCCTGACACCCACACCAGAGCTGTACTGACACTGATCCTGACACCCACACCAGCGCTGTACTGACACTGATCCTGACACCCACACCAGCGCTGTACTGACACTGATCCTGACACCCGCAGCAGCTCTGTACTGACACTGATCCTGACACCCACACCAGCGCTGTACTGACACTGATCCTGACACCCGCACCAGCGCTGTACTGACACTGATCCTGACACCCGCACCAGCGCTGTACTGACACTGATCCTGACACCCGCACCAGCGCTGTACTGTCACTGATCCTGACACCCACACCAGCTCTGTACTGACACTGATCCTGACACCCACACCAGCTCTGTACTGACACTGATCCTGACACCCACACCAGCGCTGTACTGACACTGATCTTTACACCCACACCAGCTCTGTACTGACACTGATCCTGACACCCGCACTGTAGTGACACTGATCATGACACCCGCACCAGGTCTGTACTGACACTGATCCTGACACCCGCACCAGCGCTGTACTGACACTGATCCTGACACCCGCACCAGCGCTGTCCTGACACTGATCCTGACACCCACGCCAGCTCTGTACTGACACTGATCCTGACACCCACACCAGCGCTGTACTGACACTGATCCTAACACCCACACCAGCGCTGTACTGACACTGATCCTGACACCCACACCAGCGCTGTACTGACACTGATCCTGACACCCACACCAGCGCTGTACTGACACTGATCCTGACACCCACACCAGCGCTGTACTGACACTGATCCTGACACCCACACCAGCGCTGTACTGACACTGATCCTGACACCCACACCAGCGCTGTACTGACACTGATCCTGACACCCACACCAGCGCTGTACTGACACTGATCCTGACACCCACACCAGCGCTGTACTGACACTGATCCTGACACCCACACCAGAGCTGTACTGACACTGATCCTGACACCCACACCAGCGCTGTACTGACACTGATCCTGACACCCACACCAGCGCTGTACTGACACTGATCCTGACACCCACACCAGCGCTGTACTGACACTGATCCTGACACCCACACCAGCGCTGTACTGACACTGATCCTGACACCCACACCAGCGCTGTACTGACACTGATCCTGACACCCACACCAGCGCTGTACTGACACTGATCCTGACACCCACACCAGCGCTGTACTGTCACTGATCCTGACACCCACACCAGCTCTGTACTGACACTGATCATGACACCCGCACCAGGTCTGTACTGACACTGATCCTGACACCCGCACCAGCGCTGTACTGACACTGATCCTGACACCCACACCAGCGCTGTACTGACACTGATCCTGACACCCACACCAGCGCTGTACGGACACTGATCCTGACACCCACACCAGCGCTGTACTGACACTGATCCTGACACCCACACCAGCGCTGTACGGACACTGATCCTGACACCCACACCAGCACTGTTGTACTGACACTGATCCTGACACCCACACCAGCTCTGTACTGACACTGATCCTGACACCCACACCAGAGCTGTACTGACACTGATCCTGACACCCACACCAGCGCTGTACTGACACTGATCCTGACACCCACACCAGCGCTGTACTGACACTGATCCTGACACCCGCAGCAGCTCTGTACTGACACTGATCCTGACACCCACACCAGCGCTGTACTGACACTGATCCTGACACCCACACCAGCTCTGTACTGACACTGATCCTGACACCCGCACCAGCGCTGTACTGACACTGATCCTGACACCCGCACCAGCGCTGTACTGTCACTGATCCTGACACCCACACCAGCTCTGTACTGACACTGATCCTGACACCCACACCAGCTCTGTACTGACACTGATCCTGACACCCACACCAGCGCTGTACTGACACTGATCTTTACACCCACACCAGCTCTGTACTGACACTGATCCTGACACCCGCACTGTAGTGACACTGATCATGACACCCGCACCAGGTCTGTACTGACACTGATCCTGACACCCGCACCAGCGCTGTACTGACACTGATCCTGACACCCGCACCAGCGCTGTCCTGACACTGATCCTGACACCCACGCCAGCTCTGTACTGACACTGATCCTGACACCCACACCAGCGCTGTACTGACACTGATCCTAACACCCACACCAGCGCTGTACTGACACTGATCCTGACACCCACACCAGCGCTGTACTGACACTGATCTTTACACCCACACCAGCTCTGTACTGACACTGATCCTGACACCCGCACTGTAGTGACACTGATCATGACACCCGCACCAGGTCTGTACTGACACTGATCCTGACACCCGCACCAGCGCTGTACTGACACTGATCCTGACACCCGCACCAGCGCTGTCCTGACACTGATCCTGACACCCACGCCAGCTCTGTACTGACACTGATGCTGACACCCACACCAGCGCTGTACTGACACTGATCCTGACACCCACACCAGCGCTGTATTGACACTGATCCTGACACGCACACCAGCACTATACTGACACTGATCCTGACACCCGCATCAGCGCTGTACTGACACTGATCCTGACACCCGCACCAGCGCTGTACTGACACTGATCCTGACACCCACACCAGCGCTGTACTGACACTGATCCTGACACCCACACCAGCTCTGTACTGACACTGATCCTGACACCCACACCAGCGCTGTACTGACACTGATCCTGACACCCACACCAGCGCTGTACTGACACCGATCCTGACACCCACACCAGCTCTGTACTGACACTGTTCCTGACACCCACACCAGCGCTGTACTGACACTGATCCTGACACCCACACCAGCTCTGTACTGACACTGATCCTGACACCCACACCAGCGCTGTACTGACACTGATCTTTACACCCACACCAGCTCTGTACTGACACTGATCCTGACACCCGCACTGTAGTGACACTGATCATGACACCCGCACCAGCTCTGTACTGACACTGATCCTGACACCCACACCAGCGCTGTACTGACACTGATCCTGACACCCACACCAGCGCTGTACTGACACTGATCCTGACACCCACACCAGCTCTGTACTGACACTGATCCTGACACCCGCACTGTACTGACACTGATCATGACACCCGCACCAGCTCTGTACTGATGCTGATCCTGACACCCGCACTGTACTAACACTGATCATGACACCCGCACCAGTGCTGTACTGACACTGATCCTGACACCCACACCAGCGCTGTTTTGACACTGATACTGACACCCACACCAGCACTGTACTGACACTGATCTTGACACCTGCACCAGCGCTGTACTGACACCGATCCTGAAACCCACACCAGCGCTGTACTGACACTGATCCTGACACCCACACCAGCGCTGTACTGACACTGATCCTGACACCCACACCAGCTCTATACTGACACTGATCCTGACACCCGCACTGTACTGACACTGATCCTGACACCCGCACCAGCGCTGTACTGACACTGATCCTGACACCCACACCAGCGCTCTACTGACACTGATCCTGACACCCGCACTGTAGTGACACTGATCATGACACCCGCACCAGGTCTGTACTGACACTGATCCTGACACCCGCACCAGCGCTGTACTGACACTGATCCTGACACCCGCACCAGCGCTGTCCTGACACTGATCCTGACACCCACGCCAGCTCTGTACTGACACTGATCCTGACACCCACACCAGCGCTGTACTGACACTGATCCTAACACCCACACCAGCGCTGTACTGACACTGATCCTGACACCCACACCAGCGCTGTACTGACACTGATCCTGACACCCACACCAGCGCTGTACTGACACTGATCCTGACACCCACACCAGCGCTGTACTGACACTGATGCTGACACCCACACCAGCGCTGTACTGACACTGATCCTGACACCCACACCAGCGCTGTATTGACACTGATCCTGACACGCACACCAGCACTATACTGACACTGATCCTGACACCCGCATCAGCGCTGTACTGACACTGATCCTGACACCCGCACCAGCGCTGTACTGACACTGATCCTGACACCCACACCAGCGCTGTACTGACACTGATCCTGACACCCACACCAGCTCTGTACTGACACTGATCCTGACACCCACACCAGCGCTGTACTGACACTGATCCTGACACCCACACCAGCGCTGTACTGACACCGATCCTGACACCCACACCAGCTCTGTACTGACACTGTTCCTGACACCCACACCAGCGCTGTACTGACACTGATCCTGACACCCACACCAGCTCTGTACTGACACTGATCCTGACACCCACACCAGCGCTGTACTGACACTGATCTTTACACCCACACCAGCTCTGTACTGACACTGATCCTGACACCCGCACTGTAGTGACACTGATCATGACACCCACACCAGCGCTGTACTGACACTGATCCTGACACCCACACCAGCGCTGTACTGACACTGATCCTGACACCCACACCAGCGCTGTACTGACACTGATCCTGACACCTACACCAGCGCTGTACTGACACTGATGCTGACACCCACACCAGCGCTGTACTGACACTGATCCTGACACCCACACCAGCGCTGTATTGACACTGATCCTGACACGCACACCAGCACTATACTGACACTGATCCTGACACCCGCATCAGCGCTGTACTGACACTGATCCTGACACCCGCACCAGCGCTGTACTGACACTGATCCTGACACCCACACCAGCGCTGTACTGACACTGATCCTGACACCCACACCAGCTCTGTACTGACACTGATCCTGACACCCACACCAGCGCTGTACTGACACTGATCCTGACACCCACACCAGCGCTGTACTGACACCGATCCTGACACCCACACCAGCTCTGTACTGACACTGTTCCTGACACCCACACCAGCGCTGTACTGACACTGATCCTGACACCCACACCAGCTCTGTACTGACACTGATCCTGACACCCACACCAGCGCTGTACTGACACTGATCTTTACACCCACACCAGCTCTGTACTGACACTGATCCTGACACCCGCACTGTAGTGACACTGATCATGACACCCGCACCAGCTCTGTACTGACACTGATCCTGACACCCACACCAGCGCTGTACTGACACTGATCCTGACACCCACACCAGCGCTGTACTGACACTGATCCTGACACCCACACCAGCTCTGTACTGACACTGATCCTGACACCCGCACTGTACTGACACTGATCATGACACCCGCACCAGCTCTGTACTGATGCTGATCCTGACACCCGCACTGTACTAACACTGATCATGACACCCGCACCAGTGCTGTACTGACACTGATCCTGACACCCACACCAGCGCTGTTTTGACACTGATACTGACACCCACACCAGCACTGTACTGACACTGATCTTGACACCTGCACCAGCGCTGTACTGACACCGATCCTGACACCCGCACCAGCGCTGTACTGACACTGATCCTGACACCCACACCAGCGCTGTATTGACACTGATCCTGACACCCACACCAGCTCTATACTGACACTGATCCTGACACCCGCACTGTACTGACACTTATCCTGACACCCGCACCAGCGCTGTACTGACACTGATCCTGACACCCACACCAGCGCTCTACTGACACTGGTCCTGACTCCCACACCAGCGCTGTACTGACACTGGTCCTGACACCCACACCAGCTCTGTACTGACACTGATCCTGACACCCGCACTGTACTGACACTGATCATGACACCCGCACCAGCTCTGTACTGATGCTGATCCTGACACCCGCAGTGTACTAACACTGATCATGACACCCGCACCAGTGCTGTACTGACACTGATCCTGACACCCACACCAGCGCTGTTTTGACACTGATACTGACACCCACACCAGCACTGTACTGACACTGATCTTGACACCTGCACCAGCGCTGTACTGACACCGATCCTGACACCCACACCAGCGCTGTACTGACACTGATCCTGACACCCACACCAGCGCTGTACTGACACTGATCCTGACACCCACACCAGCTCTATACTGACACTGATCCTGACACCCGCACTGTACTGACACTTATCCTGACACCCGCACCAGCGCTGTACTGACACTGATCCTGACACCCACACCAGCGCTCTACTGACACTGGTCCTGACACCCACACCAGCGCTGTACTGACACTGATCCTGACACCCACACCAGCGCTGTACTGACACTGGTCCTGACACCCACACCAGCTCTGTACTGACACTGATCCTGACACCCACACCAGCGCTGTACTGACACTGATCCTGACACCCACACCAGCGCTGTACTGACACTGATCCTGACACCCACACCAGTGCTGTACTGACACTGATCCTGACACCCACACCAGCTCTGTACTGACACTGATCCTGACACCCGCACTGTACTGACACTGATCCTGACATCCGCACCAGCGCTGTACTGACACGGATCCTGACACCCGCACCAGCTCTGTACTGACACTGATCCTAACACCCGCACCAGCTCTGTACTGACACTGATCCTGACACCCACACCAGCGCTGTACTGACACTGGTCCTGACACCCACACCAGCTCTGTACTGACACTGATCCTGACACCCACACCAGCGCTGTACTGACACTGATCCTGACACCCACACCAGCGCTGTACTGACACTGATCCTGACACCCACACCAGCGCTGTACTGACACTGATCCTGACACCCACACCAGCTCTGTACTGACACTGATCCTGACACCCGCACTGTACTGACACTGATCCTGACACCCACACCAGCGCTGTACTGACACTGATCCTGACACCTACACCAGCGCTGTACTGACACTGATGCTGACACCCACACCAGCGCTGTACTGACACTGATCCTGACACCCACACCAGCGCTGTATTGACACTGATCCTGACACGCACACCAGCACTATACTGACACTGATCCTGACACCCGCATCAGCGCTGTACTGACACTGATCCTGACACCCGCACCAGCGCTGTACTGACACTGATCCTGACACCCACACCAGCGCTGTACTGACACTGATCCTGACACCCACACCAGCTCTGTACTGACACTGATCCTGACACCCACACCAGCGCTGTACTGACACTGATCCTGACACCCACACCAGCGCTGTACTGACACCGATCCTGACACCCACACCAGCTCTGTACTGACACTGTTCCTGACACCCACACCAGCGCTGTACTGACACTGATCCTGACACCCACACCAGCTCTGTACTGACACTGATCCTGACACCCACACCAGCGCTGTACTGACACTGATCTTTACACCCACACCAGCTCTGTACTGACACTGATCCTGACACCCGCACTGTAGTGACACTGATCATGACACCCGCACCAGCTCTGTACTGACACTGATCCTGACACCCACACCAGCGCTGTACTGACACTGATCCTGACACCCACACCAGCGCTGTACTGACACTGATCCTGACACCCACACCAGCTCTGTACTGACACTGATCCTGACACCCGCACTGTACTGACACTGATCATGACACCCGCACCAGCTCTGTACTGACGCTGATCCTGACACCCGCACTGTACTAACACTGATCATGACACCCGCACCAGTGCTGTACTGACACTGATCCTGACACCCACACCAGCGCTGTTTTGACACTGATACTGACACCCACACCAGCACTGTACTGACACTGATCTTGACACCTGCACCAGCGCTGTACTGACACTGATCCTGACACCCACACCAGCGCTGTACTGACACTGATCCTGACACCCACACCAGCGCTGTACTGACACTGATCCTGACACCCACACCAGCTCTATACTGACACTTATCCTGACACCCGCACTGTACTGACACTTATCCTGACACCCGCACCAGCGCTGTACTGACACTGATCCTGACACCCACACCAGCGCTCTACTGACACTGGTCCTGACACCCACACCAGCGCTGTACTGACACTGATCCTGACACCCACACCAGCGCTGTACTGACACTGATCCTGACACCCACACCAGCGCTGTACTGACACTGATCCTGACACCCACACCAGCGCTGTACTGACACTGATCCTGACACCCACACCAGCGCTGTACTGACACTGATCCTGACACCCACACCAGCGCTGTACTGACACTGATCCTGACACCCACACCAGCGCTGTACTGACACTGATCCTGACACCCACACCAGCGCTGTACTGACACTGATCCTGACACCCACACCAGCTCTGTACTGACACTGATCCTGACACCCGCACTGTACTGACACTGATCCTGACATCCGCACCAGCGCTGTACTGACACGGATCCTGACACCCGCACCAGCTCTGTACTGACACTGATCCTAACACCCGCACCAGCTCTGTACTGACACTGATCCTGACACTCACACCGGCGCTGTACTGACACTGATCCTGACACCCGCAGCAGCGCTGTACTGACACTGATTCTGACACCCACACCAGCGCTGTACTGACACTGGTCCTGACACCCACACCAGCGCTGTACTGACACTGATCCTGACACCCACACCAGCGCTGTACTGACACTGATCCTGACACCCACACCAGCACTGTACTGACACTGGTCCTGACACCCACACCAGCGCTGTACTGACACTGATCCTGACACCCGCACCAGCGCTGTACTGACACTGATCCTGACACCCGCACCAGCGCTGTATGGACACTGGTCCTGACACCCACACCTGTGCTGTACGGACACTGATCCTGACACCCGCAGCAGCGCTGTACTGACACTGATCCTGACACCCACACCAGCGCTGTACTGACACTGATCCTGACACCCACACCAGCTCTGTACTGACACTGATCCAGACACCCGCACTGTACTGACACTGATCCTGACACCCGCACCAGCGCTGTACTGACACTGATCCTGACACCCGCACCGGAGCTGTACGGACACTGATCCTGACACCCGCAGCAGCGCTGTACTGACACTGATCCTGACACCCGCACTAGCGCTGTACTGACACTGATCCTGACACCCACACCGACGCTGTACGGACACTGATCCTGACACCCGCAGCAGCGCTGTACTGACACTGATCCTGACACCCGCAGCAGCGCTGTACTGACACTGATCCTGACACCCCCACCAGCGCTGTACTGACACTGATCCTGACACCCACACCAGCGCTGTACTAACACTGATCCTGACACCCTCACCAGCGCTGTACTGACACTGGTCCTGACACCCACACCAGCGCTGTACTGACACTGATCCTGACACCCGCACCAGCGCTGTACTGACACTGATCCTGACACCCACACCAGCGCTGTACTGACACTGGTCCTGACACCCACACCAGCTCTGTACTGACACTGATCCTGACACCCACACCAGCGCTGTACTGGCACTGATCCTGACACCCACACCAGCTCTCTACTGACACTGATCCTGACAGCCTCACCAGCTCTGTACTGACACTGATCCTGACACCCACACCGGCGCTGTACGGACACTGATCCTGACACCCACACCAGCGCTGTACTGACACTGATCCTGACACCCACACCAGCACTGTACTGACACTGTTCCTGACACCCACACCAGCGCTGTACTGACACTGGTCCTGACACCCACACCAGCGCTGTACTGACACTGATCCTGACACCCGCACCAACGCTGTACTGACACTGATCCTGACACCCACACCAGCGCTATACTGGCACTGATCCTTACACCCACACCAGCTCTCTACTGACACTGATCCTGACAGCCTCACCAGCTCTGTACTGACACTTATCCTGACACCCACACCGGCGCTGTACGGACACTGATCCTGACACCCGCAGCAGCGCTGTACTGACACTGATACTGACACCCGCAGCAGGGCTGTACTGACACTGATCCTGACACCCACACCAGCGCTGTACTGACACTGATCCTGACACCCACACAAGCGCTGTACTGACACTGATCCTGACACCCACACCAGCGCTGTACTGACACTGATCCTGACACCCGCAGCAGCCCTGTCCTGACACTGATCCTGACATCCGCAGCAGCCCTGTCCTGACGCTGATCTTGGCATCTGCAGCAGCTCTGTCCTGACCATGATCCTAACACCCACACCAGTGCTGTACTGACACTGATCCTGACACCTGCAGCAGCTCTGTCCTGACACTGATCCTGACACCTGCAGCATCCCCGTCCTTACACCTGCAGCAGCCCTGTCCTGACAATGATCTTGGCATCTGCAGCAGCTCTGTTCTGACACTGGTCCTGACACCAGCAGCAGCTCTGTCCTGACACTGATCCTGACGCCCACAGCAGCCCTGTCCTCACAATAATCCTGACACCTGCAGCATCCCTGTCCTGAAACTGATCCTGACACCTGCAGCATCCCTGTCCTGACACCTGCAGCAGCCCTGTCATGACCCTGATCCTGACACTTGCAGCAGTCCTGTCCTCACACTGATCCTGACACCTGCAGCATCCCTGTTCTGACACGGATCCTGACACCTGCAGCATCCCTGTCATCACACCTGTAGCGTCCCTTGTCTGACACTGATCCTGACACCTGCAGCATCCCTGTTCTGATACGGATCCTGACACCCGCAGCAGTCCTGTCATGACCCTGATCCTGACACCCGCAGCAGTCCTGTCATGACCCTGATCCTGACACCTGCAGCATCCCTGTTCTGACACGGATCCTGACACCTGCAGCATCCCTGTCATCACACATGCAGCATCCCTTGCCTGACACTGATCCTGACACCTGCAGCATCCCTGTCCTGACACTGATCCTGACACCTGCTGCATCCCTGTCCTGACACTGATCCTGACATCCGCAGCAGCCCTGTCATGACCGTGATCCTGACACTTGCAGCATCCCTGTCCTAACACTGATCCTGACACCTGTAGCATCCCTGTCCTAACACTGAACCTGACACCTGTAGCATCCCTGTCCTGACACTGACCCTGACACAAGCAGCATCCCTGTCCTGACACTGATCCTGACACAACCAGCATCCCTGTCCTGATACTGATCCTGACACCTGCAGCATCCCTGTCCTGACACTGATCCTGACACCTGCAGCATCCCTGTCCTGACACTTACACCCACAGCAGCCCTGTCCTGACACTGATCCTGACACCTGCAGCAGCTCTGTCCTGACACTGATCCTGACACCTGCAGCATCCCCGTCCTTACACCTGCAGCATCCCTGTCCTGACACTGATCCGGACACCTGCAGCATCCCTGTCCTTACACCTGCAGCATCCCTGTCCTGACACTGATCCGGACACCTGCAGCATCCCTGTCCTTACAGCTGCAGCATCCCTGTCCTGACACTGATCCGGACACCTGCAGCATCCCTGTCCTTACAGCTGCAGCATCCCTGTCCTGACACTGATCCTGACTAACCTTAACCCTTCAGCATCAGGCAGGATCGTGTAAACTGCACACACTGTCTTCCATACCCATTACAAAACTGAACTCAAAATTCTGTTAGTTTGAAAAATTCCAAAAGCTTGTAGAGTAAAAGTATACTATACTGGATGTAACAGCTCAGCTCCTATTATGAAGACAATGCTGTAAAGTTCACACCTCCCAGAATTCAAATCATAAATGTAAGCTCTGTGCAGCTTTGAAGCTGCAGAATAGTGAGTGCAGCTCTGTAGTATAATACAGGAGGTAACTCAGGATCAGTAATGTAATGTATGTACACAGTGACTGCACCAGCAGAATAGTGAGTGCAGCTCTGGAGTATAATACAGGATGTAACTCAGGATCAGTAATGTAATGTGTGTACACAGTGACTGCACCAGCAGAATAGTGAGTGCAGCTCTGGAGTATAATACAGGATGTAACTCAGGATCAGTAATGTAATGTAAGTACACAGTGACTGCACCAGCAGAATAGTGAGTGCAGCTCTGGAGTATAATACAGGATGTAACTCAGGATCAGTAATGTAATGTATGTACACAGTGACTGCACCAGCAGAATAGTGAGTGCAGCTCTGGAGTATAATACAGCATGTAACTCAGGATCAGTAATGTAATGTATGTACACAGTGACTGCACCAGCAGAATAGTGACTGCAGCTCTGGAGTAAAATACAGGAGGTAACGCAGGATCAGTAATGTAATGTATGTACACAGTGACTGCACCAGCGGAATATTGAGTGCAGCTCTGGAGTATAATACATAATCAGTAATGTAATGTACAGAATGACTGCACCAGCAGAATAGTGAGTGCAGCTCTGGAGTATAATACAGGAGGTAACGCAGGATCAGTAATGTAATGTGTGTACACAGTGACTGCACCAGCAGAATAGTGAGTGCAGCTCTGGAGTATAATACAGGATGTAACTCAGGATCAGTAATGTAATGTGTGTACACAGTGACTGCACCAGCAGAATAGTGAGTGCAGCTCTGGAGTATAATACAGGATGTAACTCAGGATCAGTAATGTAATGTATGTACACAGTGACTCCACCAGCAGAATAGTGAGTGCAGCTCTGGAGTATAATACAGGATGTAACTCAGGATCAGTAATGTAATGTATGTACACAGTGACTGCACCAGCAGAATAGTGAGTGCAGCTCTGGAGTATAATACAGGATGTAACTCAGGATCAGTAATGTAATGTATGTACACAGTGACTGCACCAGCAGAATAGTGAGTGCAGCTCTGGAGTATAATACAGGATGTAACTCTGGATCAGTAATGTAATGTATGTACACAGTGACTGCACCAGCAGAATAGTGAGTGCAGCTCTGGAGTATAATGCAGGAGGTAACTCAGGATCAGTAATGTAATGTATGTACACAGTGACTGCACCAGCAGAATAGTGAGTGCAGCTCTGGGGTATAATACAGGATGTAACTCAGGATCAGTAATGTAATGTATGTACACAGTGACTGCACCAGCAGAATAGTGAGTGCAGCTCTGGAGTATAATACAGGATCAGTAATGTAATGTACACTGTGACTGCACCAGCCGTGATATTGCTGTTTATAGAGATTCCTTCTATATATAAATCCTAGTATGGAGTCAGAAGTGAGAGTATATGCTGCACAGAGGTGTCCACATCTGCAGAGTCTGTTTCCATTGAAAGCTTTGGCTCAGGTGATCGGCGCCTCCTTTGGTACCTGGGTTTGGAGATGGAAGGAGACAGGTGGTGAATAAAAGTTCAATATGCGATCGCTGCATTTCATCCATCCAGTGACATTCCAGGCTGCAGTCCCATGTAACACTATAGACCGCACATTGATGTCAGTATAATTTGTGCACATCTATAAGGTGGGAAACAGTCAGTAAGGGGTATAGTGTGTGCAGATAGTGGCGCGGCAGGCGAGGAGCGGCCTGTTCAGTCACGCTGTATGTACATAGTGGTGATGGCAGGTCTCGCTGCGTGTCCAGACACATGTGTCGCTGCAGACTCTACGGCCCGGGGCTGGAATCTCACACATCTCCAGGGTCATTGTCTTTTCTTTATTTTTCACAGTTCTTGTGCATTGCGCTCTTGAGTGGACGGGTTGTGGGTGTGAACAGAACTTGAGGCTCCTTGTCCAGTCAGACGACACCGGAGTACACATGGTGTCCGGTAGGTGATCTGTCACTGGGTCACCTCACTGCTTCCACAGCTGCAATGTCGCTACAGTGTACCATATCAGTGCATAGTGCAGCGTTCTCCAGGCCATCACAGTCCATTGTGTTATCACACTGAAGACAAGGGCGGCCATATTACTATATCACCACTGAGGAGAAGGGCGGCCATATTACTATATCACCACTGAGGAGAAGGGCGGCCATATTACTATATCACCACTGAGGAGAAGGGCGGCCATATTACTATATCACACTGAAGACAAGGGCGGCCATATTACTATATCACCACTGAGGAGAAGGGCGGCCATATTACTATATCACCACTGAGGAGAAGGGCGGCCATATTACTATATCACACTGAAGACAAGGGCGGCCATATTACTATATCACCACTGAGGAGAAGGGCGGCCATATTACTATATCACACTGAAGACAAGGGCGGTAATATTACTATATCACCACTGAGGAGAAGGGCGGCCATATTACTATATCACCATTGAGGAGAAGGGCGGCCATATTACTATATCACCACTGAGGAGAAGGGCGGCCATATTACTATATCACACTGAAGACAAGGGCGGCTATATTACTATATCACCACTGAGGAGAAGGGCGGCCATATTACTATATCACCACTGAGGAGAAGGGCGGCCATATTACTATATATATTACTATATCACCACTGAGGAGAAGGGCGGCCATATTACTATATATATTACTATATCACCACTGAGGAGAAGGGCGGCCATATTACTATATATATTACTATATCACACTGAGGAGGAGGGCGGCCATATTACTATATATATTACTATATCACCACTGAGGAGAAGGGCGGCCATATTACTATATATATTACTATATCACACTGAGGAGGAGGGCGGCCATATTACTATATCACCACTGAGGAGAAGGGCGGCCATATTACTATATCACACTGAAGACAAGGGCGGCCATATTACTATATCACCACTGAGGAGAAGGGCGGCCATATTACTATATCACACTGAAGACAAGGGCGGCCATATTACTATATCACCACTGAGGAGAAGGGCGGCCATATTACTATATCACCACTGAGGAGAAGGGCGGCCATATTACTATATCACCACTGAGGAGAAGGGCGGCCATATTACTATATCACCACTGAGGAGAAGGGCGGCCATATTACTATATCACATTGAAGACAAGGGCGGCCATATTACTATATCACCACTGAGGAGAAGGGCGGCCATATTACTATATCACCACTGAGGAGAAGGGCGGCCATATTACTATATCACACTGAGGAGAAGGGCGGCCATATTACTAGATATATTACTATATCACACTGAGGAGAAGGGCGGCCATATTACTATATATATTACTATATCGCACTGAGGAGAAGGGCGGCCATATTACTAGATATATTACTATATCACACTGAGGAGGAGGGCGGCCATATTACTATATCACCACTGAGGAGAAGGGCGGCCATATTACTATATCACCACTGAGGAGAAGGGCGGCCATATTACTATATCACCACTGAGGAGAAGGGCGGCCATATTACTATATCACACTGAAGACAAAGGCGGCCATGTTACTATATCACCACTGAGGAGAAGGGCGGCCATATTACTATATCACCACTGAGGAGAAGGGCAGCCATATTACTATATCACACTGAAGACAAGGGCGGCCATATTACTATATCACCACTGAGGAGAAGGGCGGCCATATTACTATATTACCACTGAAGACAAGGGCGGCTATGTTACTCTATCACCATTGAGGAGAAGGGCGGCCATATTACTATATATATTACTATATCACCACTGAGGAGAAGAGCGGCCATATTACTATATCACACTGAGGAGAAGGGCGGCCATATTACTAGATATATTACTATATCACACTGAGGAGAAGGGCGGCCATATTACTATATATATTACTATATCGCACTGAGGAAAAGGGCGGCCATATTACTAGATATATTACTATATCACACTGAGGAGAAGGGCGGCCATATTACTATATATATTACTATATCACACTGAGGAGAAGGGTGGCCATATTACTATACATATTACTATATTACACTGAGGAGAAGGGCGGCCATATTACTATATATATTACTATATCACACTGAGGAGAAGAGCGGCCATATTACTATATATATTACTATATCACACTGAGGAGGAGGGCGGCCATATTACTGTATATATTACTATATCACACTGAGGAGAAGGGCGGCCATATTACTATATATATTACTATATCACACTGAGGAGGAGGGCTGCCATATTACTGTATATATTACTATATCACACTTAGGAGAAGGGCGGCCATATTACTATACATATTACTATATTACACTGAGGAGAAGGGCGGCCATATTACTATATATATTACTATATCACACTGAGGAGGAGGGCGGCCATATTACTATATATATTACTATATCACACTGAGGAGAAGGGCGGCCATATTACTATATATATTACTATATCACACTGAGGAGAAGGGCGGCCATATTACTATATATATTACTATATCACACTGAGGAGAAGGGCGGCCATATTACTATATATATTACTATATCACACTGAGGAGAAGGGCTGCCATATTACTATATATATTACTGTATCACACTGAGGAGAAGGGTGGCCATATTACTATATATATTACTATATCACACTGAGGAGAAGAGCGGCCATATTACTATATATATTACTATATCACACTGAGGAGGAGGGCGGCCATATTACTATATATATTACTATATCACACTGAGGAGAAGGGCGGCCATATTACTATATATATTACTATATCACACTGAGGAGAAGGGCGGCCATATTACTATATATATTACTATATCACACTGAGGAGAAGGGCGGCCATATTACTATACATATTACTATATCACACTGAGGAGGAGGGCGGCCATATTACTATATATATTACTATATCACACTGAGGAGAAGGGCGGCCATATTACTATATATATTACACTGAGGAGAAGTGCGGCCATATTACTATATATATTACTATATCACACTGAGGAGAAGGGCGGCCATATTACTATATATATTACACTGAGGAGAAGTGCGGCCATATTACTGTATATATTACTATATCACACTGAGGAGAAGGGCGGCCATATTACTATACATATTACTATATTACACTGAGGAGAAGGGCGGCCATATTACTATATATATTACTATATCACACTGAGGAGGAGGGCGGCCATATTACTATATATATTACTATATCACACTGAGGAGAAGGGCGGCCATATTACTATATATATTACTATATCACACTGAGGAGAAGGGCGGCCATATTACTATATATATTACTATATCACACTGAGGAGAAGGGCTGCCATATTACTATATATATTACTGTATCACACTGAGGAGAAGGGTGGCCATATTACTATATATATTACTATATCACACTGAGGAGAAGAGCGGCCATATTACTATATCACACTGAGGAGAAGGGTGGCCATATTACTATATATATTACTATATCACACTGAGGAGAAGGGCGGCCATATTACTATATATATTACTATATCACACTGAGGAGGAGGGCGGCCATATTACTATATATATTACTATATCACACTGAGGAGAAGGGCGGCCATATTACTATATATATTACTATATCACACTGAGGAGAAGGGCGGCCATATTACTATACATATTACTATATCACACTGAGGAGGAGGGCGGCCATATTACTATACATATTATTATATCACACTGATTTCTGTGGAAATGTCAGCAATGGATTTTGTACGTTGATGTTTGGTTCTTATTCTCAGCAGTGGATTTTGTACGTTGATGTTTGGTTCTTATTCTCAGCAGTGGATTTTGTACGTTGATGTTTGGTTCTTATTCTCAGCAATGGATTTTGTACGTTGATGTTTGGTTCTTATTCTCAGCAGTGGATTTTGTACGTTGATGTTTGGTTCTTATTCTCAGCAGTGGATTTTGTACGTTGATGTTTGGTTCTTATTCTCAGCAGTGGATTTTGTACCTTGATGTTTGGTTCTTATTCTCAGCAGTGGATTTTGTACGTTGATGTTTGGTTCTTATTCTCAGCAGTGGATTTTGTATGTTGATGTTTGGTTCTTATTCTCAGCAGTGGATTTTGTACGTTGATGTTTGGTTCTTATTCTCAGCAGTGGATTTTGTACGTTGATGTTTGGTTCTTATTCTCAGCAGTGGATTTTGTACGTTGATGTTTGGTTCTTATTCTCAGCAGTGGATTTTGTACGTTGATGTTTGGTTCTTATTCTCAGCAATGGATTTTGTACCTTGATATTTGGTTCTTATTCTCAGCAGTGGATTTTGTACGTTGATGTTTGGTTCTTATTCTCAGCAATGGATTTTGTACGTTGATGTTTGGTTCTTATTCTCAGCAGTGGATTTTGTACGTTGATGTTTGGTTCTTATTCTCAGCAGTGGATTTTGTACGTTGATGTTTGGTTCTTATTCTCAGCAATGGATTTTGTACCTTGATATTTGGTTCTTATTCTCAGCAGTGGATTTTGTACGTTGATGTTTGGTTCTTATTCTCAGCAATGGATTTTGTACGTTGATGTTTGGTTCTTATTCTCAGCAATGGATTTTGTTCGTTGATGTTTGGTTCTTATTCTCAGCAGTGGATTTTGTACGTTGATGTTTGGTTCTTATTCTCAGCAATGGATTTTGTACGTTGATGTTTGGTTCTTATTCTCAGCAGTGGATTTTGTACGTTGATGTTTGGTTCTTATTCTCAGCAGTGGATTTTGTACGTTGATGTTTGGTTCTTATTCTCAGCAATGGATTTTGTACGTTGATGTTTGGTTCTTATTCTCAGCAGTGGATTTTGTACGTTGATGTTTGGTTCTTATTCTCAGCAGTGGATTTTGTACGTTGATGTTTGGTTCTTATTCTCAGCAATGGATTTTGTACGTTGATGTTTGGTTCTTATTCTCAGCAATGGATTTTGTACGTTGATGTTTGGTTCTTATTCTCAGCAGTGGATTTTGTACGTTGATGTTTGGTTCTTATTCTCAGCAATGGATTTTGTACTTTGATGTTTGGTTTTTATTCTCAGAAGTGGGTTTTGTACTTTGATGTTTGGTTCTTATTCTCAGCAGTGGATTTTGTACTTTGATGTTTGGTTCTTATTCTCAGCAGTGGATTTTGTACGTTGATGTTTGGTTCTTATTCTCAGCAGTGGATTTTGCACGTTGATGTTTGGTTCTTATTCTCAGCAGTGGATTTTGTACCTTGATGTTTGGTTCTTATTCTCAGCAGTGGATTTTGTACCTTGATGTTTGGTTCTTATTCTCAGCAATGGATTTTGTACGTTGATGTTTGGTTCTTATTCTCAGCAGTGGATTTTGTACGTTGATGTTTGGTTCTTATTCTCAGCAGTGGATTTTGTACGTTGATGTTTGGTTCTTATTCTCAGCAGTGGATTTTGTACCTTGATGTTTGGTTCTTATTCTCAGCAATGGATTTTGTACGTTGATGTTTGGTTCTTATTCTCAGCAGTGGATTTTGTACGTTGATGTTTGGTTCTTATTCTCAGCAGTGGATTTTGTACGTTGATGTTTGGTTCTTATTCTCAGCAGTGGATTTTGTACGTTGATGTTTGGTTCTTATTCTCAGCAATGGATTTTGTACGTTGATGTTTGGTTCTTATTCTCAGCAGTGGATTTTGTACGTTGATGTTTGGTTCTTATTCTCAGCAGTGGATTTTGTACGTTGATGTTTGGTTCTTATTCTCAGCAGTGGATTTTGTACGTTGATGTTTGGTTCTTATTCTCAGCAGTGGATTTTGTACGTTGATGTTTGGTTCTTATTCTCAGCAGTGGATTTTGTACGTTGATGTTTGGTTCTTATTCTCAGTAATGGATTTTGTACGTTGATGTTTGGTACTTATTCTCAGCAGTGGATTTTGTACGTTGATGTTTGGTTCTTATTCTCAGCAGTGGATTTTGTACGTTGATGTTTGGTTCTTATTCTCAGCAGTGGATTTTGTACGTTGATGTTTGGTTCTTATTCTCAGCAGTGGATTTTGTACGTTGATGTTTGGTTCTTATTCTCAGCAGTGGATTTTGTACGTTGATGTTTGGTTCTTATTCTCAGCAGTGGATTTTGTACGTTGATGTTTGGTTCTTATTCTCAGCAATGGATTTTGTACCTTGATATTTGGTTCTTATTCTCAGCAGTGGATTTTGTACGTTGATGTTTGGTTCTTATTCTCAGCAATGGATTTTGTACGTTGATGTTTGGTTCTTATTCTCAGCAGTGGATTTTGTACGTTGATGTTTGGTTCTTATTCTCAGCAGTGGATTTTGTACGTTGATGTTTGGTTCTTATTCTCAGCAATGGATTTTGTACGTTGATGTTTGGTTCTTATTCTCAGCAGTGGATTTTGTACGTTGATGTTTGGTTCTTATTCTCAGCAGTGGATTTTGTACGTTGATGTTTGGTTCTTATTCTCAGCAATGGATTTTGTACGTTGATGTTTGGTTCTTATTCTCAGCAGTGGATTTTGTACGTTGATGTTTGGTTCTTATTCTCAGCAATGGATTTTGTACGTTGATGTTTGGTTCTTATTCTCAGCAATGGATTTTGTACGTTGATGTTTGGTTCTTATTCTCAGCAATGGATTTTGTACGTTGATGTTTGGTTCTTATTCTCAGCAGTGGATTTTGTACGTTGATGTTTGGTTCTTATTCTCAGCAATGGATTTTGTCGTTGATGTTTGGTTCTTATTCTCAGCAGTGGATTTTGTACGTTGATGTTTGGTTCTTATTCTCAGCAGTGGATTTTGTACGTTGATGTTTGGTTCTTATTCTCAGCAGTGGATTTTGTACGTTGATGTTTGGTTCTTATTCTCAGCAATGGATTTTGTACGTTGATGTTTGGTTCTTATTCTCAGCAGTGGATTTTGTACGTTGATGTTTGGTTCTTATTCTCAGCAGTGGATTTTGTACGTTGATGTTTGGTTCTTATTCTCAGCAGTGGATTTTGTACGTTGATGTTTGGTTCTTATTCTCAGCAGTGGATTTTGTACGTTGATGTTTGGTTCTTATTCTCAGCAGTGGATTTTGTACGTTGATGTTTGGTTCTTATTCTCAGCAGTGGATTTTGTACGTTGATGTTTGGTTCTTATTCTCAGCAGTGGATTTTGTACGTTGATGTTTGGTTCTTATTCTCAGCAGTGGATTTTGTACGTTGATGTTTGGTTCTTATTCTCAGCAGTGGATTTTGTACGTTGATGTTTGGTTCTTATTCTCAGCAAGTGGATTTTGTACGTTGATGTTTGGTTCTTATTCTCAGCAGTGGATTTTGTACGTTGATGTTTGGTTCTTATTCTCAGCAGTGGATTTTGTACCTTGATATTTGGTTCTTATTCTCAGCAGTGGATTTTGTACGTTGATGTTTGGTTCTTATTCTCAGCAATGGATTTTGTACGTTGATGTTTGGTTCTTATTCTCAGCAGTGGATTTTGTACGTTGATGTTTGGTTCTTATTCTCAGCAGTGGATTTTGTACGTTGATGTTTGGTTCTTATTCTCAGCAGTGGATTTTGTACGTTGATGTTTGGTTCTTATTCTCAGCAGTGGATTTTGTACGTTGATGTTTGGTTCTTATTCTCAGCAGTGGATTTTGTACGTTGATGTTTGGTTCTTATTCTCAGCAGTGGATTTTGTACGTTGATGTTTGGTTCTTATTCTCAGCAATGGATTTTGTACCTTGATGTTTGGTTCTTATTCTCAGCAGTGGATTTTGTACGTTGATGTTTGGTTCTTATTCTCAGCAGTGGATTTTGTACGTTGATGTTTGGTTCTTATTCTCAGCAGTGGATTTTGTACGTTGATGTTTGGTTCTTATTCTCAGCAGTGGATTTTGTACGTTGATGTTTGGTTCTTATTCTCAGCAGTGGATTTTGTACGTTGATGTTTGGTTCTTATTCTCAGCAGTGGATTTTGTACGTTGATGTTTGGTTCTTATTCTCAGCAGTGGATTTTGTACGTTGATGTTTGGTTCTTATTCTCAGCAGTGGATTTTGTACGTTGATGTTTGGTTCTTATTCTCAGCAGTGGATTTTGTACGTTGATGTTTGGTTCTTATTCTCAGCAGTGGATTTTGTACGTTGATGTTTGGTTCTTATTCTCAGCAGTGGATTTTGTACCTTGATGTTTGGTTCTTATTCTCAGCAGTGGATTTTGTACGTTGATGTTTGGTTCTTATTCTCAGCAGTGGATTTTGTACGTTGATGTTTGTTTCTTATTCTCAGCAGTGGATTTTGTACGTTGATGTTTGGTTCTTATTCTCAGCAGTGGATTTTGTACGTTGATGTTTGGTTCTTATTCTCAGCAGTGGATTTTGTACGTTGATGTTTGGTTCTTATTCTCAGCAGTGGATTTTGTACGTTGATGTTTGGTTCTTATTCTCAGCAATGGATTTTGTACCTTGATATTTGGTTCTTATTCTCAGCAGTGGATTTTGTACCTTGATGTTTGGTTCTTATTCTCAGCAGTGGATTTTGTACGTTGATGTTTGGTTCTTATTCTCAGCAGTGGATTTTGTACGTTGATGTTTGGTTCTTATTCTCAGCAATGGATTTTGTACCTTGATATTTGGTTCTTATTCTCAGCAGTGGATTTTGTACCTTGATATTTGGTTCTTATTCTCAGCAGTGGATTTTGTACGTTGATGTTTGGTTCTTATTCTCAGCAGTGGATTTTGTACGTTGATGTTTGGTTCTTATTCTCAGCAGTGGATTTTGTACGTTGATGTTTGGTTCTTATTCTCAGCAGTGGATTTTGTACCTTTGATGTTTGGTTCTTATTCTCAGCAGTGGATTTTGTACGTTGATGTTTGGTTCTTATTCTCAGCAGTGGATTTTGTACGTTGATGTTTGGTTCTTATTCTCAGCAGTGGATTTTGTACGTTGATGTTTGGTTCTTATTCTCAGCAGTGGCATTTTGTACCTTGATGTTTGGTTCTTATTCTCAGCAGTGGATTTTGTACGTTGATGTTTGTTTCTTATTCTCAGCAGTGGATTTTGTACGTTGATGTTTGGTTCTTATTCTCAGCAGTGGATTTTGTACGTTGATGTTTGTTTCTTATTCTCAGCAGTGGATTTTGTACGTTGATGTTTGGTTCTTATTCTCAGCAGTGGATTTTGTACGTTGATGTTTGGTTCTTATTCTCAGCAGTGGATTTTGTACCTTGATGTTTGGTTCTTATTCTCAGCAGTGGATTTTGTACGTTGATGTTTGTTTCTTATTCTCAGCAGTGGATTTTGTACGTTGATGTTTGGTTCTTATTCTCAGCAGTGGATTTTGTACGTTGATGTTTGGTTCTTATTCTCAGCAATGGATTTTGTACGTTGATATTTGGTTCTTATTCTCAGCAGTGGGTTTTGTACGTTGATGTTTGGTTCTTATTCTCAGCAGTGGATTTTGTACGTTGATGTTTGGTTCTTATTCTCAGCAGTGGATTTTGTACCTTGATGTTTGGTTCTTATTCTCAGCAATGGATTTTGTACGTTGATGTTTGGTTCTTATTCTCAGCAGTGGATTTTGTACGTTGATGTTTGGTTCTTATTCTCAGCAGTGGATTTTGTACGTTGATGTTTGGTTTTTATTCTCAGCAGTGGATTTGTTACCTTGATGTTTGGTTCTTATTCTCAGCAGTGGATTTTGTATGTTGATGTTTGGTTCTTATTCTCAGCAGTGGATTTTTTACGTTGATGTTTGGTTCTTATTCTCAGCAGTGGATTTTGTACGTTGATGTTTGGTTCTTATTCTCAGCAGTGGATTTTGTACGTTGATGTTTGGTTCTTATTCTCAGCAGTGGATTTTGTACGTTGATGTTTGGTTCTTATTCTCAGCAGTGGATTTTGTACGTTGATGTTTGGTTCTTATTCTCAGCAGTGGATTTTGTACGTTGATGTTTGGTTCTTATTCTCAGCAGTGGATTTTGTACGTTGATGTTTGGTTCTTATTCTCAGCAGTGGATTTTGTACGTTGATGTTTGGTTCTTATTCTCAGCAGTGGATTTTGTACGTTGATGTTTGGTTCTTATTCTCAGCAGTGGATTTTGTACGTTGATGTTTGTTTCTTATTCTCAGCAATGGATTTTGTACGTTGATGTTTGGTTCTTATTCTCAGCAGTGGATTTTGTACGTTGATGTTTGGTTCTTATTCTCAGCAGTGGATTTTGTACGTTGATGTTTGGTTCTTATTCTCAGCAGTGGATTTTGTACGTTGATGTTTGGTTCTTATTCTCAGCAGTGGATTTTGTACGTTGATGTTTGGTTCTTATTCTCAGCAGTGGATTTTGTACGTTGATGTTTGGTTCTTATTCTCAGCAATGGATTTTGTATGTTGATGTTTGGTTCTTATTCTCAGCAGTGGATTTTGTACGTTGATGTTTGGTTCTTATTCTCAGCAGTGGATTTTGTACGTTGATGTTTGGTTCTTATTCTCAGCAGTGGATTTTGTACGTTGATGTTTGGTTCTTATTCTCAGCAGTGGATTTTGTACGTTGATGTTTGGTACTTATTCTCAGCAGTGGATTTTGTACGTTGATGTTTGGTTCTTATTCTCAGCAATGGATTTTGTTCGTTGATGTTTGGTTCTTATTCTCAGCAATGGATTTTGTACGTTGATGTTTGGTTCTTATTCTCAGCAGTGGATTTTGTACGTTGATGTTTGGTTCTTATTCTCAGCAGTGGATTTTGTACGTTGATGTTTGGTTCTTATTCTCAGCAGTGGATTTTGTACGTTGATGTTTGGTTCTTATTCTCAGCAATGGATTTTGTTCGTTGATGTTTGGTTCTTATTCTCAGCAGTGGATTTTGTACGTTGATGTTTGGTTCTTATTCTCAGCAATGGATTTTGTACGTTGATGTTTGGTTCTTATTCTCAGCAGTGGATTTTGTACGTTGATGTTTGGTTCTTATTCTCAGCAGTGGATTTTGTACGTTGATGTTTGGTTCTTATTCTCAGCAATGGATTTTGTACGTTGATGTTTGGTTCTTATTCTCAGCAGTGGATTTTGTACGTTGATGTTTGGTTCTTATTCTCAGCAGTGGATTTTGTACGTTGATGTTTGGTTCTTATTCTCAGCAATGGATTTTGTACGTTGATGTTTGGTTCTTATTCTCAGCAATGGATTTTGTACGTTGATGTTTGGTTCTTATTCTCAGCAGTGGATTTTGTACGTTGATGTTTGGTTCTTATTCTCAGCAATGGATTTTGTACTTTGATGTTTGGTTCTTATTCTCAGCAGTGGATTTTGTACTTTGATGTTTGGTTCTTATTCTCAGCAGTGGATTTTGTACGTTGATGTTTGGTTCTTATTCTCAGCAGTGGATTTTGTACGTTGATGTTTGGTTCTTATTCTCAGCAGTGGATTTTGCACGTTGATGTTTGGTTCTTATTCTCAGCAGTGGATTTTGTACCTTGATGTTTGGTTCTTATTCTCAGCAGTGGATTTTGTACCTTGATGTTTGGTTCTTATTCTCAGCAATGGATTTTGTACGTTGATGTTTGGTTCTTATTCTCAGCAGTGGATTTTGTACGTTGATGTTTGGTTCTTATTCTCAGCAGTGGATTTTGTACGTTGATGTTTGGTTCTTATTCTCAGCAGTGGATTTTGTACGTTGATGTTTGGTTCTTATTCTCAGCAGTGGATTTTGTATGTTGAGATTTGGTTCTTATTCTCAGCAGTGGATTTTGTACGTTGATGTTTGGTTCTTATTCTCAGCAGTGGATTTTGTACGTTGATGTTTGGTTCTTATTCTCAGCAATGGATTTTGTACGTTGATGTTTGGTTCTTATTCTCAGCAATGGATTTTGTACGTTGATGTTTGGTTCTTATTCTCAGCAGTGGATTTTGTACGTTGATGTTTGGTTCTTATTCTCAGCAGTGGATTTTGTACGTTGATGTTTGGTTCTTATTCTCAGCAGTGGATTTTGTACGTTGATGTTTGGTTCTTATTCTCAGCAGTGGATTTTGTACGTTGATGTTTGGTTCTTATTCTCAGCAGTGGATTTTGTACGTTGATGTTTGGTTCTTATTCTCAGCAGTGGATTTTGTACGTTGATGTTTGGTTCTTATTCTCAGCAGTGGATTTTGTACGTTGATGTTTGGTTCTTATTCTCAGCAGTGGATTTTGTACGTTGATGTTTGGTTCTTATTCTCAGCAGTGGATTTTGTACGTTGATGTTTGGTTCTTATTCTCAGCAGTAGATTTTGTACGTTGATGTTTGGTTCTTATTCTCAGCAGTGGATTTTGTACGTTGATGTTTGGTTCTTATTCTCAGCAGTGGATTTTGTACGTTGATGTTTGGTTCTTATTCTCAGCAGTGGATTTTGTACGTTTATGTTTGGTTCTTATTCTCACTGTTCCAGATGGAAAGAAATAAGTGAGATGGAATTTTCACGATTCTCGTTATTCGCCAATGATTCTGTGCAGGAGCCGCGCTGTGACTTCTATTCTTGATGCTTCACCTTCTGTACGGACGACACCGGAGACGATCAGTGATAACATTTATATTGGGAATACAGAGTGTGGGCTAATTCTGCAGATGGTGCAGCGCGGCCGGGTTGTGTGTAATAATGGCGGTGTCGATGGCGGGGGAATGTCGCTGTGCTCTGGGAATCTGATCCCGGCTCAGGGCTCCTATATTTAGCTGACAATATTGCTGTTACGTTGTGGATCGCAGATCCTGGAATGTTGCGGCCGCTGAATTGTTTCTCCTGCTGATAATCTTGCATCACGCAAACCTTGTCCACATATTTCCCCCATGACCCCATGTGTGCCCCTCACAGCCGCCCCCCCATACATGTTCATGCCTCTGGTCAGGTTACGTTGGGGGTGGTAGTACTTTGTATAGCAGAGTGTTCTGCCCCTGACATTTCCTCGTGGTGGTTCTTCTTCATGTGTCGCTGTTCCCCATTACTCGTCTTCCTCGGCTTGTATTCTTCGTCCACTTGTACAGATGACGTCTCTACTATCAGCGGCTGCGCTGTTCTACTTGGGCGTCAGTCCCGGCGTCTATAGAGCACTGAATGCTGGGCATGTCCAACACCTCAGCAAGACGACAGATAACAATTTTGTATGTTTTCCTCCCTAACCCGGCGCCATGAACCTGTGCCCCTGAAATAGTGCCAGGCGGTGATGAAAATGTCAGCAATAAGCCCAGTGTATAAAGAGATCGGAAAGTTTAGTGATCGTGAATTTTTCTTTATTTAATTTATTAAAATAAAAAGTCCATAAGAGGCGATGTGCTCCATTATTGCAGAGCCGGCGGTTTCTGGGGCTTGATGCCCATCCGCTGTGCTTGGTCGTGTGGCCGGCGGTTTCTGGGTCTTGATGCCCATCCGCTGTGCTCGGTCCTGTGGCCGGCGGTTTCTGGGGCTTGATGCCCAGCCGCTGTGCTCGGTCGTGTAGCCGGCGGTTTCTGGGGCTTGATGCCCCGCCGCTGTGCTCGGTCGTGTGGCCGGTGGTTTCTGGGGCTTGATGCCCCGCCGCTGTGCTCGGTCGTGTGGCCGGCGGTTTCTGGGGCTTGATGCCCATCCGCTGTGCTCGGTCCTGTGGCCGGCGGTTTCTGGGGCTTGATGCCCAGCCGCTGTGCTCGGTCGTGTGGCCGGCGGTTTCTGGGGCTTGATGCCCAGCCGCTGTGCTCGGTCGTGTGGCCGGCGGTTTCTGGGGCTTGATGCCCAGCCGCTGTGCTCGGTCGTGTGGCCGGCGGTTTCTGGGTCTTGATGCTCAGCCGCTGTGCTCGGTCGTGTTGCCGGCGGTTTCTGGGGCTTGATGCCCCTCTGCTGTGCTCGGTCGTGTGGCCGGCGGTTTCTGGGGCTTGATGCCCCGCCGCTGTGCTCGGTCGTGTGGCCGGCGGTTTCTGGGGCTTGATGCCCAGCCGCTGTGCTCGGTCGTGTGGCCGGCGGTTTCTGGGGCTTGATGCCCAGCCGCTGTGCTCGGTCGTGTGGCCGGCGGTTTCTGGGTCTTGATGCTCAGCCGCTGTGCTCGGTCGTGTTGCCGGCGGTTTCTGGGGCTTGATGCCCCTCTGCTGTGCTCGGTCGTGTGGCCGGCGGTTTCTGGGCTTGATGCCCCGCCGCTGTGCTCGGTCGTGTGGCCGGCGGTTTCTGGGGCTTGATGCCCAGCCGCTGTGCTCGGTCGTGTGGCCGGCGGTTTCTGGGGCTTGATGCCCCGCCGCTGTGCTCGGTCGTGTGGCCTGCGGTTTCTGGGGCTTGATGCCCCGCCGCTGTGCTCGGTCGTGTGGCCGGCGGTTTCTGGGGCTTGATGCCCAGCCGCTGTGCTCGGTCGTGTGGCCGGCGGTTTCTGGGGCTTGATGCCCCGCCGCTGTGCTCGGTCCTGTGGCCGGCGGTTTCTGGGGCTTGATGCCCAGCCGCTGTGCTCGGTTGTGTCGCCACCTTGTATTCTATTATTTCCTCTGTATATCGATACATGAGATGTTACACTGCTGAATATTGTCACTTTATTATATCACATTAGTTTACATGATATGTTATATTATATTGTAAAATTAGGCTGATATTATATGATCCATGATGTTGTCATATTACACGAGCCTACATTATATTCTGTTATTACACTACATTATTATATTACAGCCCAGCAGCTTCTGTCATGTCACATTTTATTTCACTGTATTCTGTTATGTCACATTCTTGCATATTACATGATACATTATATTGTATTATAGACTGCCTTATAGCGTATTATGTTACATCGTATTAGATCACCTTGTGGTGTGTTACTGTGTCTTGTTAGATGATATTTTATTCCACCACCCTATATTATATTACATTATATTGGTACATTACACGACCTTGCATTAATTATAATATGTTACATTATGGTCCGTAGCCTTTGTTACAGTGTATTGTATTATATTACACTCATTTATTATAGTATATTGCCTTATATTGTCAGATTATACTACACTACCTTGTATTCTGCTCTTGTGTTACATTTTAATACACAATGTTATATTATGTTACATTATATTATTACATTTTGTTATATTATTTTATAATACATTACATTTCAGTGTTGTGCGACCTTATATTATGTTATATTATTACCTTATATTATTTTATTAAATTATTGTCATTACATTATATTTTATTTTACATGATATTTCAATATGATACAACCTTGTATTATATCACATTACATTATATTGCTTTATATTACACTGTTATATTCAGGGTGGTCTAAAAGTAGGTGGACAGAAAGTGTAATAAGGTTATGAAGGGGGAGATTTATCAAACAAAATCCAGTAATTGTCGATACCATTATGTGGAGTGATGAAGCTTCTTTCCCATTCTCCGGCCATATTAACAGACATAATTGTATTTACTGGTATAATGAGAACATGCATTTAACATTAGAGCAACAACTACATGAGCCTGGTGTCAATGTTTGGGGTATTTCAAGTTTTGGTGTTTTAGGACCAATATTTCTTGATGGAACAGTCACAGGAGATAAGAATCTGGAAATTCTAATGAATCAAGTTGTTCCCCAGTTACAGCAACAGCCGAATTCACATGACCTTTATTTCCAACAAGATGGGGCCCCTCCACATTATTCCAGAGTGGTCCGCGAGTATCTCCATGAAACAGTTCCTAATAAATGGATTGGCCGAAGAGGCCCACGTGATTGGCCGGCACGTTCACCAGACTTCACCCCAATGGATTTTTTCTTTTGGGGAGTACTCAAGGACAAAGTTTATAGTCGAAAACCAAAAAGTGTCAGTGATTTGAAAAATTACATAAGAAATGCATTTCAGGAAATTATTACCCAACGAGACTTGTGCAAAAAAGTTTGTGGAAGCGAAAGAGGCGACTTCAAAGCTGTGCAAATTGTAATGGAAAACAGTGTGAGCCCCTGCGGTGATAAAATGTAAGGGCTTTTGTATTATTGTTCAGAATATAATTTAATTGTCAATGTTATGCTTGTGTTACTAAATATAATTTTATGTATAAATCAAAATGTATGTTATTATTTTCTGGCCACCTACTTTTGGACCACCCTGTATATTACATTTTATTACATTTCCGTGTCGTCCTACCTTGTATCATTACATTACATTTCCGTGTCGTTCTACCTTGTATCATTACATTACATTTCCTTGTCGTTCTACCTTGTATCATTACATTACATTTCCGTGTCGTCCTACCTTGTATCATTACATTACATTTCCGTGTCGTTCTACCTTGTATCATTACATTACATTTCCGTGTCGTCCTACCTTGTATCATTACATTACATTTCCGTGTCGTCCTACCTTGTATCATTACATTACATTTCCGTGTCGTTCTACCTTGTATCATTACATTACATTTCCGTGTCGTTCTACCTTGTATCATTACATTACATTTCCGTGTCGTCCTACCTTGTATCATTACATTACATTTCCGTGTCGTCCTACCTTGTATCATTACATTACATTTCCTTGTCGTCCTACCTTGTATCATTACATTACATTTCCGTGTCGTCCTACCTTGTATCATTACATTACATTTCCGTGTCGTCCTACCTTGTATCATTACATTACATTTCTGTGTCGTCCTACCTTGTATCATTACATTACATTTCCGTGTCGTTGTACCTTGTATCATTACATTACATTTCCGTGTCGTTCTACCTCGTATCATTACATTACATTTCCGTGTCGTCCTACCTCGTATCATTACATTACATTTCCGTGTCGTTCTACCTTGTATCATTACATTACATTTCCGTGTCGTTCTACCTTGTATCATTACATTACATTTCCGTGTCGTTCTACCTTGTATCATTAGATTACATTTCCGTGTCGTCCTACCTTGTATCATTACATTACATTTCCGTGTCGTTCTACCTTGTATCATTACATTACATTTCCGTGTCGTTCTACCTTGTATCATTACATTACATTTCCGTGTCGTCCTACCTCGTATCATTACATTACATTTCTGTGTCGTTCTACCTTGTATCATTACATTACATTTCCGTGTCGTTCTACCTTGTATCATTACATTACATTTCCGTGTCGTTCTACCTTGTATCATTACATTACATTTCTGTGTCGTTCTACCTTGTATCATTACATTACATTTCCGTGTCGTTCTACCTTGTATCATTACATTACATTTCCGTGTCGTTCTACCTTGTATCATTACATTACATTTCCGTGTCGTCCTACCTCGTATCATTACATTACATTTCCGTGTCGTTCTACCTTGTATCATTACATTACATTTCCGTGTCGTTCTACCTTGTATCATTACATTACATTTCCGTGTCGTTCTACCTTGTATCATTACATTACATTTCCGTGTCGTCCTACCTCGTATCATTACATTACATTTCTGTGTCGTTCTACCTTGTATCATTAGATTACATTTCCGTGTCGTCCTACCTTGTATCATTACATTACATTTCCGTGTCGTTCTACCTTGTATCATTACATTACATTTCCGTGTCGTTCTACCTTGTATCATTACATTACATTTCCGTGTCGTCCTACCTCGTATCATTACATTACATTTCTGTGTCGTTCTACCTTGTATCATTACATTACATTTCCGTGTCGTTCTACCTTGTATCATTACATTACATTTCCGTGTCGTTCTACCTTGTATCATTACATTACATTTCCGTGTCGTCCTACCTTGTATCATTACATTACATTTCCGTGTCGTTCTACCTTGTATCATTACATTACATTTCCGTGTCGTCCTACCTTGTATCATTACATTACATTTCCGTGTCGTTCTACCTTGTATCATTACATTACATTTCCGTGTCGTCCTACCTCGTATCATTACATTACATTTCTGTGTCGTTCTACCTTGTATCATTACATTACATTTCCGTGTCGTTCTACCTTGTATCATTACATTACATTTCCGTGTCGTCCTACCTCGTATCATTACATTACATTTCTGTGTCGTTCTACCTTGTATCATTACATTACATTTCCGTGTCGTCCTACCTTGTATCATTACATTACATTTCCGTGTCGTCCTACCTCGTATCATTACATTACATTTCCGTGTCGTCCTACCTCGTATCATTACATTACATTTCCGTGTCGTCCTACCTTGTATCATTACATTACATTTCCGTGTCGTCCTACCTCGTATCATTACATTACATTTCTGTGTCGTCCTACCTTGTATCATTACATTACATTTCCGTGTCGTTCTACCTTGTATCATTACATTACATTTCTGTGTCGTCCTACCTTGTATCATTACATTACATTTCCGTGTCGTCCTACCTTGTATCATTACATTACATTTCCGTGTCGTTCTACCTTGTATCATTACATTACATTTCCGTGTCGTTCTACCTCGTATCATTACATTACATTTCCGTGTCGTCCTACCTCGTATCATTACATTACATTTCCGTGTCGTTCTACCTTGTATCATTACATTACATTTCTGTGTCGTTCTACCTTGTATCATTACATTACATTTCTGTGTCGTTCTACCTTGTATCATTACATTACATTTCCGTGTCGTTCTACCTTGTATCATTACATTACATTTCTGTGTCGTCCTACCTTGTATCATTACATTACATTTCCGTGTCGTCCTACCTTGTATCATTACATTACATTTCCGTGTCGTTCTACCTTGTATCATTACATTACATTTCCGTGTCGTTCTACCTTGTATCATTACATTACATTTCCGTGTCGTCCTACCTTGTATCATTACATTACATTTCTGTGTCGTTCTACCTTGTATCATTACATTACATTTCCGTGTCGTCCTACCTTGTATCATTACATTACATTTCTGTGTCGTTCTACCTTGTATCATTACATTACATTTCCGTGTCGTTCTACCTTGTATCATTACATTACATTTCCGTGTCGTCCTACCTCGTATCATTACATTACATTTCTGTGTCGTTCTACCTTGTATCATTACATTACATTTCCGTGTCGTCCTACCTTGTATCATTACATTACATTTCCGTGTCGTTCTACCTTGTATCATTACATTACATTTCCGTGTCGTCCTACCTTGTATCATTACATTACATTTCTGTGTCGTCCTACCTTGTATCATTACATTACATTTCTGTGTCGTCCTACCTTGTATCATTACATTACATTTCCGTGTCGTCCTACCTTGTATCATTACATTACATTTCTGTGTCGTCCTACCTTGTATCATTACATTACATTTCCGTGTCGTCCTACCTCGTATCATTACATTACATTTCTGTGTCGTCCTACCTTGTATCATTACATTACATTTCTGTGTCGTTCTACCTTGTATCATTACATTACATTTCCGTGTCGTTCTACCTTGTATCATTACATTACATTTCCGTGTCGTCCTACCTCGTATCATTACATTACATTTCTGTGTCGTTCTACCTTGTATCATTACATTACATTTCCGTGTCGTCCTACCTTGTATCATTACATTACATTTCCGTGTCGTTCTACCTTGTATCATTACATTACATTTCCGTGTCGTCCTACCTTGTATCATTACATTACATTTCTGTGTCGTCCTACCTTGTATCATTACATTACATTTCTGTGTCGTCCTACCTCGTATCATTACATTACATTTCCGTGTCGTCCTACCTTGTATCATTACATTACATTTCTGTGTCGTCCTACCTTGTATCATTACATTACATTTCCGTGTCGTCCTACCTCGTATCATTACATTACATTTCTGTGTCGTCCTACCTTGTATCATTACATTACATTTCCGTGTCGTTCTACCTTGTATCATTACATTACATTTCCGTGTCGTACTACCTTGTATCATTACATTACATTTCTGTGTCGTTCTACCTTGTATCATTACATTACATTTCCGTGTCGTCCTACCTTGTATCATTACATTACATTTCCGTGTCGTTCTACCTTGTATCATTACATTACATTTCCGTGTCGTTCTACCTTGTATCATTACATTACATTTCCGTGTCGTCCTACCTCGTATCATTACATTACATTTCCGTGTCGTCCTACCTTGTATCATTACATTACATTTCCGTGTCGTCCTACCTTGTATCATTACATTACATTTCCGTGTCGTTCTACCTTGTATCATTACATTACATTTCCGTGTCGTTCTACCTTGTATCATTACATTACATTTCCGTGTCGTTCTACCTTGTATCATTACATTACATTTCCGTGTCGTCCTACCTTGTATCATTACATTACATTTCCGTGTCGTTCTACCTTGTATCATTACATTACATTTCCGTGTCGTCCTACCTCGTATCATTACATTACATTTCTGTGTCGTTCTACCTTGTATCATTACATTACATTTCCGTGTCGTTCTACCTTGTATCATTACATTACATTTCTGTGTCGTCCTACCTTGTATCATTACATTACATTTCCGTGTCGTCCTACCTTGTATCATTACATTACATTTCCGTGTCGTACTACCTTGTATCATTACATTACATTTCCGTGTCGTTCTACCTTGTATCATTACATTACATTTCCGTGTCGTCCTACCTTGTATCATTACATTACATTTCCGTGTCGTCCTACCTTGTATCATTACATTACATTTCTGTGTCGTTCTACCTTGTATCATTACATTACATTTCCGTGTCGTTCTACCTTGTATCATTACATTACATTTCCGTGTCGTTCTACCTTGTATCATTACATTACATTTCCGTGTCGTTCTACCTTGTATCATTACATTACATTTCTGTGTCGTTCTACCTTGTATCATTACATTACATTTCCGTGTCGTTCTACCTTGTATCATTACATTACATTTCTGTGTCGTTCTACCTTGTATCATTACATTACATTTCCGTGTCGTTCTACCTTGTATCATTACATTACATTTCCGTGTCGTCCTACCTTGTATCATTACATTACATTTCCGTGTCGTTCTACCTTGTATCATTACATTACATTTCCGTGTCGTTCTACCTCGTATCATTACATTACATTTCCGTGTCGTCCTACCTTGTATCATTACATTACATTTCCGTGTCGTTCTACCTTGTATCATTACATTACATTTCCGTGTCGTTCTACCTTGTATCATTACATTACATTTCTGTGTCGTTCTACCTTGTATCATTACATTACATTTCCGTGTCGTTCTACCTTGTATCATTACATTACATTTCCGTGTCGTCCTACCTTGTATCATTACATTACATTTCCGTGTCGTTCTACCTTGTATCATTACATTACATTTCCGTGTCGTCCTACCTTGTATCATTACATTACATTTCCGTGTCGTTCTACCTTGTATCATTACATTACATTTCTGTGTCGTTCTACCTTGTATCATTACATTACATTTCCGTGTCGTTCTACCTTGTATCATTACATTACATTTCCGTGTCGTTCTACCTTGTATCATTACATTACATTTCCGTGTCGTCCTACCTTGTATCATTACATTACATTTCCGTGTCGTTCTACCTTGTATCATTACATTACATTTCCGTGTCGTTCTACCTTGTATCATTACATTACATTTCCGTGTCGTTCTACCTCGTATCATTACATTACATTTCCGTGTCGTTCTACCTTGTATCATTACATTACATTTCCGTGTCGTCCTACCTTGTATCATTACATTACATTTCCGTGTCGTCCTACCTTGTATCATTACATTACATTTCCGTGTCGTTCTACCTTGTATCATTACATTACATTTCCGTGTCGTTCTACCTTGTATCATTACATTACATTTCCGTGTCGTTCTACCTTGTATCATTACATTACATTTCCGTGTCGTTCTACCTTGTATCATTACATTACATTTCTGTGTCGTTCTACCTTGTATCATTACATTACATTTCCGTGTCGTTCTACCTTGTATCATTACATTACATTTCTGTGTCGTTCTACCTTGTATCATTACATTACATTTCCGTGTCGTTCTACCTTGTATCATTACATTACATTTCCGTGTCGTCCTACCTTGTATCATTACATTACATTTCCGTGTCGTTCTACCTTGTATCATTACATTACATTTCCGTGTCGTTCTACCTTCGTATCATTACATTACATTTCCGTGTCGTCCTACCTTGTATCATTACATTACATTTCCGTGTCGTTCTACCTTGTATCATTACATTACATTTCCGTGTCGTTCTACCTTGTATCATTACATTACATTTCTGTGTCGTTCTACCTTGTATCATTACATTACATTTCCGTGTCGTTCTACCTTGTATCATTACATTACATTTCCGTGTCGTCCTACCTTGTATCATTACATTACATTTCCGTGTCGTTCTACCTTGTATCATTACATTACATTTCCGTGTCGTCCTACCTTGTATCATTACATTACATTTCCGTGTCGTTCTACCTTGTATCATTACATTACATTTCTGTGTCGTTCTACCTTGTATCATTACATTACATTTCCGTGTCGTTCTACCTTGTATCATTACATTACATTTCCGTGTCGTTCTACCTTGTATCATTACATTACATTTCCGTGTCGTCCTACCTTGTATCATTACATTACATTTCCGTGTCGTTCTACCTTGTATCATTACATTACATTTCCGTGTCGTTCTACCTTGTATCATTACATTACATTTCCGTGTCGTCCTACCTCGTATCATTACATTACATTTCCGTGTCGTTCTACCTTGTATCATTACATTACATTTCCGTGTCGTCCTACCTTGTATCATTACATTACATTTCCGTGTCGTTCTACCTTGTATCATTACATTACATTTCCGTGTCGTCCTACCTCGTATCATTACATTACATTTCCGTGTCGTCCTACCTCGTATCATTACATTACATTTCTGTGTCGTCCTACCTTGTATCATTACATTACATTTCCGTGTCGTTCTACCTTGTATCATTACATTACATTTCTGTGTCGTCCTACCTCGTATCATTACATTACATTTCTGTGTCGTCCTACCTCGTATCATTACATTACATTTCTGTGTCGTCCTACCTTGTATCATTACATTACATTTCTGTGTCGTTCTACCTTGTATCATTACATTACATTTCTGTGTCGTTCTACCTTGTATCATTACATTACATTTCCGTGTCGTTCTACCTTGTATCATTACATTACATTTCTGTGTCGTCCTACCTCGTATCATTACATTACATTTCTGTGTCGTCTACCTTGTATCATTACATTACATTTCTGTGTCGTTCTACCTTGTATCATTACATTACATTTCGTGTCGTCCTACCTCGTATCATTACATTACATTTCTGTGTCGTCCTACCTCGTATCATTACATTACATTTCTGTGTCGTCCTACCTTGTATCATTACATTACATTTCTGTGTCGTTCTACCTTGTATCATTACATTACATTTCTGTGTCGTTCTACCTTGTATCATTACATTACATTTCCGTGTCGTTCTACCTTGTATCATTACATTACATTTCTGTGTCGTCCTACCTCGTATCATTACATTACATTTCTGTGTCGTCCTACCTTGTATCATTACATTACATTTCTGTGTCGTTCTACCTTGTATCATTACATTACATTTCTGTGTCGTCCTACCTTGTATCATTACATTACATTTCTGTGTCGTCCTACCTCGTATCATTACATTACATTTCTGTGTCGTCCTACCTTGTATCATTACATTACATTTCCGTGTCGTTCTACCTTGTATCATTACATTACATTTCTGTGTCGTCCTACCTCGTATCATTACATTACATTTCCGTGTCGTCCTACCTTGTATCATTACATTACATTTCTGTGTCGTTCTACCTTGTATCATTACATTACATTTCTGTGTCGTTCTACCTTGTATCATTACATTACATTTCCGTGTCGTTCTACCTTGTATCATTACATTACAGTGTCGTCCTACCTTGTATCATTACATTACATTTCCGTGTCGTTCTACCTTGTATCATTACATTACATTTCCGTGTCGTCCTACCTTGTATCATTACATTACATTTCTGTGTCGTTCTACCTTGTATCATTACATTACATTTCTGTGTCGTCCTACCTTGTATCATTACATTACATTTCTGTGTCGTTCTACCTTGTATCATTACATTACATTTCTGTGTCGTTCTACCTTGTATCATTACATTACATTTCCGTGTCGTTCTACCTTGTATCATTACATTACAGTGTCGTCCTACCTTGTATCATTACATTACATTTCCGTGTCGTTCTACCTTGTATCATTACATTACATTTCCGTGTCGTCCTACCTTGTATCATTACATTACATTTCTGTGTCGTCCTACCTTGTATCATTACATTACATTTCTGTGTCGTCCTACCTTGTATCATTACATTACATTTCTGTGTCGTCTACCTTGTATCATTACATTACATTTCTGTGTCGTCCTACCTTGTATCATTACATTACATTTCCGTGTCGTTCTACCTTGTATCATTACATTACATTTCTGTGTCGTCCTACCTTGTATCATTACATTACATTTCTGTGTCGTTCTACCTTGTATCATTACATTACATTTCTGTGTCGTTCTACCTTGTATCATTACATTACATTTCCGTGTCGTTCTACCTTGTATCATTACATTACATTTCCATGTCGTCCTACCTTGTATCATTACATTACATTTCCGTGTCGTTCTACCTTGTATCATTACATTACATTTCCGTGTCGTCCTACCTTGTTTCATTACATTACATTTCTGTGTCGTCCTACCTTGTATCATTACATTACATTTCTGTGTCGTCCTACCTTGTATCATTACATTACATTTCTGTGTCGTCCTACCTTGTATCATTACATTACATTTCCGTGTCGTTCTACCTTGTATCATTACATTACATTTCCGTGTCGTCCTTGTATCATTACATTACATTTCCGTGTCGTTCTACCTTGTATCATTACATTACATTTCTGTGTCGTCTACCTTGTATCATTACATTACATTTCTGTGTCGTCCTACCTTGTATCATTACATTACATTTCTGTGTCGTCCTACCTTGTATCATTACATTACATTTCCGTGTCGTCCTACCTTGTATCATTACATTACATTTCCGTGTCGTTCTACCTTGTATCATTACATTACATTTCCGTGTCGTCCTACCTTGTATCATTACATTACATTTCCGTGTCGTTCTACCTTGTATCATTACATTACATTTCTGTGTCGTCCTACCTTGTATCATTACATTACATTTCCGTGTCGTCCTACCTTGTATCAATTACATTACATTTCCGTGTCGTCCTACCTTGTATCATTACATTACATTTCCGTGTCGTTCTACCTTGTATCATTACATTACATTTCTGTGTCGTCCTACCTTGTATCATTACATTACATTTCTGTGTCGTCCTACCTTGTATCATTACATTACATTTCCGTGTCGTTCTACCTTGTATCATTACATTACATTTCCGTGTCGTCCTACCTTGTATCATTACATTACATTTCCGTGTCGTTCTACCTTGTATCATTACATTACATTTCCGTGTCGTCCTACCTTGTATCATTACATTACATTTCCGTGTCGTTCTACCTTGTATCATTACATTACATTTCCGTGTCGTCCTACCTTGTATCATTACATTACATTTCCGTGTCGTCCTACCTTGTATCATTACATTACATTTCCGTGTCGTTCTACCTTGTATCATTACATTACATTTCCGTGTCGTCCTACCTTGTATCATTACATTACATTTCCGTGTCGTCCTACCTTGTATCATTACATTACATTTCTGTGTCGTCCTACCTTGTATCATTACATTACATTTCTGTGTCGTTCTACCTCTGTATCATTACATTACATTTCTGTGTCGTTCTACCTTGTATCATTACATTACATTTCCGTGTCGTCCTACCTTGTATCATTACATTACATTTCCGTGTCGTTCTACCTTGTATCATTACATTACATTTCCGTGTCGTCCTACCTTGTATCATTACATTACATTTCCGTGTCGTCCTACCTTGTATCATTACATTACATTTCCGTGTCGTCCTACCTTGTATCATTACATTACATTTCCGTGTCGTCCTACCTTGTATCATTACATTACATTTCCGTGTCGTTCTACCTTGTATCATTACATTACATTTCCGTGTCGTTCTACCTTGTATCATTACATTACATTTCTGTGTCGTCCTACCTTGTATCATTACATTACATTTCTGTGTCGTCCTACCTCGTATCATTACATTACATTTCTGTGTCGTTCTACCTTGTATCATTACATTACATTTCCGTGTCGTCCTACCTTGTATCATTACATTACATTTCCGTGTCGTTCTACCTTGTATCATTACATTACATTTCCGTGTCGTCCTACCTTGTATCATTACATTACATTTCCGTGTCGTCCTACCTTGTATCATTACATTACATTTCCGTGTCGTCCTACCTTGTATCATTACATTACATTTCCGTGTCGTCCTACCTTGTATCATTACATTACATTTCCGTGTCGTTCTACCTTGTATCATTACATTACATTTCCGTGTCGTCCTACCTTGTATCATTACATTACATTTCCGTGTCGTTCTACCTTGTATCATTACATTACATTTCCGTATCGTTCTACCTTGTATCATTACATTACATTTCTGTGTCATTACATATCTGTGTCGTTCTACCTTGTATCATTACATTACATTTCTGTGTCGTCCTACCTTGTATCATTACATTACATTTCTGTGTCGTCCTACCTTGTATCATTACATTACATTTCTGTGTCGTTCTACCTCGTATCATTACATTACATTTCTGTGTCGTTCTACCTTGTATCATTACATTACATTTCCGTGTCGTCCTACCTTGTATCATTACATTACATTTCCGTGTCGTTCTACCTTGTATCATTACATTACATTTCCGTGTCGTCCTACCTTGTATCATTACATTACATTTCCGTGTCGTCCTACCTTGTATCATTACATTACATTTCCGTGTCGTCCTACCTTGTATCATTACATTACATTTCCGTGTCGTCCTACCTTGTATCATTACATTACATTTCCGTGTCGTCCTACCTTGTATCATTACATTACATTTCCGTGTCGTTCTACCTTGTATCATTACATTACATTTCTGTGTCGTTCTACCTTGTATCATTACATTACATTTCCGTGTCGTTCTACCTTGTATCATTACATTACATTTCCGTGTCGTTCTACCTTGTATCATTACATTACATTTCCGTGTCGTTCTACCTTGTATCATTACATTACATTTCCGTGTCGTCCTACCTTGTATCATTACATTACATTTCTGTGTCGTCCTACCTTGTATCATTACATTACATTTCTGTGTCGTCCTACCTTGTATCATTACATTACATTTCTGTGTCGTCCTACCTTGTATCATTACATTACATTTCCGTGTCGTTCCTACCTTGTATCATTACATTACATTTCTGTGTCGTCCTACCTTGTATCATTACATTACATTTCTGTGTCGTCCTACCTTGTATCATTACATTACATTTCTGTGTCGTCCTACCTTGTATCATTACATTACATTTCCGTGTCGTCCTACCTTGTATCATTACATTACATTTCTGTGTCGTTCTACCTTGTATCATTACATTACATTTCCGTGTCGTTCTACCTTGTATCATTACATTACATTTCCGTGTCGTTCTACCTTGTATCATTACATTACATTTCTGTGTCGTCCTACCTTGTATCATTACATTACATTTCCGTGTCGTTCTACCTTGTATCATTACATTACATTTCCGTGTCGTTCTACCTTGTATCATTACATTACATTTCTGTGTCGTCCTACCTTGTATCATTACATTACATTTCTGTGTCGTCCTACCTTGTATCATTACATTACATTTCCGTGTCGTTCTACCTTGTATCATTACATTACATTTCCGTGTCGTCCTACCTTGTATCATTACATTACATTTCTGTGTCATCCTACCTCGTATCATTACATTACATTTCTGTGTCGTTCTACCTCGTATCATTACATTACATTTCTGTGTCGTTCTACCTTGTATCATTACATTACATTTCCGTGTCGTTCTACCTTGTATCATTACATTACATTTCCGTGTCGTCCTACCTTGTATCATTACATTACATTTCCGTGTCGTCCTACCTTGTATCATTACATTACATTTCCGTGTCGTCCTACCTTGTATCATTACATTACATTTCCGTGTCGTCCTACCTTGTATCATTACATTACATTTCTGTGTCGTTCTACCTTGTATCATTACATTACATTTCCGTGTCGTTCTACCTTGTATCATTACATTACATTTCCGTGTCGTCCTACCTTGTATCATTACATTACATTTCCGTGTCGTCCTACCTTGTATCATTACATTACATTTCCGTGTCGTTCTACCTTGTATCATTACATTACATTTCTGACATATCTGTGTCGTTCTACCTTGTATCATTACATTACATTTCCGTGTCGTTCTACCTTGTATCATTACATTACATTTCCGTGTCGTTCTACCTTGTATCATTACATTACATTTCCGTGTCGTTCTACCTTGTATCATTACATTACATTTCCGTGTCGTTCTACCTTGTATCATTACATTACATTTCTGTGTCGTTCTACCTTGTATCATTACATTACATTTCCGTGTCGTTCTACCTTGTATCATTACATTACATTTCCGTGTCGTTCTACCTTGTATCATTACATTACATTTCCGTGTCGTCTTACCTTGTATCATTACATTACATTTCCGTGTCGTCTACCTTGTATCATTACATTACATTTCCGTGTCGTTCTACCTTGTATCATTACATTACATTTCCTGTGTCGTCCTACCTTGTACATTACATTACATTTCTGTGTCGTCCTAACCTTGTATCATTACATTACATTTCCGTGTCGTCCTACCTTGTATCATTACATTACATTTCTGTGTCGTCCTACCTGTATCATTACATTTACATTCTGTGTCGTCCTACCTTGTATCATTACATTACATTTCTGTGTCGTCCTACCTTGTATCATTACATTACATTTCCGTGTCGTCCTACCTCGTATCATTACATTACATTTCCGTGTCGTCCTACCTTGTATCATTACATTACATTTCTGTGTCGTCCTACCTTGTATCATTACA
>NW_027362773.1:169535655-169699953 GCF_046119375.1 Phyllobates terribilis
TTACATTACATTTCTGTGTCGTCCTACCTTGTATCATTACATTAATTTCTGTGTCGTACTACCTCGTATCATTACATTACATTTCCGTGTTCGTCCTACCTTGTATCAATACATTACATTTCTGTGTCGTTCTACCTTGTATCATTACATTACATTTCCGTGTCGTCCTACCTGCTATCATTACATTACATTTCTGTGTCGTCCTACTTGTATCATTACATTACATTTCCGTGTCGTTCTACCTTGTATCATTACATTACATTTCCTGTGTCGTACTACCTTGTATCATTACATTACATTTCTGTGTCGTTCTACCTTGTATCATTACATTACATTTCCGTGTCGTCCTACCTTGTATCATTACATTACATTTCCGTGTCGTTCTACCTTGTATCATTACATTACATTTCCGTGTCGTTCTACCTTGTATCATTACATTACATTTCCGTGTCGTCCTACCTCGTATCATTACATTACATTTCCGTGTCGTCCTACCTTGTATCATTACATTACATTCCGTGTCGTCCTACCTTGTATCATTACATTACATTTCCGTGTCGTTCTACCTTGTATCATTACATTACATTTCCGTGTCGTTCTACCTTGTATCATTACATTACATTTCCGTGTCGTTCTACCTTGTATCATTACATTACATTTCCGTGTCTTCCTACCTTGTATCATTACATTACATTTCCGTGTCGTTCTACCTTGTATCATTACATTACATTTCCGTGTCGTCCTACCCTGTATCATTACATTACATTTCTGTGTCGTTCTACCTTGTATCATTACATTACATTTCCGTGTCGTTCTACCTTGTATCATTACATTACATTTCTGTGTCGTCCTACCTTGTATCATTACATTACATTTCCGTGTCGTCCTACCTTGTATCATTACATTACATTTCCGTGTCGTACTACCTTGTATCATTACATTACATTTCCGTGTCGTTCTACCTTGTATCATTACATTACATTTCCGTGTCGTTCCTACCTTGTATCATTACATTTACATTTCCGTGTCGTCCTACCTTGTATCATTACATTACATTTCCGTGTCGTTCTACCTTGTATCATTACATTACATTTCCGTGTCGTTCTACCTTGTATCATTACATTACATTTCCGTGTCGTTCTACCTTGTATCATTACATTACATTTCCGTGTCGTTCTACCTTGTATCATTACATTACATTTCTGTGTCGTTCTACCTTGTATCATTACATTACATTTCCGTGTCGTTCTACTTGTATCATACATTAACATTTCTGTGTCGTTCTACCTTGTATCATTACATTACATTTCCGTGTCGTTCTACCTTGTATCATTACATTACATTTCCGTGTCGTCCTACCTTGTATCATTACATTACATTTCCGTGTCGTTCTACCTTGTATCATTACATTACATTTCTGTGTCGTTCTACCTAGTATCATTACATTACATTTCCGTGTCGTCCTACCTTGTATCATTACATTACATTTCCGTGTCGTTCTACCTTGTATCATTACATTACATTTCCGTGTCGTTCTACCTTGTATCATTACATTACATTTCTGTGTCGTTCTACCTTGTATCATTACATTACATTTCCGTGTCGTTCTACCTTGTATCATTACATTACATTTCCTGTGTCGTCCTACCTTGTATCATTACATTACATTTCCGTGTCGTTCTACCTTGTATCATTACATTACATTTCCGTGTCGTCCTACCTTGTATCATTACATTACATTTCCGTGTCGTTCTACCTTGTATCATTACATTACATTTCTGTGTCGTCCTACCTTGTATCATTACATTACATTTCCGTGTCGTTCTACCTTGTATCATTACATTACATTTCCGTGTCGTTCTACCTTGTATCATTACATTACATTTCCGTGTCGTTCCTACCTTGTATCATTACATTACATTTCCGTGTCGTTCTACCTTGTATCATTACATTACATTTCCGTGTCGTTCTACCTTGTATCATTACATTACATTTCCGTGTCGTTCTACCTCGTATCATTACATTACATTTCCGTGTCGTTCTACCTTGTATCATTACATTACATTTCCGTGTCGTCCTACCTTGTATCATTACATTACATTTCCGTGTCGTCCTACCTTGTATCATTACATTACATTTCCGTGTCGTTCTACCTTGTATCATTACATTACATTTCCGTGTCGTTCTACCTTGTATCATTACATTACATTTCCGTGTCGTTCTACCTTGTATCATTACATTACATTTCCGTGTCGTTCTACCTTGTATCATTACATTACATTTCTGTGTCGTTCTACCTTGTATCATTACATTACATTTCCGTGTCGTTCTACCTTGTATCATTACATTACATTTCTGTGTCGTTCTACCTTGTATCATTACATTACATTTCCGTGTCGTTCTACCTTGTATCATTACATTACATTTCCGTGTCGTCCTACCTTGTATCATTACATTACATTTCCGTGTCGTTCTACCTTGTATCATTACATTACATTTCCGTGTCGTTCTACCTCGTATCATTACATTACATTTCCGTGTCGTCCTACCTTGTATCATTACATTACATTTCCGTGTCGTTCTACCTTGTATCATTACATTACATTTCCGTGTCGTTCTACCTGTATCATCTACATTACATTTCTGTGTCGTTCTACCTTGTATCATTACATTACATTTCCGTGTCGTTCTACCTTGTATCATTACATTACATTTCCGTGTCGTCCTACCTTGTATCATTACATTACATTTCCGTGTCGTTCTACCTTGTATCATTACATTACATTTCCGTGTCGTCCTACCTTGTATCATTACATTACATTTCCGTGTCGTTCTACCTTGTATCATTACATTACATTTCTGTGTCGTTCTACCTTGTATCATTACATTACATTTCCGTGTCGTTCTACCTTGTATCATTACATTACATTTCCGTGTCGTTCTACCTTGTATCATTACATTACATTTCCGTGTCGTCCTACCTTGTATCATTACATTACATTTCCGTGTCGTTCTACCTTGTATCATTACATTACATTTCCGTGTCGTTCTACCTTGTATCATTACATTACATTTCCGTGTCGTCCTACCTCGTATCATTACATTACATTTCCGTGTCGTTCTACCTTGTATCATTACATTACATTTCCGTGTCGTCCTACCTTGTATCATTACATTACATTTCCGTGTCGTTCTACCTTGTATCATTACATTACATTTCCTGTGTCGTCCTACCTCGTATCATTACATTACATTTCCGTGTCGTCCTACCTCGTATCATTACATTACATTTCTGTGTCGTCCTACCTTGTATCATTACATTACATTTCCGTGTCGTTCTACCTTGTATCATTACATTACATTTCTGTGTCGTCCTACCTCGTATCATTACATTACATTTCTGTGTCGTCCTACCTCGTATCATTACATTACATTTCTGTGTCGTTCCTACCTTGTATCATTACATTACATTTCTGTGTCGTTCTACCTTGTATCATTACATTACATTTCTGTGTCGTTCTACCTTGTATCATTACATTACATTTCCGTGTCGTTCTACCTTGTATCATTACATTACATTTCTGTGTCGTCCTACCTCGTATCATTACATTACATTTCTGTGTCGTCCTACCTTGTATCATTACATTACATTTCTGTGTCGTTCTACCTTGTATCATTACATTACATTTCTGTGTCGTCCTACCTCGTATCATTACATTACATTTCTGTGTCGTCCTACCTCGTATCATTACATTACATTTCTGTGTCGTCCTACCTTGTATCATTACATTACATTTCTGTGTCGTTCTACCTTGTATCATTACATTACATTTCTGTGTCGTTCTACCTTGTATCATTACATTACATTTCCGTGTCGTTCTACCTTGTATCATTACATTACATTTCCTGTGTCGTCCTACCTCGTATCATTACATTACATTTCTGTGTCGTCCTACCTTGTATCATTACATTACATTTCTGTGTCGTTCTACCTTGTATCATTACATTACATTTCTGTGTCGTCCTACCTTGTATCATTACATTACATTTCTGTGTCGTCCTACCTCGTATCATTACATTACATTTCTGTGTCGTCCTACCTTGTATCATTACATTACATTTCCGTGTCGTTCTACCTTGTATCATTACATTACATTTCTGTGTCGTCCTACCTTCGTATCATTACATTACATTTCCGTGTCGTCCTACCTTGTATCATTACATTACATTTCTGTGTCGTTCTACCTTGTATCATTACATTACATTTCCTGTGTCGTTCTACCTTGTATCATTACATTACATTTCCGTGTCGTTCTACCTTGTATCATTACATTACAGTGTCGTCCTACCTTGTATCATTACATTACATTTCCGTGTCGTTCTACCTTGTATCATTACATTACATTTCCGTGTCGTCCTACCTTGTATCATTACATTACATTTCTGTGTCGTTCTACCTTGTATCATTACATTACATTTCTGTGTCGTCCTACCTTGTATCATTACATTACATTTCTGTGTCGTTCTACCTTGTATCATTACATTACATTTCTGTGTCGTTCTACCTTGTATCATTACATTACATTTCCGTGTCGTTCTACCTTGTATCATTACATTACAGTGTCGTCCTACCTTGTATCATTACATTACATTTCCGTGTCGTTCTACCTTGTATCATTACATTACATTTCCGTGTCGTCCTACCTTGTATCATTACATTACATTTCTGTGTCGTCCTACCTTGTATCATTACATTACATTTCTGTGTCGTCCTACCTTGTATCATTACATTACATTTCTGTGTCGTCCTACCTTGTATCATTACATTACATTTCTGTGTCGTCCTACCTTGTATCATTACATTACATTTCCGTGTCGTTCTACCTTGTATCATTACATTACATTTCTGTGTCGTCCTACCTTGTATCATTACATTACATTTCTGTGTCGTTCTACCTTGTATCATTACATTACATTTCTGTGTCGTTCTACCTTGTATCATTACATTACATTTCCGTGTCGTTCTACCTTGTATCATTACATTACATTTCCATGTCGTCCTACCTTGTATCATTACATTACATTTCCGTGTCGTTCTACCTTGTATCATTACATTACATTTCCGTGTCGTCCTACCTTGTTTCATTACATTACATTTCTGTGTCGTCCTACCTTGTATCATTACATTACATTTCTGTGTCGTCCTACCTTGTATCATTACATTACATTTCTGTGTCGTCCTACCTTGTATCATTACATTACATTTCCGTGTCGTTCTACCTTGTATCATTACATTACATTTCCGTGTCGTCCTACCTTGTATCATTACATTACATTTCCGTGTCGTTCTACCTTGTATCATTACATTACATTTCTGTGTCGTTCTACCTTGTATCATTACATTACATTTCTGTGTCGTCCTACCTTGTATCATTACATTACATTTCTGTGTCGTCCTACCTTGTATCATTACATTACATTTCCGTGTCGTCCTACCTTGTATCATTACATTACATTTCCGTGTCGTTCTACCTTGTATCATTACATTACATTTCCGTGTCGTCCTACCTTGTATCATTACATTACATTTCCGTGTCGTTCTACCTTGTATCATTACATTACATTTCTGTGTCGTCCTACCTTGTATCATTACATTACATTTCCGTGTCGTCCTACCTTGTATCATTACATTACATTTCCGTGTCGTCCTACCTTGTATCATTACATTACATTTCCGTGTCGTTCTACCTTGTATCATTACATTACATTTCTGTGTCGTCCTACCTTGTATCATTACATTACATTTCTGTGTCGTCCTACCTTGTATCATTACATTACATTTCCGTGTCGTTCTACCTTGTATCATTACATTACATTTCCGTGTCGTCCTACCTTGTATCATTACATTACATTTCCGTGTCGTTCTACCTTGTATCATTACATTACATTTCCGTGTCGTCCTACCTTGTATCATTACATTACATTTCCGTGTCGTTCTACCTTGTATCATTACATTACATTTCCGTGTCGTCCTACCTTGTATCATTACATTACATTTCCGTGTCGTCCTACCTTGTATCATTACATTACATTTCCGTGTCGTTCTACCTTGTATCATTACATTACATTTCCGTGTCGTCCTACCTTGTATCATTACATTACATTTCCGTGTCGTCCTACCTTGTATCATTACATTACATTTCTGTGTCGTCCTACCTTGTATCATTACATTACATTTCTGTGTCGTTCTACCTCGTATCATTACATTACATTTCTGTGTCGTTCTACCTTGTATCATTACATTACATTTCCGTGTCGTCTACCTTGTATCATTACATTACATTTCCGTGTCGTTCTACCTTGTATCATTACATTACATTTCCGTGTCGTCCTACCTTGTATCATTACATTACATTTCCGTGTCGTCCTACCTTGTATCATTACATTACATTTCCGTGTCGTCCTACCTTGTATCATTACATTACATTTCTGTGTCGTCCTACCTTGTATCATTACATTACATTTCCGTGTCGTTCTACCTTGTATCATTACATTACATTTCCGTGTCGTTCTACCTTGTATCATTACATTACATTTCTGTGTCGTCCTACCTTGTATCATTACATTACATTTCTGTGTCGTCCTACCTCGTATCATTACATTACATTTCTGTGTCGTTCTACCTTGTATCATTACATTACATTTCCGTGTCGTCCTACCTTGTATCATTACATTACATTTCCGTGTCGTTCTACCTTGTATCATTACATTACATTTCCGTGTCGTCCTACCTTGTATCATTACATTACATTTCCGTGTCGTCCTACCTTGTATCATTACATTACATTTCCGTGTCGTCCTACCTTGTATCATTACATTACATTTCCGTGTCGTCCTACCTTGTATCATTACATTACATTTCCGTGTCGTTCTACCTTGTATCATTACATTACATTTCCGTGTCGTCCTACCTTGTATCATTACATTACATTTCCGTGTCGTTCTACCTTGTATCATTACATTACATTTCCGTATCGTTCTACCTTGTATCATTACATTACATTTCTGTGTCATTACATATCTGTGTCGTCTACCTTGTATCATTACATTACATTTCTGTGTCGTCCTACCTTGTATCATTACATTACATTTCTGTGTCGTCCTACCTTGTATCATTACATTACATTTCTGTGTCGTTCTACCTCGTATCATTACATTACATTTCTGTGTCGTTCTACCTTGTATCATTACATTACATTTCCGTGTCGTCCTACCTTGTATCATTACATTACATTTCCGTGTCGTTCTACCTTGTATCATTACATTACATTTCCGTGTCGTCCTACCTTGTATCATTACATTACATTTCCGTGTCGTCCTACCTTGTATCATTACATTACATTTCCGTGTCGTCCTACCTTGTATCATTACATTACATTTCCGTGTCGTCCTACCTTGTATCATTACATTACATTTCCGTGTCGTCCTACCTTGTATCATTACATTACATTTCCGTGTCGTTCTACCTTGTATCATTACATTACATTTCTGTGTCGTTCTACCTTGTATCATTACATTACATTTCCGTGTCGTTCTACCTTGTATCATTACATTACATTTCCGTGTCGTTCTACCTTGTATCATTACATTACATTTCCGTGTCGTTCTACCTTGTATCATTACATTACATTTCCGTGTCGTCCTACCTTGTATCATTACATTACATTTCTGTTTCGTCTACCTTGTATCATTACATTACATTTCTGTGTCGTCCTACCTTGTATCATTACATTACATTTCTGTGTCGTCCTACCTCGTATCATTACATTACATTTCCGTGTCGTTCTACCTTGTATCATTACATTACATTTCTGTGTCGTCCTACCTTGTATCATTACATTACATTTCTGTGTCGTCCTACCTTGTATCATTACATTACATTTCTGTGTCGTCCTACCTTGTATCATTACATTACATTTCCGTGTCGTCCTACCTTGTATCATTACATTACATTTCTGTGTCGTTCTACCTTGTATCATTACATTACATTTCCGTGTCGTTCTACCTTGTATCATTACATTACATTTCCGTGTCGTTCTACCTTGTATCATTACATTACATTTCTGTGTCGTCCTACCTTGTATCATTACATTACATTTCCGTGTCGTTCTACCTTGTATCATTACATTACATTTCTGTGTCGTTCTACCTTGTATCATTACATTACATTTCTGTGTCGTCCTACCTTGTATCATTACATTACATTTCTGTGTCGTCCTACCTTGTATCATTACATTACATTTCCGTGTCGTTCTACCTTGTATCATTACATTACATTTCCGTGTCGTCCTACCTTGTATCATTACATTACATTTCTGTGTCATCCTACCTTGTATCATTACATTACATTTTCTGTGTCGTTCTACCTCGTATCATTACATTACATTTCTGTGTCGTTCTACCTTGTATCATTACATTACATTTCCGTGTCGTTCTACCTTGTATCATTACATTACATTTCCGTGTCGTCCTACCTTGTATCATTACATTACATTTCCGTGTCGTCCTACCTTGTATCATTACATTACATTTCCGTGTCGTCCTACCTTGTATCATTACATTACATTTCCGTGTCGTCCTACCTTGTATCATTACATTACATTTCTGTGTCGTTCTACCTTGTATCATTACATTACATTTCCGTGTCGTTCTACCTTGTATCATTACATTACATTTCCGTGTCGTCCTACCTTGTATCATTACATTACATTTCCGTGTCGTCCTACCTTGTATCATTACATTACATTTCCGTGTCGTTCCTACCTTGTATCATTACATTACATTTCTGTGTCATTACATATCTGTGTCGTTCTACCTTGTATCATTACATTACATTTCCGTGTCGTTCTACCTTGTATCATTACATTACATTTCCGTGTCGTTCTACCTTGTATCATTACATTACATTTCCGTGTCGTTCTACCTTGTATCATTACATTACATTTCCGTGTCGTTCTACCTTGTATCATTACATTACATTTCTGTGTCGTTCTACCTTGTATCATTACATTACATTTCCGTGTCGTTCTACCTTGTATCATTACATTACATTTCCGTGTCGTTCTACCTTGTATCATTACATTACATTTCCGTGTCGTTCTACCTTGTATCATTACATTACATTTCCGTGTCGTTCTACCTTGTATCATTACATTACATTTCCGTGTCGTTCTACCTTGTATCATTACATTACATTTCCGTGTCGTCCTACCTTGTATCATTACATTACATTTCTGTGTCGTCCTACCTTGTATCATTACATTACATTTCCGTGTCGTCCTACCTTGTATCATTACATTACATTTCTGTGTCGTCCTACCTCGTATCATTACATTACATTTCTGTGTCGTCCTACCTTGTATCATTACATTACATTTCTGTGTCGTCCTACCTTGTATCATTACATTACATTTCCGTGTCGTCCTACCTCGTATCATTACATTACATTTCCGTGTCGTCCTACCTTGTATCATTACATTACATTTCTGTGTCGTCCTACCTTGTATCATTACATTACATTTCCTGTGTCGTCCTACCTCGTATCATTACATTACATTTCTGTGTCGTTCTACCTTGTATCATTACTTTACATTTCCGTGTCGTCCTACCTTGTATCATTACATTACATTTCCGTGTCGTCCTACCTTGTATCATTACATTACATTTCTGTGTCGTCCTACCTTGTATCATTACATTACATTTCCGTGTCGTCCTACCTCGTATCATTACATTACATTTCTGTGTCGTCCTACCTTGTATCATTACATTACATTTCCGTGTCGTCCTACCTTGTATCATTACATTACATTTCTGTGTCGTCCTACCTTGTATCATTACATTACATTTCCGTGTCGTCCTACCTTGTATCATTACATTACATTTCTGTGTCGTCCTACCTTGTATCATTACATTACATTTCCGTGTCGTCCTACCTTGTATCATTACATTACATTTCTGTGTCGTCTACCTTGTATCATTACATTACATTTCTGTGTCGTCCTACCTTGTATCATTACATTACATTTCTGTGTCGTCCTACCTCGTATCATTACATTACATTTCTGTGTCGTCCTACCTTGTATCATTACATTACATTTCTGTGTCGTCCTACCTTGTATCATTACATTACATTTCCGTGTCGTCCTACCTTGTATCATTACATTACATTTCCTGTGTCGTTCTACCTTGTATCATTACATTACATTTCTGTGTCGTTCTACCTTGTATCATTACATTACATTTCCGTGTCGTTCTACCTTGTATCATTACATTACATTTCCGTGTCGTCCTACCTTGTATCATTACATTACATTTCTGTGTCGTCCTACCTCGTATCATTACTTTACATTTCCGTGTCGTCCTACCTTGTATCATTACATTACATTTCTGTGTCGTTCTACCTTGTATCATTACATTACATTTCCGTGTCGTTCTACCTTGTATCATTACTTTACATTTCCGTGTCGTCCTACCTTGTATCATTACATTACATTTCTGTGTCGTTCTACCTTGTATCATTACATTACATTTCTGTGTCGTCCTACCTTGTATCATTACATTACATTTCCTGTGTCGTCCTACCTTGTATCATTACATTACATTTCTGTGTCGTCCTACCTTGTATCATTACATTACATTTCCGTGTCGTTCTACCTTGTATCATTACTTTACATTTCCGTGTCGTCCTACCTTGTATCATTACATTACATTTCTGTGTCGTCCTACCTTGTATCATTACATTACATTTCCTGTGTCGTCCTACCTTGTATCATTACATTACATTTCTGTGTCGTTCTACCTTGTATCATTACATTACATTTCTGTGTCGTCCTACCTTGTATCATTACATACATTTCCGTGTCGTTCTACCTTGTATCATTACTTTACATTTCCGTGTCGTCCTACCTTGTATCATTACATTACATTTCTGTGTCGTTCTACCTCGTATCATTACATTACATTTCTGTGTCGTCCTACCTTGTATCATTACATTACATTTCCGTGTCGTCCTACCTTGTATCATTACATTACATTTCCGTGTCGTCCTACCTTGTATCATTACATTACATTTCCTGTGTCGTTCTACCTTGTATCATTACATTACATTTCTGTGTCGTCCTACCTTGTATCATTACATTACATTTCCGTGTCGTTCTACCTCGTATCATTACATTACATTTCCGTGTCGTCCTACCTTGTATCATTACATTACATTTCTGTGTCGTTCTACCTTGTATCATTACATTACATTTCGTGTCGTTCTACCTTGTATCATTACATTACATTTCCTGTGTCGTTCTACCTTGTATCATTACATTACATTTCCGTGTCGTCTACCTTGTATCATTACATTACATTTCTTTCGTTCTACCTTGTATCATTACATTACATTTCCGTGTCGTTCTACCTTGTATCATTACTTTACATTTCCGTGTCGTCCTACCTTGTATCATTACTTTACATTTCCGTGTCGTTCTACCTTGTATCATTACATTACATTTCCGTGTCGTTCTACCTTGTATCATTACATTACATTTCCGTGTCGTCCTACCTTGTATCATTACATTACATTTCCGTGTCGTTCTACCTTGTATCATTACATTACATTTCCGTGTCGTCCTACCTTGTATCATTACATTACATTTCTGTGTCGTCCTACCTTGTATCATTACATTACATTTCTGTGTCGTCCTACCTTGTATCATTACATTACATTTCTGTGTCGTTCTACCTTGTATCATTACATTACATTTCCGTGTCGTTCTACCTTGTATCATTACTTTACATTTCTGTGTCGTCCTACCTTGTATCATTACATTACATTTCTGTGTCGTCCTACCTTGTATCATTACATTACATTTCTGTGTCGTTCTACCTTGTATCATTACATTACATTTCCGTGTCGTCCTACCTTGTATCATTACATTACATTTCCGTGTCGTTCCTACCTTGTATCATTACATTACATTTCTGTGTCGTCCTACCTTGTATCATTACATTACATTTCTGTGTCGTTCTACCTTGTATCATTACTTTACATTTCCGTGTCGTTCTACCTTGTATCATTACATTACATTTCCGTGTCGTCCTACCTTGTATCATTACTTTACATTTCCGTGTCGTCCTACCTTGTATCATTACATTACATTTCCGTGTCGTTCTACCTTGTATCATTACATTACATTTCCGTGTCGTCCTACCTTGTATCATTACATTACATTTCTGTGTCGTCCTACCTTGTATCATTACATTACATTTCTGTGTCGTTCTACCTTGTATCATTACATTACATTTCCGTGTCGTCCTACCTTGTATCATTACATTACATTTCCGTGTCGTACTACCTTGTATCATTACATTACATTTCCGTGTCGTTCTACCTTGTATCATTACATTACATTTCTGTGTCGTTCTACCTTGTATCATTACATTACATTTCTGTGTCGTCCTACCTTGTATCATTACATTACATTTCTGTGTCGTTCTACCTTGTATCATTACATTACATTTCTGTGTCGTTCTACCTTGTATCATTACATTACATTTCCGTGTCGTCCTACCTTGTATCATTACATTACATTTCGTGTCGTTCTACCTTGTATCATTACATTACATTTCCGTGTCGTCCTACCTTGTATCATTACATTACATTTCTGTGTCGTTCTACCTTGTATCATTACATTACATTTCCGTGTCGTTCTACCTTGTATCATTACATTACATTTCTGTGTCGTCCTACCTTGTATCATTACATTACATTTCCGTGTCGTTCTACCTTGTATCATTACATTACATTTCCGTGTCGTTCTACCTTGTATCATTACATTACATTTCTGTGTCGTCCTACCTTGTATCATTACATTACATTTCCGTGTCGTTCTACCTTGTATCATTACATTACATTTCTGTGTCGTCCTACCTTGTATCATTACATTACATTTCTGTGTCGTTCTACCTTGTATCATTACATTACATTTCCGTGTCGTTCTACCTTGTATCATTACATTCCATTTCCTGTGTCGTTCTACCTTGTATCATTACATTACATTTCCGTGTCGTCCTACCTTGTATCATTACATTACATTTCCGTGTCGTTCTACCTTGTATCATTACATTACATTTCTGTGTCGTCCTACCTTGTATCATTACATTACATTTCCGTGTCGTTCTACCTTGTATCATTACATTACATTTCCGTGTCGTTCTACCTTGTATCATTACATTACATTTCTGTGTCGTTCTACCTTGTATCATTACATTACATTTCCTGTGTCGTTCTACCTTGTATCATTACATTACATTTCCGTGTCGTCCTACCCTTGTATCATTACATTACATTTCCGTGTCGTCCTACCTTGTATCATTACATTACATTTCCGTGTCGTTCTACCTTGTATCATTACATTACATTTCTGTGTCGTCCTACCTTGTATCATTACATTACATTTCTGTGTCGTCCTACCTTGTATCATTACATTACATTTCCGTGTCGTCCTACCTTGTATCATTACATTACATTTCCGTGTCGTTCTACCTTGTATCATTACTTTACATTTCCGTGTCGTTCTACCTTGTATCATTACATTACATTTCCGTGTCGTTCTACCTTGTATCATTACATTACATTTCTGTGTCGTTCTACCTTGTATCATTACATTACATTTCCGTGTCGTTCTACCTTGTATCATTACATTACATTTCTGTGTCGTTCTACCTTGTATCATTACATTACATTTCTGTGTCGTCCTACCTTGTATCATTACATTACATTTCCTGTGTCGTTCCTACCTTGTATCATTACATTACATTTCCGTGTCGTCCTACCTTGTATCATTACATTACATTTCTGTGTCGTCCTACCTTGTATCATTACATTACATTTCCGTGTCGTCTACCTTGTATCATTACATTACATTTCCGTGTCGTTCTACCTTGTATCATTACATTACATTTCTGTGTCGTCCTACCTTGTATCATTACATTACATTTCCGTGTCGTTCTACCTTGTATCATTACATTACATTTCCGTGTCGTCTACCTTGTATCATTACATTACATTTCTGTGTCGTCCTACCTTGTATCATTACATTACATTTCCGTGTCGTCTACCTTGTATCATTACATTACATTTCCTGTGTCGTCCTACCTTGTATCATTACATTACATTTCTGTGTCGTTCTACCTTGTATCATTACATTACATTTCCGTGTCGTTCTACCTTGTATCATTACATTACATTTCCGTGTCGTCCTACCTTGTATCATTACATTACATTTCTGTGTCGTCTACCTTGTATCATTACATTACATTTCCGTGTCGTCTACCTTGTATCATTACATTACATTTCTGTGTCGTCCTACCTTGTATCATTACATTACATTTCCTGTGTCGTCCTACCTTGTATCATTACATTACATTTCCGTGTCGTTCTACCTTGTATCATTACATTACATTTCTGTGTCGTTCCTACCTTGTATCATTACATTACATTTCCGTGTCGTTCTACCTTGTATCATTACATTACATTTCCGTGTCGGTTCTACCTTGTATCATTACATTACATTTCCGGGTCGTCCTACCTTGTATCATTACATTACATTTCCGTGTCGTTCTACCTTGTATCATTACATTACATTTCTGTGTCGTTCTACCTTGTATCATTACATTACATTTCTGTGTCGTTCTACCTTGTATCATTACATTACATTTCCGTGTCGTCCTACCTTGTATCATTACATTACATTTCCGTGTCGTCCTACCTTGTATCATTACATTACATTTCCGTGTCGTTCTACCTTGTATCATTACATTACATTTCCGTGTCGTCCTACCTTGTATCATTACATTACATTTCTGTGTCGTCCTACCTTGTATCATTACATTACATTTCCGTGTCGTTCTACCTTGTATCATTACATTACATTTCCGTGTCGTCCTACCTTGTATCATTACATTACATTTCTGTGTCGTTCTACCTTGTATCATTACATTACATTTCCGTGTCGTTCTACCTTGATCATTACATTACATTTCTGTGTCGTCCTACCTTGTATCATTACATTACATTTCCGTGTCGTCCTACCTTGTATCATTACATTACATTTCCGTGTCGTTCTACCTTGTATCATTACATTACATTTCTGTGTCGTCCTACCTTGTATCATTACATTACATTTCCGTGTCGTTCTACCTTGTATCATTACATTACATTTCCTGTGTCGTTCTACCTTGTATCATTACATTACATTTCGTGTCGTCCTACCTTGTATCATTACATTACATTTCCGTGTCGTCCTACCTTGTATCATTACATTACATTTCCGTGTCGTTCTACCTTGTATCATTACATTACATTTCCTGTGTCGTCTACCTTGTATCATTACATTACATTTCCGAGTCGTTCTACCTTGTATCATTACATTACATTTCCGTGTCGTTCTACCTTGTATCATTACATTACATTTCCGTGTCGTCCTACCTTGTATCATTACATTACATTTCCGTGTCGTTCTACCTTGTATCATTACATTACATTTCCGTGTCGTTCTACCTTGTATCATTACATTACATTTCCGTGTCGTCCTACCTTGTATCATTACATTACATTTCCGTGTCGTTCTACCTTGTATCATTACATTACATTTCCGTGTCGTTCTACCTTGTATCATTACATTACATTTCTGTGTCGTCCTACCTTGTATCATTACATTACATTTCCGTGTCGTCCTACCTTGTATCATTACATTACATTTCTGTGTCGTTCTACCTTGTATCATTACATTACATTTCCGTGTCGTCCTACCTTGTATCATTACATTACATTTCTGTGTCGTCCTACCTCGTATCATTACATTACATTTCCGTGTCGTTCTACCTTGTATCATTACATTACATTTCCTGTGTCGTCCTTACCTCGTATCATTACATTACATTTCCGTGTCGTCCTACCTTGTATCATTACATTACATTTCCGTGTCGTCTACCTTGTATCATTACATTACATTTCCGTGTCGTCTACCTTGTATCATTACATTACATTTCCGTGTCGTTCTACCTTGTATCATTACATTACATTTCCGAGTCGTTCTACCTTGTATCATTACATTACATTTCCGTGTCGTTCTACCTTGTATCATTACATTACATTTCCGTGTCGTCCTACCTTGTATCATTACATTACATTTCCGTGTCGTTCTACCTTGTATCATTACATTACATTTCTGTGTCGTTCTACCTTGTATCATTACATTACATTTCTGTGTCGTTCTACCTTGTATCATTACATTACATTTCCGTGTCGTTCTACCTCGTATCATTACATTACATTTCCGTGTCGTTCTACCTTGTATCATTACATTACATTTCTGTGTCGTCCTACCTTGTATCATTACATTACATTTCTGTGTCGTTCTACCTTGTATCATTACATTACATTTCCGTGTCGTTCTACCTTGTATCATTACATTACATTTCCGTGTCGTTCTACCTTGTATCATTACATTACATTTCCGTGTCGTTCTACCTCGTATCATTACATTACATTTCCGTGTCGTTCTACCTTGTATCATTACATTACATTTCTGTGTCGTCCTACCTTGTATCATTACATTACATTTCCGTGTCGTCCTACCTTGTATCATTACATTACATTTCCGTGTCGTCCTACCTTGTATCATTACATTACATTTCTGTGTCGTTCTACCTTGTATCATTACATTACATTTCTGTGTCGTTCTACCTCGTATCATTACATTACATTTCCGTGTCGTTCTACCTTGTATCATTACATTACATTTCCGTGTCGTCCTACCTTGTATCATTACATTACATTTCTGTGTCGTCCTACCTTGTATCATTACATTACATTTCCGTGTCGTCCTACCTTGTATCATTACATTACATTTCTGTGTCGTCCTACCTTGTATCATTACATTACATTTCTGTGTCGTTCTACCTCGTATCATTACATTACATTTCCGTGTCGTTCTACCTTGTATCATTACATTACATTTCCGTGTCGTCCTACCTTGTATCATTACATTACATTTCCGTGTCGTTCCTACCTTGTATCATTACATTACATTTCCGTGTCGTCCTACCTTGTATCATTACATTACATTTCCGTGTCGTTCTACCTTGTATCATTACATTACATTTCTGTGTCGTTCTACCTCGTATCATTACATTACATTTCCGTGTCGTTCTACCTTGTATCATTACATTACATTTCCGTGTCGTCCTACCTTGTATCATTACATTACATTTCTGTGTCGTCCTACCTTGTATCATTACATTACATTTCTGTGTCGTTCTACCTTGTATCATTACATTACATTTCCGTGTCGTTCTACCTTGTATCATTACATTACATTTCCGTGTCGTTCTACCTTGTATCATTACATTACATTTCCGTGTCGTTCTACCTTGTATCATTACATTACATTTCCGTGTCGTTCTACCTTGTATCATTACATTACATTTCCGTGTCGTTCTATCTTGTATCATTACATTACATTTCCGTGTCGTTCTACCTTGTATCATTACATTACATTTCCGTGTCGTTCTACCTTGTATCATTACATTACATTTCTGTGTCGTTCTACCTTGTATCATTACATTACATTTCCGTGTCGTCCTACCTTGTATCATTACATTACATTTCCGTGTCGTTCTACCTTGTATCATTACATTACATTTCCGTGTCGTTCTACCTTGTATCATTACATTACATTTCCGTGTCGTTCTACCTTGTATCATTACATTACATTTCCGTGTCGTCCTACCTTGTATCATTACATTACATTTCCGTGTCGTTTTACCTCGTATCATTACATTACATTTCCGTGTCGTTCTACCTTGTATCATTACATTACATTTCTGTGTCGTTCTACCTTGTATCATTACATTACATTTCCGTGTCGTCCTACCTTGTATCATTACATTACATTTCCGTGTCGTCCTACCTTGTATCATTACATTACATTTCTGTGTCGTTCTACCTTGTATCATTACATTACATTTCCGTGTCGTTCTACCTTGTATCATTACATTACATTTCCGTGTCGTCCTACCTTGTATCATTACATTACATTTCCGTGTCGTTCTACCTCGTATCATTACATTACATTTCCGTGTCGTTCTACCTTGTATCATTACATTACATTTCTGTGTCGTTCTACCTTGTATCATTACATTACATTTCCGTGTCGTCCTACCTTGTATCATTACATTACATTTCCGTGTCGTTCTACCTTGTATCATTACATTACATTTCCGTGTCGTTCTACCTTGTATCATTACATTACATTTCTGTGTCGTTCTACCTCGTATCATTACATTACATTTCCGTGTCGTCCTACCTTGTATCATTACATTACATTTCTGTGTCGTTCTACCTTGTATCATTACATTACATTTCCGTGTCGTCCTACCTTGTATCATTACATTACATTTCCGTGTCGTCCTACCTTGTATCATTACATTACATTTCTGTGTCGTTCTACCTTGTATCATTACATTACATTTCCGTGTCGTTCTACCTTGTATCATTACATTACATTTCTGTGTCGTTCAACCTTGTATCATTACATTACATTTCCTGTGTCGTCCTACCTTGTATCATTACATTACATTTCCGTGTCGTCCTACCTTGTATCATTACATTACATTTCTGTGTCGTCCTACCTTGTATCATTACATTACATTTCCGTGTCGTTCTACCTCGTATCATTACATTACATTTCCGTGTTGTCCTACCTTGTATCATTACATTACATTTCCGTGTTGTCCTACCTTGTATCATTACATTACATTTCCGTGTCGTCCTACCTTGTATCATTACATTACATTTCTGTGTCGTTCTACCTTGTATCATTACATTACATTTCCGTGTCGTTCTACCTTGTATCATTACATTACATTTCCGTGTCGTCCTACCTTGTATCATTACATTACATTTCTGTGTCGTCCTACCTTGTATCATTACATTACATTTCCGTGTCGTACTACCTTGTATCATTACATTACATTTCCGTGTCGTCCTACCTTGTATCATTACATTACATTTCCGTGTCGTCCTACCTTGTATTATTACATTACATTTCCGTGTCGTACTACCTTGTATCATTACATTACATTTCCGTGTCGTCCTACCTTGTATCATTACATTACATTTCCGTGTCGTCCTACCTTGTATCATTACATTACATTTCCGTGTCGTCCTACCTTGTATCATTACATTACATTTCCGTGTCGTACTACCTTGTATCATTACATTACATTTCCGTGTCGTCCTACCTTGTATCATTACATTACATTTCCGTGTCGTTCTACCTTGTATTATTACATTACATTTCCGTGTCGTACTACCTTGTATCATTACATTACATTTCCGTGTCGTCCTACCTTGTATCATTACATTACATTTCCGTGTCGTCCTACCTTGTATTATTACATTACATTTCCGTGTCGTACTACCTTGTATCATTACATTACATTTCCGTGTCGTCCTACCTTGTATCATTACATTACATTTCCGTGTCGTCCTACCTTGTATCATTACATTACATTTCCGTGTCGTCCTACCTTGTATCATTACATTACATTTCCGTGTCGTTCTACCTTGTATCATTACATTACATTTCCGTGTCGTACTACCTTGTATCATTACATTACATTTCCGTGTCGTCCTACCTTGTATCATTACATTACATTTCCGTGTCGTCCTACCTTGTATCATTACATTACATTTCTGTGTCGTCCTACCTTGTATCATTACATTACATTTCCGTGTCGTCCTACCTTGTATCATTACATTACATTTCCGTGTCGTTCTACCTTGTATCATTACATTACATTTCCGTGTCGTTCTACCTTGTATCATTACATTACATTTCCGTGTCGTCCTACCTTGTATCATTACATTACATTTCCGTGTCGTCCTACCTTGTATCATTACATTACATTTCCGTGTCGTCCTACCTTGTATCATTACATTACATTTCCGTGTCGTCCTACCTTGTATCATTACATTACATTTCCGTGTCGTCCTACCTTGTATCATTACATTACATTTCCGTGTCGTTCTACCTTGTATCATTACATTACATTTCCGTGTCGTCCTACCTTGTATCATTACATTACATTTCCGTGTCGTCCTACCTTGTATCATTACATTACATTTCCGTGTCGTCCTACCTTGTATCATTACATTACATTTCCGTGTCGTCCTACCTTGTATCATTACATTACATTTCCGTGTCGTCCTACCTTGTATCATTACATTACATTTCCGTGTCGTTCTACCTTGTATCATTACATTACATTTCCGTGTCGTCCTACCTTGTATCATTACATTACATTTCCGTGTCGTCCTACCTTGTATCATTACATTACATTTCCGTGTCGTCCTACCTTGTATCATTACATTACATTTCCGTGTCGTACTACCTTGTATCATTACATTACATTTCCGTGTCGTCCTACCTTGTATCATTACATTACATTTCCGTGTCGTCCTACCTTGTATCATTACATTACATTTCCGTGTCGTCCTACCTTGTATCATTACATTACATTTCCGTGTCGTCCTACCTTGTATCATTACATTACATTTCCGTGTCGTCCTACCTTGTATTATTACATTACATTTCCGTGTCGTACTACCTTGTATCATTACATTACATTTCCGTGTCGTCCTACCTTGTATCATTACATTACATTTCCGTGTCGTCCTACCTTGTATTATTACATTACATTTCCGTGTCGTACTACCTTGTATCATTACATTACATTTCCGTGTCGTCCTACCTTGTATCATTACATTACATTTCCGTGTCGTCCTACCTTGTATTATTACATTACATTTCCGTGTCGTACTACCTTGTATCATTACATTACATTTCCGTGTCGTCCTACCTTGTATCATTACATTACATTTCCGTGTCGTTCTACCTTGTATCATTACATTACATTTCCGTGTCGTACTACCTTGTATCATTACATTACATTTCCGTGTCGTTCTACCTTGTATCATTACATTACATTTCCGTGTCGTACTACCTTGTATCATTACATTACATTTCCGTGTCGTTCTACCTTGTATCATTACATTACATTTCTGTGTCGTCCTACCTTGTATTATTACATTACATTTCCGTGTCGTCCTACCTTGTATCATTACATTACATTTCCGTGTCGTTCTACCTTGTATCATTACATTACATTTCTGTGTCGTTCTACCTTGTATCATTACATTACATTTCCTGTGTCGTTCTACCTTGTATCATTACTTTACATTTCCGTGTCGTTCTACCTTGTATCATTACATTACATTTCCGTGTCGTTCTACCTTGTATCATTACATTACATTTCCGTGTCGTCCTACCTTGTATCATTACATTACATTTCCGTATCGTCCTACCTTGTATCATTACATTACATTTCCGTGTCGTCCTACCTTGTATCATTACATTACATTTCCGTGTCGTCCTACCTTGTATCATTACATTACATTTCTGTGTCGTTCTACCTTGTATCATTACATTACATTTCCGTGTCGTCCTACCTTGTATCATTACATTACATTTCCGTGTCGTTCTACCTTGTATCATTACATTACATTTCTGTGTCGTTCTACCTCGTATCATTACATTACATTTCCGTGTCGTCCTACCTTGTATCATTACATTACATTTCCGTGTCGTCCTACCTTGTATCATTACATTACATTTCCGTGTCGTCCTACCTTGTATCATTACATTACATTTCCGTGTCGTCCTACCTTGTATCATTACATTACATTTCCGTGTCGTTCTACCTTGTATCATTACATTACATTTCTGTGTCGTTCTACCTTGTATCATTACATTACATTTCCGTGTCGTTCTACCTTGTATCATTACATTACATTTCCGTGTCGTTCTACCTTGTATCATTACATTACATTTCTGTGTCGTTCTACCTTGTATCATTACATTACATTTCCGTGTCGTCCTACCTTGTATCATTACATTACATTTCCGTGTCGTCCTACCTTGTATCATTACATTACATTTCCGTGTCGTTCTACCTTGTATCATTACATTACATTTCTGTGTCGTTCTACCTTGTATCATTACATTACATTTCCGTGTCGTTCTACCTTGTATCATTACATTACATTTCCGTGTCGTTCTACCTTGTATCATTACATTACATTTCTGTGTCGTTCTACCTTGTATCATTACATTACATTTCCGTGTCGTCCTACCTTGTATCATTACATTACATTTCCGTGTCGTTCTACCTCGTATCATTACATTACATTTCCGTGTCGTTCTACCTTGTATCATTACATTACATTTCTGTGTCGTTCTACCTCGTATCATTACATTACATTTCTGTGTCGTTCTACCTTGTATCATTACATTACATTTCTGTGTCGTTCTACCTCGTATCATTACATTACATTTCTGTGTCGTTCTACCTTGTATCATTACATTACATTGCTATTCATACACGACATTATCTTATTAATGCTACATGCCGTGATTTCGCTGGACAGAGAGGGTTTATACCTGGGCGCACAGTTGCTTGTGGCTTTCTCAGTAATGTCGTTCACGTCTGGGAAACTTAGGACGGAGCCGTCATTTCACCTCCACATGAATCTGCGCTTAAACCCAACTGGAAACATTGACATCATTGTTTTTATTTCAGTTTTTCCATTAAAACCTTAATATGTCGCTGAATAAAAAGTCTAATTTACTGTTCCTCCATAATGTTAATTAGCCGGCAGAGTGATGTATTGTGTTACCTGTCAGCTGGAAATATATCTCCCTGCACTTTCCTCATAGCTGCATGTTATTTATTGGAAAGCGGCCTGAAAGGGATGTTTGTCCACATGGAGGCTGCACCTGGAGCGGCGCTCAGACCCGGCGTACGTGATCCGGACACGCACAGAAGAATGGATTGTTTGTCATATTTAATTGGGTTTGATTACAGAACATGTGTAGTTTATGATAACACTTCTAAGAAACGTCTCATTCCTTGAATTCATCTGAATGGTTGCAGCAGATTACAGTACGTGACGTCATGGCACAGCCCAGCCCTCGATAATGCACATCATAAATGAACGGCTCCAGGACCATGAAGATAATATAATTCATATGAAACAGCACTGGAGGTCTGCACCTCCACACCCCACATACTCCATTTATTCATATTTAATAATGCTGTCACCTGAACAGTGGCACAATGACACCTGAGTAGTCCGAACTCCTCCCCCTGTAATCATTGTCCTATAGATAGTGCTCTTTACCCCCGTAGTCATGATTATACATGTAGAATACATGCCCTTGTAATCATAATTGTGCAGATAGAGCACTTGCTCCTTAAATTTGTATCATGCAGATAGCACTCCTGCCCCTGTATTCACTATTGTACAGATAGGGTTCCTCCCATGTAATCTGTAATGTACAGGTAGAGCTGCTCCCCCTGTAATCAGTGACATACAGGTAGAGCTGCTCCCCCTGTAATCAGTGACATACAGGTAGAGCTTCTCCCCCTGTAATCAGTGACATACAGGTAGAGCTTCTCCCTCTGTAATCAGTGACATACAGGTAGAGCTGCTCCCCCTGTAATCTGTGACATTCAGGTAAAGCTGCTCCCCTACGTACAGGTAGAGCTGCTCCCCCTATAATCGGTGACATACAAATAGAGCTCCTTCCCCGGTAATTAGTGGCATACAGGTAGAGCTTCTCCCTCTGTAATCTGTGACATACAGGTAATGCTTCTCCCCCTGTAATCAGTGACAATCAGGCTTTTGTCTCCCCTTATATCGCTGCTGTGGATGGGAGTTTTTGGCTTTTTCCCCTTATATCACTGTTGTGGACGGGAGTTTTTACCTTTTCCCCCCTTATATCACTGCTGTGGGTGTAAGTTTTGGGTTTTTGTCGTCCCCCCCCCTTATATCGCTGCTGTGGACGGGATTTTTGGGCTTTTGTCCCCCCTTATCTCGCTGCTGTGGACGGGAGTTTTTGGCTTTTTTCCCCCCTTATATCGTTGCTGTGGATTGGAGTCCCCCCCCCCTTATATTGCTGCTGTGGCATTGATCCCCCCCCTCCTTATATCGCTACTGTGGACGGGAGTTTTGGGATTTGTCCCCCCTTATATTGCTGCTGTGGATGGGAGTTTTTGTTTTTTTTCCTCCCTTACATTGCTGCTGTGGACGGGATTTTTGGGCTTTTGTCCCCTCTTATCTCGCTGCTGTGGATGGGAGTTTTTGGCTTTTTTTCCCCTTATCTCACTGCTGTGGACGGTAGTTTTGGGCTTTTTTTCCCCACTTATATCGCTGCTGTGGACGGGAGTTTTGGGCTTTTTTTCCCCCCTTATATCGCTCCTGTGGACGGGAGTTTTTGGCTTTTTCCCCCCTTATTTTGCTGCTGTGGACGGGAGTTTTTGCCCCCCCCCCCCTTATATCGCTCCTATGGACGGGAGTTTTGGGCTTTTGTCCCCCCTTATCTCGCTGCTGTGGACGGGAGTTTTGGGCTTTTGTACCCCCTTATTATCTCGCTGCTGTGGACGGGAGTTTTGGGCTTTTGTCCCCCCTCATCTCGCTGCTGTGGACGGGAGTTTTGGGTTTTTGTCCCCCCTTATTATCTCTCTGCTGTGGACGGGCGTTTTGGGCTTTTTTCCCCCCTTATATTGCTGCTGTGGACGGGAGTTTTGGGCTTTTGTCCCCTCTTATCTCGCTGCTGTGGATGGGAGTTTTGGGCTTTTTTCCCCCCTTATATTGCTGCTGTGGACGGGAGTTTTGGGCTTTTGTCCCCCTTATCTCGCTGCTGTGGACGGGAGTTTTGTGCTTTTGTCCCCTCTTATATCTTTGCTGTGGACGGGAGTTTTTGGCTTTTTTTCCCCCCTTATATCGCTCCTGTGGACGGGAGTTTTTGACTTTTTTCCCCCCTTATCTCACTGCTGTCGACGGGAGTTTTGGGCTTTTGTCCCCCCTTATCTCGCTGCTGTGGACAGGAGTTTTGGGCTTTTGTCCCCCCTTATCTCGCTGCCGTGGACTGGAGTTTTGGGCTTTTGTCCCCCCTTATCTTGCTGCTGTGGACAGGAGTTTTGTTCTTTTGTCCCCCCTTGTTTCGCTGCTGTGGACGGGAGTTTGGGGCTTTTGTCCCCTCATATCTCGCTGCTGTGGTCGGGAGTTTTGGGCTTTTGTCCCCCCTTGTATCGCTGCTGTGGACGGGAGTTTTGGGCTTTTGTCCCCCCTTATCTCGCTGCTGTGGACGGGAGTTTTGGGCTTTTGTCCCCCTTTGTATCTCTGCTGTGGACGGGAGTTTTGGGCTTTTGTCCCCCCTTGTATCGCTGCTGTGGACGGGAGTTTTTGGCTTTTGTCCCCCCTTGTATCGCTGCTGTGGACGGGAGTTTTTGGCTTTTGTCCCCCCTTGTATCGCTGCTGTGGACGGGAGTTTTGGGCTTTTGTCCCCCCTTGTATCGCTGCTGTGGACGGGAGTTTTGGGCTTTTGTCCCCCCTTATTATATCGCTGCTGTGGACGGGAGTTTTGGGCTTTTGTCCCCCCTTATATCGCTGCTGTGGACGGGAGTTTTGGGCTTTTGTCCCCCCTTATCTCGCTGCTGTGGACGGGAGTTTTGGGCTTTTGTCCCCCCTTATCTCGCTGCTGTGGACGGGAGTTTTGGGCTTTTGTCCCCCCTTATCTCTCTGCTGTGGACGGGAGTTTTGGGCTTTTGTCCCCCCTTATTATCTCTCTTCTGCAGACGGGAGTTTTGGGCTTTTGTCCCCCCTTATTATCTCGCTGCTGTGGACGGGAGTTTTGGGCTTTTGTCCCCACTTATTATCTCGCTGCTGTTGGCGGGAGTTTTGGGCTTTTGTCCCCCCTTATTATTTCGCTGCTGGGGATGGGAGTTTTGGGCTTTTGTCCCCCCTTATCTCGCTGCTGTGGACGGGAGTTTTGGGCTTTTGTCCCCCCCTTATCTCGCTGCTGTGGACGGGAGTTTTGTGCTTTTGTCCCCCCCTTATCTCGCTGCTGTGGACGGGAGTTTTGGGCTTTTGTCCCCCCTTATCTCGCAGCTGTGAACGGGAGTTTTGGGCTTTTGTCCCCCCTTATCTCGCTGCTGTGGACGGGAGTTTTGGGCCCCCCTTATCTCGCTGCTGTGGAAGGGAGTTTTGGGCTTTTGTCCCCTCCTTATCTCGCAGCTGTGGACGGGAGTTTTGGGCTTTTGTCCCCCCTTATTATCTCGCTGCTGTGAACGGGAGTTTTGGGCTTTTGTCCCCCCTTATTATCTCGCTGCTGTGGACGGGAGTTTTGGGCTTTTGTCCCCCCTTATTATCTCTCTGCTGCGGACGGGAGTTTTGGGCTTTTGTCCCCCCTTATTATCGCGCTGCTGTGGACGGGAGTTTTGGGCTTTTGTCCCCCCTTATTATCTCGCTGCTGTTGGCGGGAGTTTTGGGCTTTTGTCCCCCCTTATCTCGCTGCTGGGGATGGTAGTTTTGGGCTTTTGTCCCCCCTTATTATCTCGCTGCTGTGAACGGGAGTTTGGGGTTTTTGTCCCCCCTTATCTCGCTGCTGTGGATGGGAGTTTTGGCCTTTTGTCCCCCCTTATTATCTCGCTGCTGTGGACAGGAGTTTTGGGCTTTTGTCCCCCCTTATTATCTCGCTGCTGTTGGCGGGAGTTTTGGGCTTTTGTCCCCCCTTATCTCGCTGCTGGGGATGGGAGTTTTGGGCTTTTGTCCCCCCTTATTATCTCGCTGCTGTGAATGGGAGTTTTGGGTTTTTGTCCCCCCTTATCTCGCTGCTGTGGATGGGAGTTTTGGCCTTTTGTCCCCCCTTATTATCTCGCTACTGTGAACGGGAGTTTTGGGTTTTTGTCCCCCCTTATCTCGCTGCTGTGGATGGGAGTTTTGGCCTTTTGTCCCCCCTTATTATTTCGCTGCTGGGGATGGGAGTTTTGGGCTTTTGTCCCCCCTTATCTCGCTGCTGTGGACGGGAGTTTTGTGCTTTTGTCCCCCCCTTATCTCGCTGCTGTGGACGGGAGTTTTGGGCTTTTGTCCCCCCCTTATCTCGCTGCTGTGGACGGGAGTTTTGGGCTTTTGTCCCCCCTTATCTCGCAGCTGTGAACGGGAGTTTTGGGCTTTTGTCCCCCCTTATCTCTCTGCTGTGGACGGGAGTTTTGGGCTTTTGTCCCCCCCTTATCTCGCTGCTGTGGAAGGGAGTTTTGGGCTTTTGTCCCCCCCCTTATCTCGCAGCTGTGGACGGGAGTTTTGGGCTTTTGTCCCCCCTTATTATCTCGCTGCTGTGAACGGGAGTTTTGGGCTTTTGCCCCCCCTTATCTCGCTGCTGTGGACGGGAGTTTTGGGCTTTTGTCCCCCCTTATTATCTCGCTGCTGTGAACGGGAGTTTTGGGCTTTTGCCCCCCCTTATCTCGCTGCTGTGGACGGGAGTTTTGGGCTTTTGTCCCCCCCTTATCTCGCAGCTGTGGACGGGAGTTTTGGTCTTTTGTCCCCCCTTATTATCTTGCTGCTGTGAACGGGAGTTTTGGGCTTTTGTCCCCCCCTTATCTCGCAGCTGTGGACGGGAGTTTTGGTCTTTTGTCCCCCCTTATTATCTTGCTGCTGTGAACGGGAGTTTTGGGCTTTTGTCCCCCCCTTATCTCGCAGCTGTGGACGGGAGTTTTGGGCTTTTGTCCCCCCTTATTATCTTGCTGCTGTGAACGGGAGTTTTGGGCTTTTGTCCCCCCTTATCTCGCTGCTGTGGACGGGAGTTTTGGGCTTTTGTCCCCCCTTATCTCGCAGCTGTGGACGGGAGTTTTGGGTTTTGTCCCCCCTTATTATCTCGCTGCTGTGGACGGGAGTTTTGGGCTTTTGTCCCCCCTTATCTCGCTGCTGTGGACGGGAGTTTTGGGCTTTTGTCCCCCCTTATCTCGCTGCTGTGGACGGGAGTTTTGGGCTTTTGTCCCCCCTTTTTCTTGCTCCTGTGGACGGGAGTTTAGGGCTTTTGTCCCCCTTTATCTCGCTGCTGTGGACGGGAGTTTTGGGCTTTTGTCCCCCCTTTATCTCACTCCTTTGGACGGGAGTTTTGGGCTTTTGTCCCCCCTTATATCGCTCCTGTGGACCGGAGTTTTGGGCTTTTGTCCATAGATGATTTGTTGCAGGGTTTTTTAGATACTTTGTTCTCTCTCCGTTCACCACTCCTCACTGCACTTTTCTATCCAGTTGAGACGCGGAAGACATCTCGTGTGCAAGGAGCATATTAACCACCAGCAATGAAACAGTTAATGAAAATAATGGAATTTAAAGAAAGAAAAAAAACCTCAGAACTTGCAATTGTCGAACTCTACAAAGACGACTTGTGATTCTCTTTCTTGCCGATAATGGGACGAGGCGTTAAATAATGGATACCTCCCTTAAGAGTCCCTACAAATTATTTTCAGGAACAATCTTTCAAGCCGCTCGTGTTCAGTGGCGCAGCCTCGACGGCTTCTTTTTTCCTCGTTTTTAGCGGGAGATGTTCCACATAATCATTGTGACTTGTGGTGCAGTCACTTAACATTCGCTCGCAGCCGCGCCGTAAATTATGGAGTGAAATTGACGGCTGTAGATCTGGGATGTGAAGTCTCGCTGCCGTGTCTGTAACTCTATTCCTGGGAGATGTTGTGTCCTTAAAACATGAAATGCGTTAATATTGCGCAGGTCTCGCGGCTGCCGCCATTATTGCCCCTGCTCTCATTTTACTGCCTGGTTGGGACACAAGACGACTTGTCTAATTCAGAACAAGTTATTTCTGACGTTCACCCTGATGATGTCCTCTCTTTATGCACTTGTAGAGAAGCAGAATTGTTACTAAAGGGACAGCGTCCCCACGCAAAGTTATGAAGAGCCAATCAGAACTTGTGACTCTGTAGTTCAAGAGGCGCGGGAAGTGTCATGTGACGCTTTCAGTTCCGATGATTGGCTGGGAGGTTTTGCAGGAGGGATGTGCACATGTGTATCGCTGCTTGTGCATGAATTAGTGCCAAGTGGTGAAGTCTTCTGTAGGATAGTCCAGAGGTTTTTGCCAATGACCCTGTCCCTTTAAGAACACGTAGAACACATTCTGCCCAAATTTATTTCAAAAGTAATAAAATCTCGAAATCTTAAATTGGGCAAATTCAGTCAAAAGTTCCAGAAAATTGTCGTGCCTTGATGCCAGATGCCATATGCTGGAAGCTGCGCGGCGATTGTCCTCTATAATTGACTAAAATAATAGAAATAAATTAACAGAAGAGCGACTAAGAACTCTCTACATGGCGTCAGATTTTCATGAACTAGAATATTTTTCATTGCAAAATACTGGTGCACATTATGATGTGTATAATGAGCGTCTGATGCTATTTTATATGTGTATGGGTCATATAAATATATATATTTACAGTATAAGTAATGGGCACAGTCATGGGGAACAGATAAGGCCTGTCCCCAAAACTGTTCCCACAAAGCTGAAGCTACAATTGTCCACAATGTCTTGAGCTGAAGATGAAGATTTCCCATCACTGGAGCTGAGGGTCCGCGGCCGCCCCCTGATAACAGCCCATAGCATTATCCCCCTCCACCATCTGTACAGGGGGCACAATACAGTCGGGGGGTAACGTCCTCCTGGAATCACCAGACTTCTCCGTCAGACGCAGATAGAGACGTGCGATCCGTCACTGCACAGAACACGTCTCCTCCAGAGTCCAGTGGTGGCGGCTTTACACCACTCCATCCGACGCTCGGCATTGTGCTTGGTGATGTACGGCTGCAGGCAGCTGCTCGGCCATGTAGCTCCTGGTGGGGGCGCTGTGTTTATACCAGAGGAGGTCTGGACTCGCTCCTAAGCGCTCAGCCCCCCGCTCTGTAACGTTACGGGGTCTCCACTTTGGGGCTGCGGTTCCCTCCACTTCTCAGTAATATCACTCACAGGTGATGGGAAGGAGATTTCTTAAGCATTTTCATTCATTAAAATCTTCTATTGGGGAAAAAAAATATTTTTGTCAAATAAAAAATCACAGTAATGATTGAAAATCCTGATAATGAAATCTGTAGAGATCAGCAGATTCTACCCATGGATCTGATAACAGTAGCACAGGCTTCATATGAGAACCGCACCTCCTGCTGCAAGAAGTGGATTCAATAAGGATTATATGTGCTGCTGAGTGACAGACGTTACTGTGTAGGACAACAAGCAACATCATATCTGTGTGGATGATCTCTATACAGCGGAATGTAAAAGTTTCGGCACCCCGGGTCAAAATTACTGCTATTCTGAACAATTAAGCAAGTTGAAGATGAAATGATCACTAAAGTTAAAGTTGACACATTTCCTTTGTATTTTAGGCAAAAAATATATTGTCATCTTTTACATTTTAAAAATTACAAAAAGGAAAATGGGCCAATGCAAAAGTTTGTGAACCCTTGGAGATTTGTGTGCTCTGATAACTTTGACCAAGGTTTCAGACCTTAATTAGCCGATTAGGGTTATGGCTTGTTCACGATCATCGTTAGGCCTGGCCGGTGATGCAAATTTCCAGCTTTATAAAAACCTCCTCTAACCTTGTGCCAAATCCAGCAGCCATGGGGTCTTCTAAGCAGCTGCCGAGCTCTGGAAATGGTGGAGGCCACAAAGCAGGAGAAGCTATAAGAAGATAGCAAAGCGTCTTCTAGTTGCCCTTTCCTCAGTTCGAAATGTAATTAAGAAATGGCAGATACCAGGAACAGTGGAGGTCAAGATAAGGTCTGGAAGACCAAGCAAAATTTCAGTTAGAGCTGCTTGTAGGATTGCTAGAGAGGCAAATCAGAACTCCCATTTGACTGCAAAAGACCTTCAGAAAGATTTAGCAGACTCTGGAGTTGTGGTCCATTGTTCTACTGTTCAGAGACACCTGCACAAATATGTCCTCCATGGAAGAGTCATCAGAAGAAAACCTCTCCTGCGTCCTCACCATAACATTCAGCATCAGAAGTAGCAAAAGAACATCTAAACAGTCCTGATGCATTCTGGAAACAAGTCCTGTGGACCGATGAGGTGAAATAGAAGTCTGGTCACAATGATGAAAGGTATGTGTGGAGAAAAAACGGCACGGAATTTCAGGAAAACAACATCTCACCAACCATTAAGCATGGGGGAAGATCAATCATGCTCTGGGGTTGTATTGCATCCAATGGCACAGGGAACATTTCATGGGTGGAGGGCAGAATGGAGTCAATGAAATTTCAACAATTTCTTGATGCACACTTATCCCCAGGAATCTCACAGAACTGGAGGAATTCTCCAAGGAAGAACGGAGGAAACTCCCTCAAACAAGAAGTGAAAGACTCTCGTCTGGCTACAAAAAGAGTTTACAAGCTGTTATATTTTCAGTTACTAACCATGCAGGGGGCACAAACTTTTGCATCTGCCCATTTTCCATTTTGTAATTTTTAAAATGTAAAATATGAAAAAAAAATATTTATATATTTTGCCTAAAATACAAAGGAAATGAGTCATCTTTAACTTTTTGCATTTTACAAATCATTTCATCTTCAACTTGCTTAACTGTTCACAATAACAGGAATTTTTCCCAGAGGTGCCCAAACTTTTACATGCCACTGTGTATTATACATGTGTATCATTCCTAGGTGATTGTGTTACGCGTACTCCTGTGTGCAGGATTTGTGTGTATGATGCATTTATATTGCCCTGTATGTATCTGTAAGGAGATGATACGTCTGCAGAAACACTGGAAGGGGCTTCTATCATTTAGGAGGGGACTGTACCTGAGCAGTAAAACATAGTGTGAATAAAAGGAGACCTTTGTCCTCCCAAGGGGTGTGTATGTTAGAATTGGGACTGGGGGGCTGCTCGGTCAGGGGGTCAGTGCCCCACAGTTGTCTGAAGCACAAAGGTGAGATCTCCATGACTGATTCTCATTTACAAACTTCTCTCTGAATTTTGAATTTCAATTAACTCTCCCAATTTGGAGTTCATTTTCTATTTAATGTAATTGCAGGAAACAACTGGCTAATTAGGGCTGAGCAGACACAAATAACTGAGAACCACCCAGCCCCCCACCCGTAATCTCTATTTATACAGCTGCAGTGGGAGCCGGGGCATTGTGACATCCATGCACCCATCCATCCACCTACACACCCATCCATCAATCCATCCATCCACCCATCCATCCAAACTACCCACGACCCATCTATCCATCCACCCATCCATCAATCCCTGCATCCACCCACCCATCCATCCAAACTACCCACGACCCATCCATCCACCCATCCCTCCATCCATCCACCCACCCATCTATCAATCAATCTACCCACCCACCCACCCATCCATCCATCTACCCACCCACCCATCTACCCACTCATCCATCCATCTATCCACCCATCCATCAATCCATCCACCCACCCATCCATCCAAACTACCCACGACCCATCCCCCATCCATCCACCCTCCCATCCAAACTACCCACGACCCATCCATCCACCCATCCCTCCACCCACCCATCTATCGATCGATCTACCCACCCACCCATCTATCTATCTACCCACCCACCCATCCATCTACCCACCGACCCATGCATTCATCCACCCACACATCCATCCACCCACCCATCCATCAATCCCTCCATCCACCCAAACTACCCACCGACCCCTCCATCCACCCACCCATCCATCTAAATCCGTCCACCCACCCATCCATCCAATCCACCACTCCATCCACCCACCCGTCCGACCGCCCACCCACCCGTCCGTCCACCCACCAATCCATCCATCCTCCCATCCATCAATCCCTCCATCCACCCACCCATCCAAACTACTCACGACCCATCCACCCATCCCTCCATCCATCCACCCATCCCTCCATCCATCCACCCATCCCTCCATCCATCTACCCACCCACCCATCCATCTACCCACCCATCCATCAATCCATCCACCCACCCACCCATCTATCAATCCCTCCATCCACCCTCCCATCCAAACTACCCACCGACCCATCCACCCACCCATCCATCAATCCCTCCATCCACCCAAACTACCCACCCACCCATCTAAATCCGTCCACTCACCCACCCATCCGTCCACGCACCCATCCATCCAATCCACCCCTCCATCCACCTGTCCGTCCACCCATCCACCCACCCGTCCGTCCACCCACCCACCCATCCATCCACCCACCCACCCACCCACCCATCCATCCACCCACCCATCCATCCATCCATCCATCAACCCACCCACCCCTCTCTCTCCTATCTATATATCTATCTGGGGCTATAGATGCTGCCAGTAAGAATTGTCGTGTAAAGACAAGTGAACATTTGTAGGAGCAGAGATGGAGCCCACGGGGGATGTATTCGATCACCTGTGGCCCTTATAAGTGCGCCGGCTCCGCGCAGACTCCACACTGCATTCAGTGTGTCAGCTTTCATCTGCAGGAGACGGGTAGATGTGAGCGGCATGTTCTCCATGTTCTGGATAGATTGAGATATACGGCAGGGAATTCCTAGATATCATTGTTGAACAGCTGCCAGTGAGCACAGCACATGAATTTCAGCTATTTCGCTCAGGATTGTTCTGCTGCACAGCTGTTTTCATTTCTCTTGACAGGTTTTTAAGTTTCTTTTGGACAAGTTTTATCACATCCCAGTAAAAGTGAGAACTCTCAGGCTGACTTCCTGCGGCAGACATGTCCCATTTATATCATAGTGATTGTTACAAGAAAATAGGATCTTCTTCCAAATATCTAGAAGCATAAGTGATTTCTAGTTAGTATTTGACCCTTGACAGATCGGTGCAATGCACTTGTGCTCCTGACAGAACGGTGCAATGCACTTGTGCTCCTGACATATTGGTGCAATGCACTTGTACTCTTGACACATCGGTGCAATGCACTTGTGCTCCTGACATATTGGTGCAATGCACTTGTACTCCTGACACATCGGTGCCATGCACTTGTGCTCCTGACTCATCGGTGCAATGCTCTGGTGCTCCTGACACATCGGTGCAATGCTCTAGTGCTCCAGACACTTCGGTGCCATGCACTTGTGCCCCTGACTCATCGGTGCAATGCACTTGTGCTCCTGTCAGATCGGTGCAATGCACTTGTGCTCCTGACTCATCGGTGCAATGCACTTGTGCTCCTGACACATCGGTGCAATGCACTTGTGCTCCTGACACATCGGTGCAATGCTCTGGTGCTCCTGACTCATCGGTGCAATGCACTTGTGCTCCTGACTCACCGGTGCAATGCACTTGTGCTCCTGACACATCGGTGCAATGCACTTGTGCTCCTGACTCATCTGTGCAATGCACTTGTGCTCCTGTCAGATCGGTGCAATGCACTTGTGCTCCTGACTCATCGGTGCAATGCACTTGTGCACCTGACACATCGGTGCAATGCACTTGTGCTCCTGACACATCGGTGCAATGCTCTGGTGCTCCTGACTCATCGGTGCAATGCACTTGTGCTCCTGACTCATCGGTGCAATGCACTTGTGCTCCTGACTCATCGGTGCAATGCACTTGTGCTCCTGACTCATCGGTGCAATGCACTTGTGCTCCTGACACATCGGTGCAATGCACTTGTGCTCCTGACACATCGGTGCAATGCTCTGGTGCTCCTGACTCATCGGTGCAATGCACTTGTGCTCCTGACTCATCGGTGCAATGCACTTGTGCTCCTGACTCATCGGTGCAATGCACTTGTGCTCCTGACTCATCGGTGCAATGCACTTGTGCTCCTGACTCATCGGTGCAATGCACTTGTGCTCCTGACTCATCGGTGCAATGCACTTGTTCAAAGACAACAAGGAGTCAGGTCACCACTTAGTTTCTATGGACCGGTAAGGCTGTGTGCCCACGTAGCGTTTTTCAAGCGTTTTTGATGCGGAATTTCCGCAGCGGAAACGCTTGTAAAACGCTTGGTAACACGCACCCCATGGTCCCCAATGGGATTCCGCAAGTTCTATGCACATGCTGCAGATTTTTCCGCAGCGTTTATGCTGCGTTCAAAAATCCGCAGCATGTCATTTAATTTTGCGTTTCCGCAAGCAGAATTGCCTTTGTCCAATGCATAAAAAACGCAAGGCAATTCCGCATGTGGAAAACGCGTGATAAACGCGCGAAAAATGCGCGATGAAACGCGTGCGGAATTCCGCATGCGTTTTTCCGGGAGAGGACTTGCAGAAATGAAGCAGAAATTTTCTGCTTCATAAATGCAACGTGGGCACATAGCCTAACTCCAGTGCACAGACATCTAAAACTCAGGTGGACCAAACGTGCATATTGAAATCTAAATTCCAGCTGCAAGGAAAATATTTAGATTTGAGAGTCCTCAGTGGTTGATACCTTTTATTTGACATTAACAGATATCAACCACTGAGGACTCTCAAATCTAAATATTTTTCTATCTACTGGATAACACGGTACAAAGATATATATTTTCCCTGCAGCAGCAAGGAGAAATCCTTATAAATTGTCCAGTTCACTTCATGCACATTAGAAGTTCGGAGCCGTGTTACTGGCCCATGCGTTTCAGACAGACATGTCTATGTGCATGATCTGAAACCTCTGGAAATCTGTCTGAAACGCGAAGGTCCGGGATAAGGACTCTAAAGTTTTACATTAAATAATCTGGAGGTTTTAAAGGGAATTTTCCCTGCTGCCAGTATACAGCGGCTCCTGAATCTGCAGTGCAATATGCTTGTGTTCCTCAATGATCAGTGCAGTCCTTGTGTTCCTCAATGATCAGTGCAGTCCTTGTATTCCTGGCTTGGTGCAGTTTGTGTTCTGGATTGGTCCGTGCTGTCCACTCCTGTTCCTCACTCATTAGTGCTGTGTCTGTTGGTTCTTGTCTGTGAAGTGCACATATTTCCTGACTTGTGGATGCAGTGTTCACGTGTTCCAGACTTGTTTGCACTTGTGATTTTAGCTCCCTGTGTGCTCTACTTGTGTTCCTGACTCCTTTGTACTTTTCACTTTTGTTCCTGACTTACTTGTACAGTTGATTTGTGTCCCTGACAATTCAGTGCAATGTAACAATGTTTCTGATTTGACCTAGGATTGCATTTATGGTCCAGACATAACAGTGCACTGTACTTGGGTTCCTAAGTTGTCAGTTCAAGACTATTGAGTTCCCAGTTTGAAGGTGCACTGCATTCACGCTCCTGACTCATCAGTGCACTGCATTCATACTCCTGACTCATCAGTGCACTGCATTCATACTCCTGACTCATCAGTGCACTGCATTCATACTCCTGACTCATCAGTGCACTGCATTCACGCTCCTGACTCATCAGTGCACTGCAGTCATACTCCTGACTCATCAGTGCACTGCATTCATACTCCTGACTCATCAGTGCACTGCATTCATACTCCTGACTCATCAGTGCACTGCATTCACGCTCCTGACTCATCAGTGCACTGCAGTCATACTCCTGACTCATCAGTGCACTGCATTCATACTCCTGACTCATCAGTGCACTGCAGTCATACTCCTGACTCATTAGTGCACTGCATTCATACTCCTGACTCATCAGTGCACTGCATTCATACTCCTGACTCATCAGTGCACTGCATTCATACTCCTGACTCATCAGTGCAGTGCAGTCATACTCCTGACTCATCAGTGCACTGCATTCATACTCCTGACTCATCAGTGCACTGCATTCATACTCCTGACTCATCAGTGCACTGCATTCATACTCCTGACTCATCAGTGCACTGCATTCACGCTCCTGACTCATCAGTGCACTGCATTCATACTCCTGACTCATTAGTGCACTGCATTCATACTCCTGACTCATCAGTGCACTGCATTCATACTCCTGACTCATCAGTGCACTGCATTCATACTCCTGACTCATCAGTGCACTGCATTCACGCTCCTGACTCATCAGTGCACTGCAGTCATACTCCTGACTCATCAGTGCACTGCATTCATACTCCTGACTCATCAGTGCACTGCATTCACGCTCCTGACTCATCAGTGCACTGCATTCATACTCCTGACTCATCAGTGCAGTGCATTCATACTCCTGACTCATCAGTGCACTGCATTTATACTCCTGACTCATCAGTGCACTGCATTCATACTCCTGACTCATTAGGGCACATATTATACAGCGGTGACATCACTGCTCTCCAGATATCAGTTATATTATACAGCGGTGACATCACTGCTCTCCAGATATCAGTTATATTATACAGCGGTGACATCACTGCTCTCCAGATATCAGTTATATTATACAGGAGGTGACATCACTGCTCTCCAGATATCAGTTATATTATACAGCAGTGACATCACCGCTCCCCAGATATCAGTTATATTATACAGCGTTGACATCACTGCTCTCCAGATATCAGTTATATTATACAGGAGGTGACATCACTGCTCTCCAGATATCAGTTATATTATACAGCAGTGACATCACCGCTCCCCAGATATCAGTTATATTATACAGCAGTGACATCACCGCTCTCCAGAAATCAGTTATATTATACAGTGGTGACATCACCGCTCTCCAGATATCAGTTATATTATACAGCAGTGACATCACCGCTCTCCAGATATCAGTTATATTATACAGCAGTGACATCACCGCTCCCCAGATATCAGTTATATTATACAGCAGTGACATCACCGCTCTCCAGATATCAGTTATATTATACAGCGGTGACATCACCGCTCTCCAGATATCAGTTATATTATACAGGAGGTGACATCACCGCTCTCCAGATATCAGTTATATTATACAGCAGAGACATCACCGCTCTCCAGATATCAGTTATATTATACAGCGGTGACATCACCGCTCTCCAGATATCAGTTATATTATACAGCAGAGACATCACCGCTCTCCAGATATCAGTTCTATTATACAGCAGTGACATCACCGCTCTCCAGATATCACTTATATTATACAGCAGTGACATCACCGCTCTCCAGATATCAGTTATATTATACAGCAGTGACATCACCGCTCTCCAGATATCAGTTATATTATACAGCAGTGACATCACCGCTCTCCAGATATCAGTTATATTATACAGCAGTGACATCACCGCTCTCCAGATATCAGTTATATTATACAGCAGTGACATCACCGCTCTCCAGATATCAGTTATATTATACAGCAGTGACATCACCGCTCTCCAGATATCAGTTATATTATACAGCAGTGACATCACCGCTCTCCAGATATCAGTTATATTATACAGCAGTGACATCACCGCTCTCCAGATATCAGTTATATTATACAGCAGTGACATCACCGCTCTCCAGATATCAGTTATATTATACAGCAGTGACATCACCGCTCTCCAGATATTAGTTATATTATACAGCAGTGACATCACCGCTCCCCAGATATCAGTTATATTATACAGCAGTGACATCACCGCTCTCCAGATATTAGTTATATTATACAGCAGTGACATCACCGCTCTCCAGATATCAGTTATATTATACAGCAGTGACATCACCGCTCTCCAGATATCAGCTATATTATACAGCAGTGACATCACCGCTCTCCAGATATCAGTTATATTATACAGCAGTGACATCACCGCTCTCCAGATATCAGTTATATTATACAGCAGTGACATCACCGCTCTCCAGATATCAGGTATATTATACAGCGGTGACATCACCGCTCCCCAGATATCAGTTATATTATACAGCAGTGACATCACCGCTCTCCAGATATCAGTTATATTATACAGCAGTGACATCACCGCTCTCCAGATATCAGTTATATTATACAGCAGTGACATCACCGCTCCCCAGATATCAGTTATATTATACAGCGGTGACATCACCGCTCTCCAGATATCAGTTATATTATACAGCAGTGACATCACCGCTCTCCAGATATCAGTTATATTATACAGCGGTGACATCACCGCTCTCCAGATATCAGTTATATTATACAGCAGAGACATCACCGCTCTCCAGATATCAGTTCTATTATACAGCAGTGACATCACCCCTCTCCAGATATCAGTTATATTATACAGCAGTGACATCACCGCTCTCCAGATATCACTTATATTATACAGCAGTGACATCACCGCTCTCCAGATATCAGTTATATTATACAGCAGTGACATCACCGCTCTCCAGATATCAGTTATATTATACAGCAGTGACATCACCGCTCTCCAGATATCAGTTATATTATACAGCAGTGACATCACCGCTCTCCAGATATCAGTTATATTATACAGCAGTGACATCACCGCTCTCCAGATATCAGTTATATTATACAGCAGTGACATCACCGCTCTCCAGATATCAGTTATATTATACAGCAGTGACATCACCGCTCTCCAGATATCAGTTATATGATACAGCAGTGACATCACCGCTCTCCAGATATTAGTTATATTATACAGCAGTGACATCACCGCTCCCCAGATATCAGTTATATTATACAGCAGTGACATCACCGCTCTCCAGATATCAGTTATATTATACAGCAGTGACATCACCGCTCTCCAGATATCAGTTATATTATACAGCAGTGACATCACCGCTCTCCAGATATCAGCTATATTATACAGCAGTGACATCACCGCTCTCCAGATATCAGTTATATTATACAGCAGTGACATCACCGCTCCCCAGATATCAGTTATATTATACAGCAGTGACATCACCGCTCTCCAGATATCAGTTATATTATACAGCAGTGACATCACCGCTCTCCAGATATCAGTTATATTATACAGCAGTGACATCACCGCTCTCCAGATATCAGTTATATTATACAGCAGTGACATCACCGCTCTCCAGATATCAGTTATATTATACAGCAGTGACATCACCGCTCTCCAGATATCAGTTATATTATACAGCAGTGACATCACCGCTCCCCAGATATCAGTTATATTATACAGCAGTGACATCACCGCTCTCCAGATATCAGTTATATTATACAGCAGAGACATCACCGCTCTCCAGATATCAGTTATATTATACAGCAGTGACATCACCGCTCTCCAGATATCAGTTATATTATACAGCGGTGACATCACCGCTCTCCAGATATCAGTTATATTATACAGCAGTGACATCACCGCTCTCCAGATATCAGTTATATTATACAGCAGTGACATCACCGCTCTCCAGATATCAGTTATATTATACAGCAGTGACATCACCGCTCTCCAGATATCAGTTATATTATACAGCAGTGACATCACCGCTCTCCAGATATCAGTTATATTATACAGCAGTGACATCACTGCTCTCCAGATATCAGTTATATTATACAGCAGTGACATCACCGCTCTCCAGATATCAGTTATATTATACAGCAGTGACATCACCGCTCTCCAGATATCACTTATATTATACAGCAGTGACATCACCGCTGTCCAGATATCAGTTATATTATACAGCGGTGACATCACCTCTCTCCAGATATCAGTTATATTATACAGCAGTGACATCACCGCTCCCCAGATATCAGTTATATTATACAGCAGTGACATCACCGCTCTCCAGATATCAGTTATATTATACAGCAGTGACATCACCGCTCTCCAGATATCAGTTATATTATACAGCAGTGACATCACCGCTCTCCATATATCAGTTATATTATACAGCAGTGACATCACCGCTCTCCAGATATCAGTTATATGATACAGCAGTGACATCACCGCTCCCCAGATATCAGTTATATTATACAGCAGTGACATCACCGCTCTCCAGATATCAGTTATATTATACAGCAGTGACATCACCGCTCTCCAGATATCAGTTATATTATACAGCAGTGACATCACCGCTCTCCAGATATCAGTTATATTATACAGGAGGTGACATCACCGCTCTCCAGATATCAGTTATATTATACAGCAGTGACATCACCGCTCTCCAGATATCAGTTATATTATACAGGAGGTGACATCACCGCTCTCCAGATATCAGTTATATTATACAGCAGTGACATCACCGCTCTCCAGATATCAGTTATATTATACAGCGGTGACATCACCTCTCTCCAGATATCAGTTATATTACACAGCAGAGACATCACCGCTCTCCAGATATCAGTTATATTATACAGCAGTGACATCACCTCTCTCCAGATATCAGTTATATTATACAGCAGTGACATCACCGCTCCCCAGATATCAGTTATATTATACAGCAGTGACATCACCGCTCTCCAGATATCAGTTATATTATACAGCAGTGACATCACCGCTCTCCAGATATCAGTTATATTACACAGCAGTTGTATAAATTCTGTTTCTATGTGATTGATCTTTACTTAGTAGAAACTTTTTCTTGTTGTTTCTGGGTCGTCTTTTAGGGATGAATCTGTTTCTGGGCTTTCGGCGGCATATTTTGGAAACCTTCATCTCAAGATGTATTAATTTATTAAGTGTAATTTTACTAATGAGTTTCTCGGCATTAAATAAAACATTTGAACACGCTGCATAGAAGCTGCTTTAAAATTTAACGTGTTTCTCTTATTTTGTGGCCGCTGTTATTAATGCAGTGACTGTGAAATAAAGCTCCGTTGTAATCAATAAAATAAGACTAAATCTGCTTTTATGCCGTCCCCTGACAATAAGTATAAGCGGGAAACGCATTGATGTGGAAGGGGATTCATGCAGGAAAATGAGATAAATTATTGAACGCAGGGTTTGATTTTTTTTTCAAACCAACAAATTATGATTAATTGAAGACGTGAGTCTAAAAAAATACAGAAATTACTCACTATTTGCCTCTTTCAAAGTCTTTGATAATTCTCTGCACCTAACGTCCTATTAACGCTACGAAAGTCTGAGATCAGCGCGAAGTAGAGAATTAGAGAGGTGATAGGACGGGTCCCATATGACGTCCCCAAAATCTCCTGATAATGCAAGACCTGGATATACTTACAGGGGGCGGGGCTGAGTGTAAGGGGTGTGGCCTCATGTCATTATATCAGTGATGTCATCATGGGGCGGGGCTGGAGTATAAGGGGTGTGGTCTCATGTAATTATATCAGTGATGTCTTCACCAGGGGCGGGGCTGGAGAATAAGGGGTGTGGCCTCATGTCATTATATCAGTGATGTCACCACCAGGGGCGGGGCTGGAGTATGAGGTGTGGTCACATCTCATATCAATGATGTCGTCACCAGGGGCGGGGCTGGAGTATAAGGGGTGTGGTCTCATGTCATTATATCAGTGATGTCGTCACCAGGGGGCGGGGCTGGAGTGTAAGGGGTGTGGTCTCATGTTCTTATATCAGTGATGTCATCACCAAGGGCCTGTGCTTGAGTACAAAGGGTGTGGTCTCAGGTCATTATAGCAGTGATGTCACCTCAAGGGGGCGGAGCTGACAACCTCTCACATGGATACAGGCAGGTTGTCAGCAGTGATAGATGAGGGGCCGCCGGTGCTGGAGTATAAGGGGTGTGACCTTATGTCTGATCACATGTCATTGCAGTGACTTGCGAAAGTATTCACTCCCTTAGCATTTTTTGTGTTTTCTACCTTGCAACCTGGAATTTCACTGATTTTTTTTAGAGTTTGCATCAGTTCATGTAAAGAACGTGCCGACATCTGAACATTTGATTTTCTTTTTATTGTGAAGCAAACAACAAATAGGACAGAATAACTGAAAACTTCTGTGTGCATAACTATTCACCCCCCTAAAGTCAGTACTTTGTGGAGCCTCCTTTTGCAGCAATTACAGCTGCAAGTCGCTTTGGACAACTCTTTATGAGGTTCCACATATCGCCACTGGGATTTTTGTCCATTCCTCAAGGCAAAACTGCTCCAGCTCCTTCAAGTTAGATGATTTTCTTGTTTCCCCTTACACCACCTGAGTGTTGCTTTAGCTTTGGGTCATTGTCTTGTTGGAGCGTGAACTTCTTTCCCAGTCTCAACTCACTGACAGACTGAAACAGATTTTGCTAAAGAATATCTTTGCATTTCGCACCATCAATTTTCCATTCGACTTGGACTATTTTCCCTGTACCTGCTGGCAAAAAACATTCCCACATCATGATGGTGCCACCAACATGTCTCACTGTGGGGATGGTGTTCTTTAGGTGATGAGCTGTGTTGGTTTGGCGCCAGACATAGCTTTTACCTTGGTGGCCAAAAAGTTCAGTTTTGGTCTCATCTGACCACAGGATCTTCCTCCATACATTTGGGGAGTCTCCCACGTCTTTTGGTAAACTCAAAACGAGCCTTACAATTTTTGTGTGTAAGTAAATGCTTTTTTCTGGCCACTCTTCCATAAAGGCCACCTCTATGGAGTGTACGGCTTATTGTGGTCATATGGACAAATACTCCAGTCTCTGCTTGGGAACTCTGCAGCTCCTTCAGGGTTACCTTTGGTCTCTGTGCCGCCTCTCTGATTAATGCCCTCTTTGCCCGGGCTGAGAGTTTTGGTGGCGTCCTCTCTTGGCAGGTTTGTTGTGGTACCATGTTCTTTCCATTTGATGATAATGGATTTGATGGTGCTCTGGGGATCATCAGAGATTCGGAGATTTATTTATTACCCAACCCTGACATGTACTTCTCAACAACTTTGTCCCTGACCTTGGTCTTTATGGTGTTGTTTGGAGATCTCCTTGGTCTCCATGGTGGTGTTTGGAGATCTCCTTGGTCTTCATGGTGGTGTTTGGAGATCTCCTTGGTCTCCATGGTGGTGTTTGGAGATCTCCTTGGTCTTCATGATGTTGTTTGGAGATCTCCTTGGTCTCCATGGTGGTGTTTGGAGATCTCCTTGGTCTTCATGGTGGTGTTTGGAGATCTCCTTGGTCTCCATGGTGGTGTTTGGAGATCTCCTTGGTCTTCATGGTGTTGTTTGGAGATCTCCTTGGTCTTCATGGTGTTGTTTGGAGATCTCCTTGGTCTTCATGGTGTTGTTTGGAGATCTCCTTGGTCTTCATGGTGTTTGGTTAGTGGTGCCTCTTGTTAATGGTGTTGCAGCCTCTGTGCCTTTCGGAAAAGGGTAAAATGTATATAGTGACAGACGTGTGACACTTAGATTTCACTAAGCATGGGACTTATGAAGGGAATTGCTTCATCGCAAAAGGAGTGAATAGATATGCACATGCCAATTTTTAGTTATTTGAGCACTTAGACTAGTGCTGATGCATCACACACAAATTGGATGACAAAAATATTTACACACAGGTTTTAATGTAACAAAATAGGTAAAAAGCTAAAGGGGATGAATTTTTTCGCAAGCCACTGTATATCAGTGATGTCATCACCAGGGGGCGGGGCTGACAACCTCTCACACATGTGTACAGGCGGGTTGTCAGCAGTGATAGATGAGGGATGTAATGTATAGCAGTGATGTCATCACCAGGGGCGGGGCTGGAGTATAAGGGGTGTGGCCTCGTGTCATTATATCAGTGATGTCATCACCGGGGCAGGGCTGGAGTATAAGGGGTGTGGTCTCATGTCATTATATCAGTGCTGTCATCACCAGGGGCGGGGCTGGAGTATAAGGGGTGTGGTCTCATGTCATATCAGTGATGTCATCACCGGGGGCAGGGCTGGAGTATAAGGGGTGCGGTCTAATTTCATTATATCAGTGATCTCATCACGGGGCAGGGCTGGAGTATAAGGGGTGTGGTCTAATGTCATTATATCAGTGATGTCATCATGGGGGCGGGGCTTGAATATAAGGGGTGTGGTCTGATATAATTATATCAGTGATGTCATCATGGGGGCGGGGCTGGAGTATAAGGGGTGTGGTCTGATATCATTATATCAGTGATGTGGCGAGGCTGACAACCTCTCACACAGGGTAGGTATACAGGGTGGTTGTCAGTAGGTTGTTACTGTTGTGTAGGGTGTATGTATAGATTTAATGATTTGTTATATTGTTACTTTACAGAAGGATGTCGTCCAAGCCCGCCACCTCTCCATTCACCTGTAAAGCTGATGGAGAGGAGGAGTTAAGTGGAGGAGATCTGTCTTCACGGGAAAAAGAAGACCCAGACGATCAGCACCTGGGCGTCCATCTGCCCCTCCACACCCTTCTACTCCACAAATCTCACCCTGAGGAACTGACCTCTCTTGTCACCAACATGCAGGCCGACGCTGACTGGGACAACATGATGTCCTCCCAGCAAAGAATGGTGAGTAGGAAGCACCAGGCGTGATCCAGTTCTGCGTGGACCCTGGTGTGCGAGTTCAGGGTGGTCTTAGGGAGATATTGGGTGCATGGTGTAAAGCCTTTCTCTCTGCAGCTCGCGCCCCGTGCGGCCTCCTCACTTGCACCAGGACTGTGTGTGCTGAGATAATCATGGCTTCTAGGTCTCCTCAGATGTTGTAATAATATAATGTGTCCGCAGTAATGTCACTCTGATACATTGTTGCACCTGTTACATCCCCCCCCTCTCCATACATTGCGGTCACACGGCCGTGTTGTTGCTGCTGTCACCTGTATCACATCTTGTTAAGTATTCCCACTCTGGAAATTGAGGTCATACGATGAGTTCATCTTCACTGGAGCTTTGATATTAATCATCGTCTCACCGGCAGCCATGATTGATGACAAGACGGAGTCCTGATTAATTGAGGTGCTCACAGCCTCCTCCTGTCCATCATTCAATCATGATGCCACTCACCGCAGACAGAATGCGAAATACACCGGTCAGAGCGTCGCATCATGTCTGACAGAACGCAAGAGCCTCACAGCTGCCCCAGCGCAACGCGGGGGGCCGTCACTCACCAGTGTCCCCAAACCTGTCATATCGTGTCACCTCCGCAAGGAGACAGTCAGAGCCGTAGATAGAAATGAGATAGATATATCTGAGCTAGAGCAGGAAGAAACTGCACAGGAGTAAAAGACTGCACCCAATGACTGCGCAAGAGGAAGAGACTGCACCCAGTGACTGCCCAGGAGGAAGAGACTGCACCCAGTGACTGCCCAGGAGGAAGAGACTGCACCCAGTGACTGCCCAGGAGGAAGAGACTGCACCCAGTGAGTGCCCAGGAGAAAGAGACTGCACCCAGTGACTGCCCAGGAGGAAGAGACTGCACCCAGTGACTGCACAGGAGAATGAGACTGCACCCAGTGACTGCACAGGAGGAAGAAACTGCACCCAGAGGCTGCACCCAGTGACTGCGCAGGAGGAAGAGACTGCACCCAGTGACTGTGCAGGAGGAAGAGACTGCACCCAATGACTGCGCAAGAGGAAGAGACTGCACCCAGTGACTGCCCAGGAGGAAGAGACTGCACCCAGTGACTGCCCAGGAGGAAGAGACTGCACCCAGTGACTGCCCAGGAGGAAGAGACTGCACCCAGTGACTGCCCAGGAGGAAGAGACTGCACCCAGTGAGTGCCCAGGAGAAAGAGACTGCACCCAGTGACTGCCCAGGAGGAAGAGACTGCACCCAGTGACTGCACAGGAGAATGAGACTGCACCCAGTGACTGCGCAGGAGGAAGAGACTGCACCCAGTGACTGTGCAGGAGGAAGAGACTGCACCCAGTGACTGCACAGGAGAAAGAGACTGCACCCAGTGACTGCGCAGGAAAAATAGACTGCACCCAGTGACTGCCCAGGCGGAAGAGACTGCACCCAGTGACTGCGCAGGAGGAAGAGACTGCACCCAGTGACTGCGCAAGAGGAAGAGACTGCACCCAGTGACTGCGCAAGAGGAAGAGACTGCACCCAGAGACTGCACAAGAGGAAGAGACTGCACCCAGTGACTGCACAGGAGGAGGAGACTGCACCCAGAGACTGCACAAGAGGAGGAGACTGCACCCAGTGACTTCGCAGGAAAAACAGACTGCACCCAGTGACTGCCCAGGAGGAAGAGACTGCACCCAGAGACTGCGCAAGAGGAAGAGACTGCACCCAGAGACTGCGCAGGAGGAAGAGACTGCACCCAGTGACTGCACAGGAGGAGGAGACTGCACCCAGTGACTTTGCAGGAAAAACAGACTGCACCCAGTGACTGCGCAGGAGGAAGAGACTGCACCCAGTGACTGCACAGGAGAAAGAGACTGCACCCAGTGACTGCGCAAGAGGAAGAGACTGCACCCAGTGACTACGCAGGAGGAAGAGACTGCACCCAGTGACTGCACAGGAGGAAGAGACTGCACCCAGTGACTGCGCAGGAGGAAGAGACTGCACCCAGTGACTGCACAGGAGGAAGAGACTGCACCCAGTGACTGCGCAGGAGGAAGAGACTGCACCCAGTGACTGCGCAGGAGGAAGAGACTGCACCCAGAGACTGCGCAGGAGGAAGAGACTGCACCCAGAGACTGCACCGGAGGAAGAGACTGCACCCAGTGACTGTGCAGGAGGAAGAGACTGCACCCAGTGACTGTGCAGGAGGAAGAGACTGTACCCAGAGACTGCACTCAGTGACTGCAGAAGTAAATAAAGCCGTGATGTCTTGTATTCGGGGGATTTTGCTTGTCCTTGTATTATTTTGTGCAGGGTCCAGGGACAGAAATGGTACCAATGGATTGTTTGCACTGTATCCCTCTCCACCTGCGTTGTCATGGAGAGCCGCTGTTCCTCATCCACTCGCTGCGCAGTATTTTCACCGTTTTCTGTAACAATGCCGGATGACGCTTATTGCCGGATCCATATTTTGCCAGGCGACATTGATGTGAATAGAGACTAATGAAGACGAGGCATCGACAAGAGCGCTGATTAATAACGTCCGCCCGAGAGACCGTCAGCAGCACAATGCTCGTGTCCTCCAACGTTAGCTGGTTATTCGCCCTCTTAGGTGTCTCTCAGTGATGAGAACTATGAACTTATTCTAGAGCTCGGAGTCTTCAGCCGCCGCACAGGATCCTGATCGCAACCGCGCCGATTATTTCACGATGTGAACAGAGATTCATGGACAAGTTAAAGGGAATGTGCAGCAGGATTTCACCCCGGCCATTTATATGCGCATGTAGCTTTCAGATACCAGTCCCACAATCCCTTTACATGGCCGGTTGTTCCTCCGTTACTGGGAAATCAGCTCTATTCCCTGCCCAGCGCTGCCTCCTCCTGCTTGACTGACAGCTCCTTTGCCTGAAGTTACACATATGGAGGCTTTCAGTCAAGCAGGAGGAGGTAGCGCTGCAGGTGGAGATCCGAAAGAACGGTCCTGGATGCAAAGTCGACTTGATGCGGTTTTATTATCAGCGCGTTTCGAAGTCTTCATCAGGATGTAACACATGCCACGAACCGATCTTTCAGATCTCCACCAGCAGCGCAGACGACCCGCCTATCGGTTCTTTTCTGGCAAAGTGTCAGTGTGTATAGTGACCAATGTTTCCCTGATTTGTGGTGACTTGCATCTTGGGGATGATCCTCGGGAAGGATTAAGGTTCATGTGTCCTTGGTGACGGCGTGCGACAGCGCTGACACCCGGTGATTCTTGTGTGCGATCTGGACCCAGGGTGCAGTAACTATCTGTCCGTTGTGCCGTCAGCGAGTAACGCGCTGGCGCAGAGCTCCCTTCAGATATGGCTCCTTGTTTCCCACAAGGGACCCTGTGTTTTCCGGGCGTTTTGCAGCCAAAATATTTAGTTTATTCTCCGAGCCGCCCCTCTCCCAGCTGTGTACTTATAAGGAGTAATAAAGGGACTTAACAAATAGGAAATAACAGCTGCCTCCTGAATTACTCCGCCAGATCCACAATTTGTTACAACTGGAATCCCAGGCCGCAGCGCCATGCTCGCTTATCATTTACAGGGGTCCTAGCGGGGGCGCTGTAACCCTTGATTCTCCATGATGGTGAGAGCCGAGCACCTAGAGGGTAAGTGCACCAAGCTACTTTGCAGGCCCCCATCCTTGGGTTGGGGTGATCCGCTCAGCTCTTACGGCTCCTCTGCTCAGTTCAAACATGGGCCTGTCCTGTAAATATGCAGTTAACCAGATCCATCACCTGCTGGGCGGAGATGGCTGATGGTCCGTAACTACAATCCCCAATGATGGTCACACTACCTGATGGCACCATGCATCTGTGACCCGGCCTCGCACCACCGAGCCAGAGAGCCAAGCGCCCAGTATGTGTCCGCGTCAGGACCAGATACTTTGTATCACTGGGACCTCAGCCGCTGACCCCACAGGGAGGAAGACGAGGACCACGCGGACACTTCATGGATACATGTGTGTGAGGTTGTCAGCCCCGCCCCCTGGTGATGATATCACTGATATAATGACATGAGGCCACACCCCTTATACTCCAGCCCTGCCCCTGGTGATGACATCACTGATATAATGACATGAGACCACACCCCTTATACTCCAGCCCTGCCCCCGGTGATGACATCACTGATATAATGACATGAGACCACACCCCTTATACTCCAACCCCGCCCCTGGTGATGACATCACTGATATAATGACATTAGACCACACCCCTTATACTGCAGCCCCGCCCCTGGTGATGACATCACTGATATAATGACATGAGGCCACACACCTTGTGCTCCAGCCCCGCCCCAGGTGATGACATCACTGATATAATGACATGAGGCCACACCCCTTATACTCCCGCCCCTGGTGATGACATCACTGATATAATGACATCAGGCCACACCCCTTATACTGCAGCCCCGCCCCCGGTGATGACATCACTGCTATACATTACACCATAGTGACTCTGGCCGGTGCGCGGCTTCGCCGGCAGCTGCTGCAGATTCTATATTTCTGGCTATTGATCACTTTTCTCTGATTACTATGAATATTCAGGGACCTACAGCTCGGATTTATCAGATGTAATTTGTACAACCCATTAGATTATTAACTTTTGGTGAAATGTAAACTCCCCTCTTCTAACTTGTGTTTCTGCGCCTCGTCCCCCCGGCAATTCCCGCGACGTAGAACTGATTTTACATGGATGTCGGTGGGACAAAAATAAACAGCGGAGTCTCTGTGCATCCAACGCTTCTCTTCAAACATTTATATTTTGGGATAAAAGCTTTAATAAAAAGGCCACACTTAATATTCAGCTGAACCTATTACACAAAACCTCATTATCATTCCTAATAGAAGCGTATGATTTCTTGGAGAGAGATGACTATTAGCAGGAAAAGACGCTTTTAATTTGATCTTTTTTTCAGTCTGCCTTCTTAATTGATAGTGTATGTAAGTGATCAAAGTTGGCTGATTTGCATAGTGTTCTACATCAAACACTCAAACATCCTCTGGGGTCCTCATAAAAAACACATGCCACAGCAAAACAGCCATAGAAAGGAGGCAGAAAGGGGGGATTGTGCTCGGGGGTTGGCAGAGCCCCCAAATCCTGCAACTCATCGGTGTGGCTTTTTAACGCTGTTGGCGCTGTATTTGTCATGTGACCCTCTGTGCCGCGCTCCATCGCATCATATTCTTTGTTAAAATGGTTGCAACCCGTGGGAGGGGATCCAGTATAAATCATGGAAGGTCGCACTCTGAGGGGTCTGATGCATAGTTATTATACGCAAGTGATGACCATGATGGTGGTGATGAGGATGATAGTGGTAGTGTTGGGGATGATGGTGATGAGGATGATGGTGGTAGTGTTGGGGATGATGGTGATGAGGATGATGACGGTGGTGACGTGGTTGAGGATTGTGGTGATGATGATGGTGATGATGAGGGTGATGAGGATGATGATGGTGTTGAGGAAGATGATTTTGGTGTTGATGAGGATGATGGTGGTGATGAAGATGATGGTGATAAGGATGATGATGGTGGTGATGATGATGATGGTGTTGATGAGGATGATGATGATGGTGGTGATGAGGATGATGATGGTGGTGATGAGGATGATGATGGTGATGTTAATGAGGATGATGATGATGGTGGTGATGAGGATGATGATGGTGGTGTTGATGAGGATGATGGTGGTGTTGATCAGGATAATGGTCGTGATCATGAGGATGATGGTGGTGATAAAGATGATGGTGATGAGGATGATGGTCATGATGAAGATGATGGTGATGAGGATGATGATGGTGGTGTTGATGAGGATGATGATGGTGGTGTTGATGAGGATGATGGTCGTGATGATGAGGATGATGGTGGTGATGAAGATGATGGTGATGAGTATGATCATGGTGGTGTTGATGAGGATGATGATGGTGGTGTTGATCAGGCTAATGGTCGTGATCATGAGAATGATGGTGGTGATGAAGATGATGATGGTGGTGTTGATGAGGAAGATGATGGTCGTGATGATGATGGTGGTGTTGATGAGGATGATGATGGTGGTGTTGATGAGGATGATGGTCGTGATGAAGATGATGGTGATGATGGTGGTGTTGATGAGGATGATGGTGGTGTTGATCAGGATAATGGTCGTGATCATGATGATGATGGTGGTGATAAAGATGATGGTGATGAGGATGATGGTCGTGATGATGAGGATGATGGTGGTGATGAAGATGATGATGGTGGTGTTGATCAGGATAATGGTCGTGATCATGAGGATGATGGTGGTGATAAAGATGATGGTGATGAGGATGATGATGGTTGTGAAGAGAATGATGATGGTCGTGATGATGAGGATGATGGTGGTGATGAAGATGATGGTGATGAGGATGATGACAGTGGTGACTTGGATGAGGATTGTGATGAGGATGATAGTGGTAGTGTTGGGGATGATGGTGGTGAGGATGATGGTGGTGGTGATGAGGATGAAGATGGTGGTGTTGATGAGGATGATGAAGATGATTGTGATGATGAGGGTGATGGGGATGATGATGGTGGTGTTGAGGAGGATGATAGTGTTAATGAGGATGATGGTCCGGATGATGAGGATGTTGTTGATGATGAGGATGATGATTGTGGTGTTGATGAGGATGATGATGAGGATGATGATCATGATGATGAGGATGATGTCGGTGAAGATGATGACTGTGGTGATGATGATAGAATTGATATTACGCTCTGTAGGATGAATCTGACCAGACACTGTCATTAATATTTCCTGATTCTTTACATTTGTCTCATACATTCACCAGTGTAATTGATATGTGCAATTGAAGTGCCTCTAACATCATATATACAGTACGTGTATATAATATATATATTAATAATAAAAAACAATATTGCGTCAACAAATTGTGAATCCCATAGTAAACCCTTTACAGCGGCTACTATACATACTGTATGGTAATATCTCTCTAGGGAAGATAAAGGGAAGGCCGATAACCGGAGACCATACGTAGAGGCCACTACTGTCAGGTGAACGTGTAGCGTCATTGGTTCCTTGGCGGCTTTGTGCTCCACCCTTGTATAGACTGACAGGACGCTCTTTGGCTCTTTCTTTACGTTCTGTACTGACACACAGATTTGTTTCTGCAGGATCCGGACAGCAATAAATTACGTTCCCTCTATTCCTTCCGAACTACGTCTACCTCACCGCACAAGCCTGACGAAGGGGCTCGCGACCGCAACGATCTTATGAGCAGTGTTAACTTCGGGACTCCGGAACGCCGCAAAGGAAGTCTGGCCGATGTGGTGGACACACTGAAACAAAAGAAGTTAGAAGAGATGACGAGGACGGAGCAGGAGGGTGAGTGCCGCTTCTTCTTCCGACTTTTGTAGCCTGGGAGAAACAAGTGGGATATGGAGAGGCTGAGAAGTATTTAATTGGCGATAGCTTGGAAAGAATCCTGCGCGTGTTACTATGGTGACGGCTCTTGAAAATACTCGATAAATGATATGTGTTCCGTTGGCGTGGCTTCCCGTCCTGGGGCACATACTGGAGGGTCTGGTGTCTCTGGGCGCACACTTGACTCTGTGGATTGAGATGTTTGTTGTTTGTGAATTTGGCCCTTTTTTTCTTGACGTTTTTGCGTCCTCACTCTCATGAACCGCGTTGATGGTTTGAAATGCGTTGCTGATCTGTACAGCTTCAGAACAGCTGTATAATAGCAGCCACAGTTAACCCTTGAACAACGCTTCATTATGAGCCGGTGATCCGATAACACCAGCTGGATTAATATGTTGGACGTTGGCATCACTCCTTATCTTGGCACTTGGTGTGCGAGTATTCTGCATGAATATGAATGAGTATTTTATGTGTTTAGCATTTTTCTGTTGCATGAAATACAAAAAAACGGAAAAAAAAATCCATCACATTAACGTTTTGACAGTCGTAGTTGGAGTGCGACGCCGGCCCGATCGGACTGTAAAGTCACAGTAAGATTGGCGCATTGTCATGTCATTTTCATCTGTCCGCTGCTAAGGTTTCTTCTGTCAATTGTCTAGATCTGACACTAACTATCAATGATTCGATTGTCCTTCAGCGCTCGGACACCACACAATGGCCAGTAATTCACAGTAATTTCTGGATTACATCAAACAGAAACATTTTTTTTTTAATCAGCTAATCATTTTATGTACTCGGATGATAATAACCTGGCGGGGAACCTTCAGCAATTCTTCTTCTATGGCAGAACATCACTTGGATTAGTTTTTGTGAGAGACCCCCATGGCTTCCATGAAACATCCCTGCAAGTCTGTGGAGCTGTGAGGACTCTGTGTAGAGCACATAATACAGCCGGAGATTCAGAGCCCAGTGTCTGACTGCTCACCTCGGCTAGCGGAGGATTGAAGATGCCAGTACATCGGGGGGAGCTCTGCTTAATGGTGCAACCAGTGTTTGTTGGGGGTGAGTAGTATGAGATGGCCGAGGTAGAGGTAGAATTGTGAGTAGACGAGCAATAGTCTGGCTGTGGTAGATGGGTAGGCAAAAAGAAAACCAAGACTAGATCTGGTGGACATCAGTGCACAGTGGTAGACAGGAGAGCGATGGTAGACACAGACACCAGGGGAAGAGACATGAATGTTAGTGGGAGATGGAGAAGGTAGTGATAGACATCAATGGTTATGGAGAATCTCATGGTAGACATGGATAGTGACGGTGGATCTAGTGGTAGACATGAATGATGATGGTGGATCTAGTGGTAGACATGAATGATGATGGTGGATCTAGTGGTAGACATTAATGGTGATGGAGGATCTAGTGGTAGACATGAATGATGATGGAGGATCTAGTGGTAGACATAAATGGTGATGGTGGATCTAGTGGTAGACATGAATGATGATGGTGGATCTAGTTGTAGACATTAATGGTGATGGTGGATCTAGTGGTAGACATTAAAGGTGATGGAGAATCTAGTGGTAGACATGTATGGTGATGGTGGATCTAGTGGTAGACATGTATGGCGATGGTGGATCTGGTGGTAGACATTAATGGTGATGGTGGATCTAGTGGTAGACATGTATGGCGATGGTGGATCTAGTGGTAGACATGAATGGTGATGGAGGATCTAGTGGTAGACATTAATGTTGATGGAGGATCTAGTGGTAGACATGTATGGCGATGGTGGATCTAGTGGTAGACATGAATGATGATGGAGGATCTAGTGGTGGACATAAATGGTGATGGAGGATCTAGTGGTAGATATGAATGGTGATGGAGGATCTAGTGGGAGACATGTATGGCGATGGTGGATCTAGTGGTAAACATTAATGGTGATGGAGGATCTAGTGGTAGACATGTATGGCGATGGTGGATCTAGTGGTAGACATTAATGGTGATGGAGGATCTAGTTGTAGACATGTATGGCGATGGTGGATCTAGTGGTAGACATTAATGATGATGGTGGATCTAGTGGTAGACATGAATGATGATGGTGGATCTAGTGGTAGACATTAATGGTGATGGAGGATCTAGTGGTAGACATGTATGGCGATGGTGGATCTAGTGGTAGACATTAATGGTGATGGAGGATCTAGTGGTAGACATGTATGGCGATGGTGGATCTAGTGGTAGACATGAATGATGATGGTGGATCTAGTGGTAGACATTAATGGTGATGGAGGATCTAGTGGTAGACATGTATGGCATTGGTGGATCTAGTGGAGGACATGAATGATGATGGTGGATCTAGTGGTAGACATTAATGGTGATGCAGGATCTAGTGGTAGACATGTATGGCGATGGTGGATCTAGTGTTAGACACGGTTATAATGGTGATGATGGATCTAGTGGTAGACATAAATGGTGATGGAGGATCTAGTGGTAGACATAAATGGTGATGGAGGATCTAGTGGTAGACATGAATGGTGATGGAGGATCTAGTGGTAGACATTAATGTTTATGGAGGATCTAGTGGTAGACATGTATGGCGATGGTGGATCTAGTGGTAGGCATGTATGGCGATGGTGGATCTAGTGGTAGACATTAATGTTTATGGAGGATCTAGTGGTAGACATGTATGGTGATGGTGGATCTAGTGGTAGACATGAATGATGATGGTGGATCTAGTGGTAGACATTAATGGTGATGGAGGATCTAGTGGTAGACATGTATGGCGATGGTGGATCTAGTGGTAGACATTAATGTTGATGGAGGATCTAGTGGTAGACTTGTATGGCGATGGTGGACCTAGTGGTAGACATGAATGATGATGGTGGATCTAGTGGTAGACATTAATGGTGATGGAGGATCTAGTGGTAGACATGTATGGCGATGGTGGATCTAGTGGTAGACATGAATGGTGATGGAGGATCTAGTGGTAGACATGAATAGTGATGGAGGATCTAGTGGTAGACATGAATAGTGATGGAGGATCTAGTGGTAGACATGAATGATGATGGAGGATCTAGTGGTAGACATAAATGGTGATGAAGGATCTAGTGGTAGACATGAATGACGATGGTGGATCTAGTGGTAGACATTAATGTTGATGGAGGATCTAGTGGTAGACATGTATGGCGATGGTGGATCTAGTGGTAGACATTAATGGTGATGGAGGATCTAGTGGTAGACATGTATGGCGATGGAGGATCTAGTGGTAGACATTAATGGTGATGGAGGATCTAGTGGTAGACATTAATGGTGATGGAGGATCTAGTGGTAGACATGGATGGTGATGGAGGATCTAGTGGTAGACATGCATGGTGATGGTGGATCTAGTGGTAGACATGTATGGCGATGGTGGATCTAGAGGTAGACATTAATGGTGATTGTGGATCTAGTGGTAGACATGAATGATAATGGTGGATCTAATGGTAGACATTAATGATGATGGTGGATCTAGTGGTAGACATGTATGGCGATGGTGGATCTAGTGGTAGACATTTATAGTGATGGAGGATCTAGTGGTAGACTTGTATGGCGATGGTGGATCTAGTGGTAGACATGAATGATGATGGTGGATCTAGTGGTAGAGATTAATGGTGATGGAGGATCTAGTGGTAGACATGTATGGCGATGGTGGATCTAGTGGTAGACATTAATGGTGATGGAGGATCTAGTGGTAGACATGGATGGTGATGGAGGATCTAATGGTAGACATGCATGGCGATGGTGGATCTAGTGTTAGACATGTATGGCGATGGTGGATCTAGTGGTAGACATGAATGATGATGGTGGATCTAGTGGTAGACATTAATAGTGATGGAGGATCTAGTGGTAGACATGCATGGCGATGGAGGATCTAGTGGTAGACATTAATGGTGATGGAGGATCTAGTGGTAGACATGAATAGTGATGGAGGATCTAGTGGTAGACATGCATGGCGATGGTGGATCTAGTGTTAGACACGGTTATAATGGTACACATAGATGGTGGGTAGATGGATTGTCGGGTTGTCAGGCATGTTTGGGTGTTTCGGCTCTGCAGTAATGAGCAGCTCGCTGCAGTCTCACGTCATGGTTGGCGTCTGAATGGCAAGCACTGGCATGGCACAGGCTTCACTGCTATTACTTTACTATAACAGAGTTTACTGATCTTCTCACCATAGAAATCTCTCCTCATGTTGTACTTTGGCGTCCTGGAAGCTTAAAGACGAAACATTCTGTAAAAGTTGTTTCTGATCAGCTAATACATTTACCCCACATTGAGGGAAACAAGGACGGTCCCTGAAGTTGTAAGAGTAAACCGGCTAATGAGAACTCGAATGGAGGATCTGCAATTGAGAAGGTCGACAGGTTTGTGCCCGGGAGACTTCTGCGCAGCTGCTGAAATCTGGTTGTTGCTGCAGTTTAAATGGTCAAGTGCCGCTTGTGTTCCAGGGCCGTCTGTTGGCGGAAGGAGGAGAGGTGTCCCGGCATAATGTGCAGCTGTTTAATAGGAAAGCCTCAGCCCGTGTAATTCCCCACACATCAGCGCCGCCGCAGCCTTCCGACGAGCACCGAGAGCCGCCGCACGCCCATAAATAATGCATCCATCACACAGATAACAGATTGACATCATTACTCGGGAATTAGAAGCTCGCTTCCATCTTGGAGACTCAAACCAATAAAATAAGGGGAAAGAAAGTGTAATCCCTGAGTAAACCGATATCCACCTGTAATCAGTGCGTGTGTGTTCATAACTGTGGGGACGGGATAATCCGGTGCTCAGATCTGGACTATTGGAAGTCTAATAATGACCGCCTGACACATGGACCGGTGCGGAGGTCCTGCTGGCCGGATATCCAGGGCACATAACTTATGCTGTAGTCTGGAGTTCGCCTGCAGTTTTGTCTCCGCACCCTGCTCTGTCCATTATAGCACTTCAGTACTGGAGGAGCCTTGGTTGCCCCCTGGCATCGTAATGGGGATGGGGGGCTCCAGTAAAGTCTGCAAAGTGTGACCAGAAGGGGCTTAAATGCTGCAGTTGCTTGGTGCTGATCTGTCTCTACTGATATGGGCTCCTGTCGTACTGTGTTAGTCAGTGCACCCTCCACCATGGCACAATGGTCTGGCGTCACGTCCAGCGAGCGTCGTCTGTCTCTGATCTCGCCAGGTCCTGATCTTTTCTGCAGGACATCGTGTCTTTTCACCTGACGGACGAGGTTTTTGCTGGCTCATTGGGTGATCGACGCCTCTTTAGGCTGCACGGTTTATGGTGGCTCCACCATTTCTAGGGATCGTTCTGAAGAACCCGGCAGGATAAATGCTCCTCAAGTCTATAGCGACACTTTTCCAAAGACGGCTGAACCTTTCATTTCTGCTGCAGATCTTCGCATGGATTAGCCCCTCTGTGTGGTAATTCGTGGCACTCGTCATACTGTGCACTTATTATTCCATGCCGATGTTGGGGATGGAGTAAAAATGGATAAAATATTGATAAATTCTGTCGGGTTCAGGAGTGGAATCTGCAGGTAAATCTTGGCTTTATTCTGGATTGAATTGGACATAAGAGGTGTTGGAGTATCAGATTATGGATTATCAGATGAGAAGTCTATAAAGCTGATTTTTTTTGGCAGCACCCCAAATGCAAGGACACCCCATAATCAGCAGGTTTCCTCCTCGCTCCCCTGCGGGGGGTCTGCCGGCCTCTCACCTTGGGTCGCAGCAGCACTGGCGCCCTGAATTCATTGCATCATCAGCTCCCGGACTGGAAAGACTGGCTAAAACTTTTGGGGTAGAATCCCCCCACGAGGACAAGATGGAGCAGAGCATAACTGCTCGGTGAGAAGGATCCCTAATAAATGAGCAGAATAGATTCACAGCAGCCATGCCGATAGCAGGGCGACGCGTTTCGCTCTGCTACGTCTGGCCGGCATTGTTTCATCAGTAACACTAGGCGTTCTCCTTGCTTCTTTGAACCAGTCCTCCCTGTAAAGGCAATCAGAATCCGCAGATAAGAGCCTCTTTGATGAATCTGATCGATAACATTTCCTCCTGACATTTCGGAGATCTGAACCTGTTTCTTCTCCCTGGTGCCGTGGACACCGAGCAGAAAGGTCGTCGCGCCGCTAACTGATATTTAGAAGTTTTGTCGGAAACCAGAAATAAAATGATGAATAAAACGCCGTCATTTGCCTGCGACTTGCGAGGATGAAATGAGGCGAGAGCGCAGATGCGTGCCAGGACCACCAGAAGAAGAGATGGAGGTGGCTTCTGTGAGACCGTCCGGCTGCGCTCTCTCACACTGCCGTGTGGACCTCTCGCTGACAGTTGTATCCGTCTTCCATAAAGCGACTTCTGTGCCAAGTAGCTGCCAGCCCCGCTCGTCTCATGTCTAATTGTGTGGCTCCACCAGCGATTCCCTTCACAGAAGATGCCAGTGCAACTTCATGGAACAGTTGGCGTTCAGCGCTGGAGCGACGACGTGTCATCTGGCACCGCAATCTCAGAGTATCAGACTGCAGCTGAAGATGGGAGACGTAGGGCGGCAGAGGCGATCAGAGGACTCTCTGCCGAGCGGCAATCCAAAGCCCACAGGCGTCCCGTCCTGGTGCATAAGTCTGCATCACCGCTGGGCGGACACTCCTGGTGCATAAGTCTGCATCACCGCTGAGTGGACACTCCTGGAGCATAAGTCTGCATCACCGCTGAGTGGACACTCCTGGAGCATAAGTCTGCATCACCGCTGAGTGGACAATCCTGGAGCATAAGTCTGCATCACCGCTGAGTGGACACTCCTGGAGCATAAGTCTGCATCACCGCTGAGTGGACAATCCTGGAGCATAAGTCTGCATCACCGCTGAGTGGACAATCCTGGAGCATAAGTCTGCATCACCGCTGAGTGGACAATCCTGGAGCATAAGTCTGCATCACCGCTGAGTGGACAATCCTGGAGCATAAGTCTGCATCACCGCTGAGTGGACACTCCTGGAGCATAAGTCTGCATTACTGCTGAGTAGACTCCTGGTGCATAAGTCTGCATCACCGCTGAGTGGACACTCCTGGTGCATAAGTCTGCATCACCGCTGAGTGGACACTCCTGGAGCATAAGTCTGCATTACTGCTGAGTAGACTCCTGGTGCATAAGTCTGCATTACTGCTGAGTAGACTCCTGGTGCATAAGTCTGCATCACCGCTGAGTGGACACTCCTGGTGCATAAGTCTGCATCACCGCTGAGTGGACACTCCTGGTGCATAAGTCTGCATCACCGCTGAGTGGACACTCCTGGAGCATAAGTCTGCATCACCGCTGAGTGGACACTCCTGGTGCATAAGTCTGCATCACCGCTGAGTGGACACTCCTGGTGCATAAGTCTGCATCACCGCTGAGTGGACACTCCTGGTGCATAAGTCTGCATCACCGCTGAGTGGAGACTCCTGGTGCATAAGTCTGCATCACCGCTGAGTGGACACTCCTGGTGCATAAGTCTGCATCACCGCTGAGTGGAGACTCCTGGTGCATAAGTCTGCATCACCGCTGAGTGGACACTCCTGGTGCATAAGTCTGCATCACCGCTGAGTGGAGACTCCTGGTGCATAAGTCTGCATCACCACTGAGTGGACACTCCTGGTGCATAAGTCTGCATCACCGCTGAGTGGAGACTCCTGGTGCATAAGTCTGCATCACCGCTGAGTGGACAATCCTGGAGCATAAGTCTGCATCACCGCTGAGTGGACACTCCTGGAGCATAAGTCTGCATCACCGCTGAGTGGACACTCCTGGAGCATAAGTCTGCATCACCGCTGAGTGGACACTCCTGGAGCATAAGTCTGCATCACCGCTGAGTGGACAATCCTGGAGCATAAGTCTGCATCACCGCTGAGTGGACAATCCTGGAGCATAAGTCTGCATCACCGCTGAGTGGACACTCCTGGAGCATAAGTCTGCATCACCGCTGAGTGGAGACTCCTGGTGCATAAGTCTGCATCACCGCTGAGTGGACACTCCTGGTGCATAAGTCTGCATCACCGCTGAGTGGACACTCCTGGTGCATAAGTCTGCATCACCGCTGAGTGGACTCCTGACTCAGTCCAGTACAGTCTGTGCTCCAGGCTCTGTACAGTTATCTCGTTCACTAGCTTGTGTAGCACTATCATATACTGCAGCGCTGCACAGACATCATCACTGATGCCATTGGGGTCACAATCTACATCCTCTATCACTAGGTCCGTGGAGTGTGGGAGGAAACCCACTAAATACGGGGAGAATATACAAACTCCTGGCAGATACTGTCCCTGGTGGGATTTGAACCCAGGACCCCAGCGCTGCAGGGGTAGTAATGTCTTCCATTCACTGAGCACAAGCAGAGATCATGGAAAGGATGGGGTAATGAAGCGCAAAGTCTGTCACAAACTCGTCAAACTTTTCAGAATCTTTAAGGAAAGTGATGAGGCTGTCGCTCAGCTTTCCGGATTCCTGGAGCAGCAGATCGGACATGATGTCGCCGGTGATGATGGCTAAATGCATAGGCGGCGATCACCAATATCCGCGCTTCTCGCAGGTCTCAGGCCGTCGTTCAGGTCTTTACACCTTGAGGTTAGATCCCAGGAGCCGTCTGAGCCCCCAGTAAAGAAAGAGTTAACCCTGTGATTTTCTGCTGCAGACTGTGTAGAGGGATGGTCCAGGGCGCTGCGGAGGTTTCCCCAGTGATGAACTTCAGCGTTATTTGGCCTCGCTTCCCGCCGTCCCCGCTGTTCCACAACAGGGTCTGAAAGTGCCTTAAGTGCTTCTGACCGTGGTAATGAATGAAAATGGCCTGGTAGCACGGAGGGCACTGCATTAGACTGAACGGTAACCTTACCTGTAAAAGCGCCATTAGGCCGGTCCTGGTGGAAGGAAGGATAGCGACCACGCTTATTTACTGAGCAAATCTATTATTTCCTGCAAGACTCCGGAGCCGGACACAAAATGTCAGCACAGAAGGGGAACGCTGCGCTGCATAATAAGAATGGACAAGCCGCTAATTAGGCGGCACATTGTTAACCCTTAATGTGCCGCCGCCCTCAGAGGTTAATCTGACATTACTCCAATTATCCCACACAATCATTACACAATTGTTTCCGATAAACCAAAGAGTAAAGTGTGGCCATGTCCTACAGCCGACCCGAGCCGTCCGTCACTATATGAGGTCTTCTCAAGTCCTTCTGATGGACTTCACTCTGAGCTTTCTTGGACGCAGAGCTGCAGTGTAAAAAGTGGAGGAGTAGAGCTATAGCCAGTCTAAACAAGCAAAGCTGCAGTGTAAAGCATGGCACAGAAATAGAGCTAGCAGCTGAGGGAAGTGGATTTCAGGGTCCTTTATCCTCCAGGACAAGCTGCGGAGAAGCTGTAGTATCGACGGCTGTGTCTCCATGGAGCAGAGTCCCATCACAGTGGCCCTTTTTGTAGTCCTCCTCGTTGGCGCTGTCCTTCATTTTCGGAGCTTCTTATACAAATCACAATGGTGTTTCACTGTATGTTGCGATCACTCGCAGCGTTACGATCCAGAGCATTCTATCTGGGCACCCTATATATGGATCAGTGACAGAACTGGATCAGACTCTGGTGATTGCAGTAGTTCTGGTTCCTGTCCGGTTTGTAGAGATCGGTGATGTGCAGGGTCATGTATAGCCATTTGTTAGTCTGGTGTTTCCACGTTCTGGGATCCCCGGGGATGGATGCTGAAGCTCGGACATGTCACAGCTGATTCTTGGCTCTGCATCACCGGCTCCGCTGATCCATATTTCACTTGTCAGATGTGAGTCCCCATAAGCTCTGGCCGCACATCACTCGCCTCCCGGCTCCTCCACTAATGGCGTTCAGGTCACTGTGCCTGATCTTGGTTCACACAGCCTGCTTGTCTGGGACGAGAAGTACATTCATTTCTCTTCATCCTCATCTGAGGTGGCCCCCACTGAGCCAGAGCAGAGCCAAGTGGTAGCGCAGCGGCCGCAGCGTGTGGCTGTGTCTGAATAGGGAATGTGGAGCCATCGTCCTGAACAGACAGGAGCTGGAACGGCTTGTTAGATCGCACCATCAAAAGGCGCCCTCTGCTCCCTGCCAATCACGGCTCATGGCATGCGGTGGGCACGCATTAATGCATCGTATCCCAATCACTCAGCTCGGGCACCTGGCCACCGCCTGACGAGAGATCGCACTTTCTAGTAAAAGCCTTTCGGGGTGATTCATAATGGATGGTCTGCTTCTTTATCAGTCCAGGATCGATGGTTTCCACTGGCTGCTCTTCTCTAGTATTCAGCATTTTGGGGACGGCCGCAGGTTATGGGGTCCGCTCTTCTGCTTCATGGGGTTTACGTATGGTGTTATTTGCAGAATTTGGATCCCAGGAAGGTGATGAATTCACTGTCTGAAGCTTCCATTCCAGCCCTGACCTGATGAGACTTTAGCCCGATGCGCCCACCACTCACTTCACGAATCAGCCTTTGGTGCCGTAGAGCAGGGTTCCCCAACTCCAGTCCTCAAGGCCCACCAACAGGTCATGTTTTCAGGATTTCCTTAGTATTGCACAGGTGATGGAATTATTGCCTGTGCAGGTGATGTAATTATCACCTGTGCAATACTAAGGAAATCCTGAAAACATGACCTGTTGGTGGGCCTTGAGGACTGGAGTTGGGGAACCCTGCCGTAGAGAACCCATGACTGCAGCCATATTGGTATCATGTACATCTGCGGGGGGCGGACGTGGCCGAATAATTACAGCTGATATTAAGGCGTCGTGTCATTCTGTTGGCAGTATATATCCGGACTCGCTGACAGTTCAGTAGTGGACGCGGTCGCTAATCTTTACTGTGACTGCGCACTTTTCTATGTGTTCGCCGTCCATTTTCCTAAAGCTTCATCTTCTCTCATTTACATGGCGGACGGTTATTCCGAGCGCTCGTTACGGCTCACATTTCACCCATAATTGTACTGTGTAGATGGTGAACCCGGGGAGGTTGGTGATTTGTGTCTCGATGGAGGCAAAGCGAGCCATAACTCAGGAGGCGTCACTCAAAAGGAGCCAAGAAAACCTCCATCTATTGATCTGTGCACAGGTTAATGAAATACATTACACACGTTCCTCCAAGAGCCCGGGCCCGCTGGCAGAACGGCGGAAGACACCAGAGAGAAGGAGAAAAGAAGAAGAAGGGAAGCAAAAGAAGACGAGAGAAGCCGCTGCTCTCAGACTGCCCTGATGGCCCCTAAGTCCTGATACTTGGTGCTCAGACGGCCCTGATGGGCCCTACGTCCTGATACTTGGTGCTCAGACTGCCCTGGTGGTCCCTACGTCCTGATACTTGGTTCTCAGATGGCCCTGATGGTCCCTACGTCCTGATACTTGGTGCTCAGACGGCCCTGATGGCCCCTAAGTCCTGATACTTGGTGCTCAGACGGCCCTGATGGGCCCTACGTCCTGATACTTGGTGCTCAGACTGCCCTGGTGGTCCCTACGTCCTGATACTTGGTTCTCAGACGGCCCTGATGGTCCCTACGTCCTGATACTTGGTGCTCAGACTGCCCTGATGGTCCCTACGTCCTGATACTTGGTGCTCAGACAGCCCTGATGGTCCCTACGTCCTGATACTTGGTGCTCAGATAGCCCTGGTGGTCCCTACGTCCTGATACTTGGTGCTCAGACGGCCCTGATGGTCCCTACGTCCTGATACTTGGTGCTCAGACAGCCCTGGTGGTCCCTACGTCCTGATACTTGGTGCTCAGATAGCCCTGATGGGCCCTACGTCCTGATACTTGGTGCTCAGACTGCCCTGGTGGTCCCTACGTCCTGATACTTGGTGCTCAGACGGCCCTGATGGGCCCTACGTCCTGATACTTGGTTCTCAGACGGCCCTGATGGCCCCTAAGTCCTGATACTTTGTGCTCAGATGGCCCTGACGGTCCCTTTGTCCTGATACACTTCATGCTCAGACGGCCCTGATGGTCCCTACGTCCTGATACACTTCATGCTCAGACGGCCCTGATGGTCCCTACGTCCTGATGCACTTGGTGCTCAGACGGCCCTGATGGTCCCTACGTCCTGATACTTGGTGCTCAGACAGCCCTGATGGTCCCTACGTCCTGATACTTGGTGCTCAGACGGCCCTGATGGGCCCTACGTCCTGATACTTGGTGCTCAGACTGCCCTGGTGGTCCCTACGTCCTGATACTTGGTTCTCAGATGGCCCTGATGGTCCCTACGTCCTGATACTTGGTGCTCAGACGGCCCTGATGGCCCCTAAGTCCTGATACTTGGTGCTCAGACGGCCCTGATGGGCCCTACGTCCTGATGCTTGGTGCTCAGACTGCCCTGGTGGTCCCTACGTCCTGATACTTGGTTCTCAGACGGCCCTGATGGTCCCTACGTCCTGATACTTGGTGCTCAGACTGCCCTGATGGTCCCTACGTCCTGATACTTGGTGCTCAGACAGCCCTGATGGTCCCTACGTCCTGATACTTGGTGCTCAGATAGCCCTGGTGGTCCCTACGTCCTGATACTTGGTGCTGAGACGGCCCTGATGGTCCCTACGTCCTGATACTTGGTGCTCAGACAGCCCTGGTGGTCCCTACGTCCTGATACTTGGTGCTCAGATAGCCCTGATGGGCCCTACGTCCTGATACTTGGTGCTCAGACTGCCCTGGTGGTCCCTACGTCCTGATACTTGGTGCTCAGACGGCCCTGATGGGCCCTACGTCCTGATACTTGGTTCTCAGACGGCCCTGATGGCCCCTAAGTCCTGATACTTTGTGCTCAGATGGCCCTGACGGTCCCTTTGTCCTGATACACTTCATGCTCAGACGGCCCTGATGGTCCCTACGTCCTGATACACTTCATGCTCAGACGGCCCTGATGGTCCCTACGTCCTGATGCACTTGGTGCTCAGACGGCCCTGATGGTCCCTACGTCCTGATACTTGGTGCTCAGACAGCCCTGATGGTCCCTACGTCCTGATACTTGGTGCTCAGACAGCCCTGATGGTCCCTACGTCCTGATACTTGGTTCTCAGACGGCCCTGATGGCCCCTAAGTCCTGATACTTTGTGCTCAGATGGCCCTGACGGTCCCTTTGTCCTGATACACTTCATGCTCAGACGGCCCTGATGGTCCCTACGTCCTGATACACTTCATGCTCAGACGGCCCTGATGGTCCCTACGTCCTGATGCACTTGGTGCTCAGACGGCCCTGATGGTCCCTACGTCCTGATACTTGGTGCTCAGACTGCCCTGATGGTCCCTACGTCCTGATACTTGGTGCTCAGACAGCCCTGATGGTCCCTACGTCCTGATACTTGGTGCTCAGATAGCCCTGGTGGTCCCTACGTCCTGATACTTGGTGCTCAGACGGCCCTGATGGTCCCTACGTCCTGATACTTGGTGCTCAGACAGCCCTGGTGGTCCCTACGTCCTGATACTTGGTGCTCAGATAGCCCTGATGGGCCCTACGTCCTGATACTTGGTGCTCAGACTGCCCTGGTGGTCCCTACGTCCTGATACTTGGTGCTCAGACGGCCCTGATGGGCCCTACGTCCTGATACTTGGTTCTCAGACGGCCCTGATGGCCCCTAAGTCCTGATACTTTGTGCTCAGATGGCCCTGACGGTCCCTTTGTCCTGATACACTTCATGCTCAGACGGCCCTGATGGTCCCTACGTCCTGATACACTTCATGCTCAGACGGCCCTGATGGTCCCTACGTCCTGATACTTGGTGCTCAGACGGCCCTGATGCTCCCTTTGTCCTGATACACTTGGTGCTCAGACGGCCCTGATGGTCCCTACGTCCTGATACAAGTGTATCAAGTGTATGATACACTTCATGCTCAGACAGCCCTGATGGTCCCTTTTTTCCTGATACACTTCATGCTCAGACAGCCCTGATGGTCCCTTTGTCCTGATACACTTGGTGCTCAGACGGCCCTGATGGTCCCTACGTCCTGATACACTTGGTGCTCAGACAGCCCTGATGGTCCCTACGTCCTGATACACTTCATGCTCAGACGGCCCTGATGGTCCCTACGTCCTGATACACTTGGTGCTCAGACGGCCCTGATGGTCCCTATGTCCTGATACACTTGGTGCTCAGACGGCCCTGATGGTCCCTATGTCCTGATACACTTGGTGCTCAGACGGCCCTGCTGGTCCCTACGTCCTGATACACTTGGTGCTCAGACGGCCCTGATGGTCCCTACGTCCTGATACACTTGGTGCTCAGACGGCCCTGATGGTCCCTATGTCCTGATACACTTGGTGCTCAGACGGCCCTGATGGTCCCTACGTCCTGATACACTTGGTGCTCAGACGGCACTGATGGGCCCTACGTCCTGATACACTTGGTGCTCAGACAGCCCTGATGGTCCCTACGTCCTGATACACTTGGTGCTCAGACAGCCCTGATGGTCCCTATGTCCTGATACACTTGGTGCTCAGACGGCCCTGATGGTCCCTACGTCCTGATACACTTGGTGCTCAGACGGCCCTGATGGGCCCTACGTCCTGATACACTTCATGCTCAGACAGCCCTGATGGTCCCTACGTCCTGATGCACTTGGTGCTCAGACGGCCCTGATGGTCCCTATGTCCTGATACACTTGGTGCTCAGACAGCCCTGATGGTCCCTATGTCCTGATACACTTGGTGCTCAGACGGCCCTGATGGTCCCTACGTCCTGATACACTTGGTGCTCAGACGGCCCTGATGGTCCTTACGTCCTGATACACTTGGTGCTCAGACGGCCCTGATGGTCCCTATGTCCTGATACACTTGGTGCTCAGACGGCCCTGATGGTCCCTACGTCCTGATACACTTGGTGCTCAGACGACCCTGATGGGCCCTACGTCCTGATACACTTGGTGCTCAGACAGCCCTGATGGTCCCTACGTCCTGATACACTTCATGCTCAGACAGCCCTGATGGTCCCTATGTCCTGATACACTTGGTGCTCAGACGGCCCTGATGGTCCCTACGTCCTGATACACTTGGTGCTCAGACGGCCCTGATGGGCCCTACGTCCTGATACACTTGGTGCTCAGACGGCCTGATGGTCCCTATGTCCTGATACACTTGGTGCTCAGACGGCCCTGATGGTCCCTACGTCCTGACACACTTGCTACTCGCCCTTCTCCAGACCCTGCTGCTGATTTTGTCCTGAAGTTTTACAACCTCCGTGACGTAGTTTTTATCATTGTGCGACCATGAAACAAAATGCTTGGATTACTTTCTGGGCAGAATCTCCGTGTCGCCTCCACAGTGAGATCTTGGCCCCTGAATAGAGAGAAGCGGCCAAAACTCTGAGCCAGAGATCATTCCCTGTGGATTCATCCAGAGCGTAAACGGCACTGATGTGGGAAGTTCACTCGCCCTCGGCGTCCTTATTAGCCGCATCCACTTCCCGCTCCATGTGCTCCATTCCTGTCCCCGTGGGGTTAAAAGACTTTATGGGGGAATCCTGATGAAATTCCCGGTCCCCAGAGTTGATGACGGATCTCATACTGCAAATATTCAGCGTTCATTATGGTATCACTGGCATAGGGTGCACACATTGTACCCTCCGCCTATGGCACAAATATTAACGTTATTATTATGGAAGTCTGAGCCCCCTTAGCTCCGCAGACACCCGCGGTGTGATCATTAAGCGTAACCCATGTTCTTCCCTGACGGCAAGCAGAGGTCTTGAAAACATTGAGGATATCCCCTCGAAGGGGGCGAGTGATTCGGAGTCCCTCTCCTGTGAGGCTGCTTTGCCGTTATTTGCCCCAGATCTGGCCATATATTTGCCGCATTTTAGGATATTGCTCTTCTGTGTAGAAACGTTATTGGAATGAGGTCATTTTTTTTTTTTTAAAAAGTCACAATTCCTAAATCTGTCTGAAACGTCATTTGAGCAGTTAACTTTTAGAAAGTTCTCAAAAACTTTTCAAAACTGGCACGAGCGGCGCAAACCATCCAAAGTCTAAAAATCTTTATACAAAAATGCCGCGTGCCAAAATTAGTGACTTGATGACCCTCGACGTCTATAAAAAAAAAGTTTCAGAAGTTTTCAAGAAGGAAGACGGTATTATTGTGTCCAGCCTGAGGGCCGTTGATGTGCGAGCGGATGAATATAGGACTCCATATCTATAGCGCAGCCCGTCCTGTCACCCCCCTCCCCCATCCAGTGACGCCAGCCCCCCTCGCCTGAGGGTCACCTGCATGTTTAGCATATCCTGACAGATCTGCCACTTCCAATACAGAGCGAGGTGAAATCATTTGTGTCTAGAATATGCAGAACATCGCACCTTCCTGAATACTCCGAGTGAATGAGCGTTTATTTATAACGAAGCCCCCTCGTCCCGGGTTCAGGGTTTTTTTTTTTTTTTTTTATTTTACAATTCCGATGCCTTATAATTTACTAAATCTTCATGAGCCGTAATGATGAATTTTGTGCCCATTATTCGCACCTTTTATTAATTTACCGTAGATGAATAAATGAGTATGTTGTGAGTCGCTGATTGGGAAGAGATTTCTGAAAGTGACAGTTAGATTATAGGGTGTTTAAGGGAAAATGCCTCTTTCCCGAGGTACCCAGTAATTTCTTTCTTGTTAGAAATTATTATAATTTATTATGGCGTGTGGGTCCTAATGAATATCTGCTATTAAGTGAGCGAGATATTGAGACTAAGATTAGCCGGCTGCTCCACTCCCCCTGACTGCAGGCGCCGCTGCTCTCTGTATGCCCCCCCTGTTCTAGGAAGTATATATGGGGCGCAGGTTCACTCCGGGGGTGTCATGGGGCGATCCCAACGCTTTCCTGCTCGTCATCCATAGGAACGTACTGAGGAAACGCATAAAAAGCAACTCCCTAAATCGCGGCAGCATTTACCCCGGCCGTACTCCTGTAGTCTCCGATTAGTGCCGGGAGGTCAGATATCCGGGGTCGCCCCTGCCACCCATTCACAGATAGATATTGGGCGTTTTATGCCATCCTGTGCCAACAGACACAATCCAGTCTGCCCCATTCCTGCTCGGATGCCACAGTAGCCCATGAAATCAGTAGGACGCAGCCGTCCAGGATTGTCCGCGACTCCTCTTCATCACAGATCATCCGCACACATCAGAGACCACCCGGATAATGTCACCGATGAAGGGAGGCGAACCCCAGAGATTTACCTGCCATCTGGTGATAGTGATGAGACCTACCTGTAATATCCCCACCGCCGGGACCCTGACAGGCCGAGCTCAGGGGGAATCATCCACCCAAATCTGCACATTCCAGGTATATGGGCGGCATAGATAATGTAGGAGGAATGTAAATATTTACAGCCATTGCCTATAACACAAGAAACTATCTGATAGCGGATTCCAGCACAGTACCACTGCTGTCCTGTATATACACTGCACAGTACCACTTCTCCTGTCCTGTATATATAAACTGCACAGTACCACTGCTGTCCTGTATATACACTGCACAGTACCACTTCTCCTGTCCTGTATATATAAACTGCACAGTACCACTGCTGTCCTGTATATACACTGCACAGTACCACTTCTCCTGTCCTGTATATATACACTGCACAGTACCACTGCTGTCCTGTATATACACTGCACAGTACCACTTCTCCTGTCCTGTATATATAAACTGCACAGTACCACTGCTGTCCTGTATATACACTGCACAGTACCACTCCTCCTGTATATATACACTGCACAGTACCACTGCTGTCCTGTATATACACTGCACAGTACCACTCCTCCTGTCCTGTATATATACACTGCACAGTACCACTGCTGTCCTGTATATACACTGCACAGTACCACTCCTCCTGTATATATACACTGCACAGTACCACTCCTCCTGTCCTGTATATATAAACTGCACAGTACCACTGCTGTCCTGTATATACACTGCACAGTACCACTCCTCCTGTATATATACACTGCACAGTACCACTCCTCCTGTATATATACTGCACAGTACCACTGCTGTCCTGTATATACACTGCACAGTACCACTGCTGTCCTGTATATACACTGCACAGTACCACTGCTGTCCTGTATATATACACTGCACAGTACCACTGCTGTCCTGTATATATACCCTGCACAGTACCACTGCTGCCCTGTATATATACCCTGCACAGTACCACTGCTGTCCTGTATATATACACTGCACAGTACCACTGCTGTCCTGTATATATACACTGCACAGTACCACTCCTCCTCTCCTGTATATATACACTGCACAGTACCACTCCTCCTGTATATATACACTGCACTGTACCACTCCTCCTGTCCTGTATATATACACTGCACAGTACCACTCCTCCTGTATATATACACTGCACAGTACCACTCCTCCTGTATATATACACTGCACTGTACCACTTCTCCTGTATATATACACTGCACAGTACCACTCCTCCTGTCCTGTATATATACACTGTACAGTACCACTCCTCCTGTCCTGTATATATACACTGCACAGTACCACTCCTCCTGTCCTGTATATATACACTGCACTGTACCACTCCTCCTCTCCTGTATATATACACTGCACAGTACCACTCCTCCTGTATATATACACTGCACAGTACCACTCCTCCTGTCCTGTATATATACACTGTACAGTACCACTCCTCCTGTCCTGTATATATACACTGCACAGTACCACTCCTCCTGTCCTGTATATATACACTGCACTGTACCACTCCTCCTGTCCTGTATATATACACTGCACAGTACCACTCCTCCTGTCCTGTATATATACACTGCACAGTACCACTTCTCCTGTCCTGTATATATACACTGCACAGTACCACTCCTTCTGTCCTGTATATATACACTGCACAGTACCACTCCTCCTGTATATATACACTGCACTGTACCACTCCTCCTCTCCTGTATATATACACTGCACAGTACCACTCCTCCTGTCCTGTATATACACTGCACAGCACAACTCCTCCTGTATATATACACTGCACAGTACCACTCCTCCTGTCCTGTATATATACACTGCACAGTACCACTCCTCCTGTATATATACACTGCACAGTACCACTCCTCCTGTCCTGTATATATACACTGCACAGTACCACGCCTCCTGTCCTGTATATATACACTGCACAGTACCACTCCTCCTCTCCTGTATATATATACACTGCACAGTACCACTCCTCCTGTATATATACACTGCACAGTACCACTCCTCCTGTCCTGTATATATACACTGCACAGTACCACTCCTCCTATCCTGTATATACACACTGCACAGTACCACTCCTCCTGTCCTGTATATATACACTGCACAGTACCACTCCTCCTGTATATATACACTGCACAGTACCACTCCTCCTGTATATATACACTGCACAGTACCACTCCTCTTGTCCTGTATATATACACTGCACAGTACCACTCCTCCTGTATATATACACTGCACAGTACCACTCCTCTTGTCCTGTATATATACACTGCACAGTACCACTCCTCCTGTCCTGTATATATACACTGCACAGTACCACTCCTCCTGTCCTGTATATATACACTGCACAGTACCTCTCCTCCTGTCCTGTATATATACACTGCACAGTACCACTCCTCCTGTATATATACACTGCACAGTACCACTCCTCCTCTCCTGTATATATATACACTGCACAGTACCACTCCTCCTGTATATATACACTGCTCAGTACCACTCCTCCTTTCCTGTGTATATACACTGCACAGTACCACTCCTCCTGTCCTGTATATATACACTGCACAGTACCACTCCTCCTGTATATATACACTGCACAGTACCACTCCTCTCCTGTATATATATACACTGCACAGTACCACTCCTCCTGTATATATACACTGCACAGTACCACTCCTCCTTTCCTGTGTATATACACTGCACAGTACCACTTCTCCTGTCCTGTATATATACACTGCACAGTACCACTCCTCCTGTCCTGTATATATACACTGCACAGTACCACTCCTCCTGTCCTGTATATATACACTGCACAGTACCACTCCTCCTGTCCTGTATATATACACTGCACAGTACCACTCCTCCTGTCCTGTATATATACACTGCACAGTACCACTCCTCCTGTATATATACACTGCACAGTACCACCCCTCCTGTCCTGTATATATACACTGCACAGTATCACTCCTCCTGTCCTGTATATAAACTGCACAGTACCACTCCTCCTGTCCTGTATATATACACTGCACAGTACCACTCCTCCTGTATATATACACTGCACAGTACCACTCCTCCTGTCCTGTATATATACACTGCACAGTACCACCCATCCTGTCCTGTATATATACACTGCACAGTATCACTCCTCCTGTCCTGTATATATACACTGCACAGTACCACTCCTCCTGTCCTGTATATATACACTGCGCAGTACCACTCCTCCTGTCCTGTATATATACACTGCACAGTACCACTCCTCCTGTCCTGTATATATACACTGCACAGTACCACTCCTCCTGTATATATACACTGCACAGTACCACTTCTCCTGTCCTGTATATATACACTGCACAGTACCACTCCTCCTGTCCTGTATATATACACTGCACAGTACCACTCCTCCTGTCCTGTATATATACACTGCACAGTACCACTCCTCCTGTCCTGTATATATACACTGCGCAGTACCACTCCTCCTGTCCTGTATATATACACTGCACAGTACCACTCCTCCTGTCCTGTATATATACACTGCACAGTACCACTCCTCCTGTCCTGTATATATACACTGCACAGTACCTCTCCTCCTGTCCTGTATATATACACTGCACAGTACCACTCCTCCTGTCCTGTATATATACACTGCGCAGTACCACTCCTCCTGTCCTGTATATATACACTGCACAGTACCACTCCTCCTGTATATATACACTGCACAGTACCACTTCTCCTGTCCTGTATATATACACTGCACAGTACCACTCCTCCTGTCCTGTATATATACACTGCACAGTACCACTGCTCCTGTCCTGTATATATACACTGCACAGTACCACTCCTCCTGTCCTGTATATATACACTGCGCAGTACCACTCCTCCTGTCCTGTATATATACACTGCACAGTACCACTCCTCCTGTCCTGTATATATACACTGCACAGTACCACTCCTCCTGTCCTGTATATATACACTGCACAGTACCACTCCTCCTGTCCTGTATATATACACTGCGCAGTACCACTCCTCCTGTCCTGTATATATACACTGCACAGTACCACTTCTCCTGTCCTGTATATATACACTGCACAGTACCACTCCTCCTGTATATATACACTGCACAGTACCACTTCTCCTGTCCTGTATATATACACTGCACAGTACCACTCCTCCTGTCCTGTATATATACACTGCACAGTACCACTCCTCCTGTCCTGTATATATACACTGCACAGTACCACTCCTCCTGTCCTGTATATATACACTGCACAGTACCACTCCTCCTGTCCTGTATATATACACTGCACAGTACCACTCCTCCTCTCCTGTATATACTCTGCACAGTACCACTCCTCCTGTCCTGTATATATACACTGCACAGTACCACTTCTCCTGTCCTGTATATATACACTGCACAGTACCACTTCTCCTGTCCTGTATATATACACTGCACAGTACCACTCCTCCTGTCCTGTATATATACACTGCACAGTACCACTCCTCCTGTCCTGTATATATACACTGCACAGTACCACTCCTCCCGTCCTGTATATATACACTGCACAGTACCACTCCTCCTGTCCTGTATACATACACTGCACAGTACCACTCCTCCTGTCCTGTATATATACACTGCACAGTACCACTCCTCCTGTCCTGTATATATACACTGCACAGTACCACTTGTGTTTTGCTGTTTGTCCTGTTTTCCGGTAAGTATGTGCCCCCTTGTTGGTTGTTCTTCCTGGAGCTATACTCTTTCTGGAACGTCAGGTATGTGGAGTTGTATAAACAAGTATTGGTGGATGGTTCCCGCTCTGTGAATGCAGCGGCAGCTGCTCATCCTCCGGTGATGCCGGACTTTGCTCCAAGTTGGTTGTATAAATACAAAAGTCTTGCAAATTTATTATAAACTTTATATGTAAAATTTTCAGTATTTTCAACACATCTGCTTGTTGTCAGTGAAAGGAAACATTTCTGCTCCTGTCTAGAGCCTAGAAGTCTGTAATAAGAGCAGAACAAGATGGACTCCAGACTGATACATTTTCTTTCTGGGGATATATTGTAGATTCAGGGGAGGTTTGTAGGGCTGTACGCCCCCGAGGATTCCTCATTGTGAGGAGCGGACAGGCGGGGGATTCTCAGCACATCACTATTTCTGTATGGAAATCCTTCCTATTTACTGACAGCAAATGGGAACTGAGACACAAATCGATCATTTCTTTTTCCTCCTGTAACAGATTCTTTCCATAAAAGTCGCTAATTATGCTACTTGTTGCTTTTGCCAGCGTGCACTGTTTTTCTTCATCTCTTCACACTTGACACTGTTCATAAAAAAAGCAGGTGATTTACTATAAGGCTGGAAATTGGTGTCAATTATAGCGCAAATCTACACTGGCATAGATCAGATTTTCTGGTGCAGAAATTACAGGAAATGCAGCTAATTTATTAAGCGTGGTGCAGTTCTCACCGCTGCGGATTATGAGTCTGAATACACCCCCCATGGTGCAAGCCCCTGTATTGTGCTCCTGGAGGATGTTGTGCACCAGTTTGGAGCTGCAGGAGCGCCGGATGTCACTGTATGAAATGCCGTCAGAATTAGGTTATTGCATTTTTATTTCTCTGGAATCGTCTTCTTTTTCTTGAGCTTTGGCACTTGCATATAATCTCGGGGCACTTTCTTCACTTTTCGATGTGGTCAGTTTGTCACATAAGTGAAATTAACCCACTTTCCCTTCAAGGAGAATGAAATCCACACCATTAATTACTAGTATATTTATTCGTTATCTTCCTGGATGGTCTGTAGACTCTGTAGCCATGGATTTCTCTGTACAGAATGGCAGGCCCCAGTTAGGAGGCGTTTACATGGGTCCTTATGTGGGATTTGTCTTCTTTTAGTCCGCAGATTGGATTACTCCTGGATGGGAACCAATCCGAACCATTTTCAACCATTTGCTTATTTCTTCTCATGTTTTCTGCTGATAAATTGTTGCTTTGTGGTGGATGATGGGTTATACTTTTGCACATGATGGGTCACATGGCTGCGCGTGATTATAATGCATGATGTGAGGCATCATTGCTGAATAGCATTGCATTGTTACATCTTTGCGGATGACACGTTCCATCGACAAGGGTGACAGGTGACATTGCTGTGGATTACCTGGTGCATCTTGTTGTTGATGTCAGGTTACATTGTTGCTGGTTGTATCGGTTATTCCGCTGTGATGTTTTTTGAGCAGAAGTTGCTGGGCGCGTCCATCCATTAAAAGCATCTTGGCGGTGACCTTGTGGGCGCGAGGGTCGGGTACAGCTGTATATGAGATGCCACCAGGGTCCATCGTGCAGTCCCGGCACCGCAGGCTTGGACATATGTTGAGGTTTATATCTTTGTTCTGACATTAATCTCCTTCACCAGCTGTGCTGCCAGCTGCCAATTTTCAGCTTGGAGAGTTTGAGTTTTCGGACGAGCTGCGGAGAGCACTGTAAGGATGGAAAGTATTCCTGAGATTCTGCAGAGCATTGCAGCATTCAGATCAGTCCCATGATGGAGCGGCAGCAGTCGGCTTCCATGTAGCATGGAGTCTGGGGAGAGCGTCCAACCAATGAGAGATGCAAGCGCTCTGATCTCACTCTCTGCTCTTGTATTGTGACGTATCCTTATCAACTCTCCAGGTGAGAAGGAGGGAACGATTCTCTGTTATCAGCCAGTCCAGGCTGCAGAGAGGCCGCCTGGAGGACAGGAGAATACAGGCTCTTGCTCCCTGTTATCAGCCCGTTCACTTCTAGAGAGAGTCTGATTGTAGAACAGGTTGCTTCCATATTACACAGATCCAGACCAAAAAATACAATCAATTGCTCTCTGTTATCTGGCATTACAGGCTGGAAAGATGAATATAGGATGGGTTCACACTGACTAATGTCCGTACAGATATAACACATCACATTCCTCCTCTCAAACCTGCTCCCTGCTTTTCCGCTCTTGTTTTTGGAGGGATTCGGTTTCTCATGCTGGGCAGCTGAAGAGCTTCTCGGCAGCAGAGCTGTGTTTTGTGTAACCTAGTAAATGGGTGTGCAGGCTGCTGCAAGGGGCAATATTTGTGAGGGGAGAGGAATCATGGGAACTGTAGTCTTTATCATGGTGATCCTGTGTACATTAAGCCACGGCTGCACGGAAACTGTGCTGCACTGAAGAGACACCTGGACTTTACTGGACTTTAGGCTTCGTGGAGACGGTGATTTTCTGCCCCATTTCTGCACCTATTAAGTAAATGAGGTCACTTGCGTTTCTTAATTGGGTTTTTGGGTGCATTTTTTTACATGTATTTTTATTGCGTTATTAATGCTGCGTTTTTTGTCTCTTTTTGGTACAGGGAAAACAAACAGGTGGGAGGGTGCACTTTAATATTTGGCCAATGTAGTGATGCTCCGAGCGCCTGTGCTTGGTTTGCACAGTCATTGTGTGCTGTCAGAGCCCCTTTAAGTCTCCACCCCCCCAAAATTCTTCAAATGAACTGGACAGTGGTTGAAATGTGCAAGAAGTGTGCGCCATTCTCCTTCCTCCATCTGCGGTGCTGTCGGCGAGCGCTGAGCGTGGCATCGGCTGATTTGATGACAGTTGACATAATTATGAGAATTACCATGTAACTGTTCTCACCTGCTTCCGCCTGGAGAGATGAGAGCGGAGAGGCCGAGAATAGGCCACAAATGAGCAGCAAAGATCAGCGCCTTCTCTATGGATGAGGCGGGGGTGATGATCACCATGGAGAAGGCTGCCGCCGCTCGTCTGCCTGTATGAGCCTGCCACTCTCTGACTGCTGCTGTTTGTTGCAGTGTATCAGTGCAGGAGACGACTGTAATTGGGAACACTGCTCCTGTGCACCAGGAAACTGCAGATACTATGGGAGAAAGACACAATGTATCATCCCTGGTTACAGAGGACTGTAGGATGGATACAAGTGGAACAAACTCTCAGCTGTGAGAAGACACCTTAAGTATTTCCAGCAGAAATTTCTGCTTCAAAAATACATCTTTTGGCAGGAAAAACGCTGCAGAAAATACACACGATTTGATGTGTTTTTCCCATTTAGTAGAACAGGTGAAAAATGCTGAAAAAACGGACGCTCCAGAAATAAAACTACTCCGCATCAGCAAGGAAAAAAGAAGCATCGTGTGAACGAGATGTCAGGAATGCCAGGAACGCAGCATTTTACTGCTAAGAGAGCAAGGTCACAGAAAAGAAGGCAGCAAAAACTGCTGCCTGTGAACAAGGACTTAGGCCATAATGGGAGCTCCGTCTCAGACTGTGAGATGGGTGACTACAATCTATTACTCCCTGTTATCAGCCATTTCAGTGTGAGGAGAGGCGCCTGTGATGTTCCTTTATGGGGTGAGTGGCAGGACATGTTCAGTCCTCTCTGCCTATTGTCTCTTCTCTTCTTTGGTGCCTACTATCGCCCCCATCATCCTGTATATAAGACTTGGCACTTGCATTGGTGTAATTGCTGGGCGTCCTTATGCAATGTTTGTATTGCCGCTGTATGAAGCCCCCCGGGACCCCTGGAAGCGACTTATTATCTAATATGGAAAAGTCTAGCCCGGTGAGTTTCTGGATTATTACACAGATCCTGGCGCCCAGTGATCCGGAAGAATCCAACCAGTTATCTGCGGCTAATAGTGATCCCCATTTACTAAATCCAGCCGACTATTTATAGGCTCCGGGGTGGCCACGACGGCGAAGCCGACTGGCAAAATCTACAGGTGACTAATAGAAGTTGCTCAGCAAGTGGAATAATGAATGGTATTAGGTGTCAATTAAATCATGTTTCCCCCGAGGTGCAGGTGCTCCACATTGTACTGACACATTTGAAGTATCTGAGCCACTTCACCCGTGCATACGAACAAGCACATTTGCATATTAAAAAGCTGCAAATTATTTAACTGAAGCAAAAGTCTTTTAGAGATGATGGAGGTTATTAAAACTGTTGACAAGAAAGAAGGTAATTGCCTGCAAATGAGAGCTGACATTCTGCCGTACACGGGGAGTGTTGTGTTTGTCGCATTGTGCAGCCGCGCCTGGGTATATAACCTATTACATTGAGATTGCTCCTATGCAATTAAGGCTTTTTTGTCCTCACTTCAATGCGGCTGTGATTATGACGGATTGGAGAACACTTGGCAGATTGAATGTCTGTTGTTTTTATAACTTCATCACAAATGACAAAACACGTTTTGTGTCCTGTGTGCGCTTTTTTTTTCTCCTTTTTTTCTGTGGGCTTTATGGATTCTGCCATTATCATCTACTCATTCAATAAAGGACAATATGTTCGGCGCGGCGCCCGCTCGTCCTGACAGGTACTTGTCATTCTGTTCTGGGATCTTGGCTTTTCTTCCGGTTGTATTCATGTTTCCGGTATCAATGGCTGAAGAAGGAGGTCGGCGAGGAGAGTTCACAGTCGGCGAGGAGAGTTCACAGTCAGGGAGGAGAGTTCACAGTCGGCGAGGAGAGTTCACAGTCAGGGAGGAGAGTTCACAGTCGGCGAGGAGAGTTCACAGTCGGCGAGGAGAGTTCACAGTCATGGAGGAGAGTTCACAGTCGGCGAGGAGAGTTCACAGTCGGCGAGGAGAGTTCGCAGTCGGCAAGGCGAGTTAATAATCAGCAAGGCGAATTAATAATCGGCAAAGCGAGTTTTCAGTCGGCAAGGCGAATTAATAATCGGCAAGGCGAGTTAATAATTGGCAAAGCGAGTTTACAGTCGGCAAGGCGAATTAATAATCGGCAAAGCGAGTTCACAGTTACCATGGCGAGTTTACAGTCGGCGAGGCAAGTTAGTAATTGGCAAGGCGGGTTCACAGTTATCGAGGCGAGTTCACAGTCGGCGAGGCGAGTTAATAATTGGGAAGACGAGTTTACAGTCGGGAAGGAGAGTTAGTAATTGTCGGGAGGGGAGTTCACAGTCGGCGAGGCGAGTTTGCAGTTAACACGGTGAGTTAATAATCTGCAAGGCGAATTTTCAGTTGGCCAGGCGAGTTAATAATTGGCGAGACGCATTCAGTCGGCAATGCGAGTTAGTAATTGGCAAGGCAAGTTTACAGTCGGCAAGGCGAGTTAATAATCGTCAAGGCGAATTTTCATTCGGCAAGACGAGCTTTCAGTCAGCGAGGTGAGTTTTCAGTCGGCAAGGCAAGGTAATTATTAAAGCGAGTTCATAGTCGGTGAGGCGAGTTTACAGTCGGTGAGGTGCGCTCACAGTTGGCAAGGCAAGTTAGTAATTGGCAAGGCGAGTTTACAGATGGCGAGGTGTGTTCACAGTCGGCGAGGCGCGTTCACAGTCGTCAAGGCGCGTTCACAGTCGTCAAGGCGCGTTCACATTCGGTGAAGCGAGTTCACAGTCGGCAAGGCGAGTTAATAATTGGCAAAGCAAGGTTTCAGTTGGTGAGGCGAATTTTCAGTTGGCAAGGTGAGTTAATAATGGTCAGGGTGAGTTCACAGTCGGCAAGGCGCGTTCACAGTCGGCGAGGCAAGTTCACAGTCGGCATGGCGAGTTAGTAATTTGCAAGGTGAGTTTCCAGTTGACAAGGCAAGTTAATAATTGGAAAGGCGAGTTTACAGTTGGCAATGCGAGTTAATAATTGGGGAGGCGAGTTCACAGTCGGCGAGGCGAGTTCACAGTTGGTGAGGCATGTTCAGTCGTCAAGGGGAGTTAGTAATTGGCAAGGCAAGTGTTATAATCGGCAAGGCAAATTTTCAGTTGGCGAGGTGATTTTTCAGTCGGCAAGGCAACTTAATTGCGAGTTAATAGTCTGTGAGGCGTGTTCACAGTCGGTGAGGCGCGTTCACAGTTGGCAAGGCGAGTTAGTAATTGGCGAGGTGAATTTACAGTTGGCGAGGTGTGTTCACAGTCGGCAAGGCGCGTTCACAATCGGTGAGGCAAGTTAATAATCGGCGAGGCGAATTTTAAGTAGGCAAGGCGACTTTTCCGTCGACGAGGTGAGATTTCAGACAGCAAGGCGAGTTAATAATTGTCAAGTCGAGTTCACAATCGGCGGGTTCAGTCAGCAAGGCGAGTTAGTAATTGGTAAGGCAAATTCACAGTCGGCGAGGCGAGTTCACAAATGGTGAGGCGAGTTTGCAGTCGACAAGACGAGTTAATAATTGGCAAGGCGAATTTTCAGTCGGCAAGGCGAGCTTTCAGCCGGTGAGGTGAGATTTCAGTCAGCAAGGCGAGTGAATAATTGTCAAGGCGAGTTCACAGTCTGCGAGGCGGGTTCAGTCGGCAAGGCGAGTTAGTAATTGGTAAGGCGAGTTTACAGTCGGCAAGGTGAGTTAGTAATTGGCGAGGCGAGTTCACAGTCGGTGAGTCGAGTTCACAGTCGGCAAGGCGAGTTAATAATTGGCAAGGAGAGTTTACAGTCGGCAAGGCAAATTAATATTCGGCAAGGCGAGTTTACAGTCAGCAAAGCGAGTTAATAATCGGCAAAGCAAGTTTTCAGTTAGCAAGGCGAGTTAATAATTATCAAGGTGAGTTCACAGTCATTGGGGCGAGTTCACTGTCGGCGAGGCGCGTTCACAGTCGGCAAGCGAGTTTACAGTCAACAACGCAAGTTAATAATTGGCAAGGCGAGTTTACAGTTGGCGAGGCGAGTTAGTAATTGGCAAGGTGAGTTCACAGTCGGCGAGGCGAGTTCACAGTCGGCGAGGCGAGTTCATAATCGGCAAGGAGAGTTAGTAATTGGCAAGGCGAATTCACAGTCGGTGAGTCGAGTTCACAGTCGGCAAGGCGAGTTAATAATCGGCAAGGAGAGTTTACAGTCGGCAAGCGAGTTTACAGTCAACAACGCAAGTTAATAATTGGCAAGGCGAGTTTACAGTTGGCGAGGTGAGTTAGTAATTGGCAAGGCGAGTTCACAGTCGGCGAGGCGAGTTCACAGTCGGCGAGGCGAGTTCACAGTTGGCGAGGCGAGTTCACAGTCGGCGAGGCACGTTCACAGTTGGCGGGGTGCATTCAGTCGGCAAGGCGAGTTGATAATTGGGAAGGCGAGTTTACAGTTGGAAGGCGAGTTAATTGGGAAGGCGAGTTTACATTGGCAAGGTGAGTTAATAATTGGGAAGGCAAGTTCACAGTCGGCAAGGCAAGTTAGTAATTGGCAAGGCGTGTTCACAGTCAGTGAGGCGTGTTCACAGTCGGCGAGGCTAGTTTACAATCGACAAGGCGAGTTAATCTGCAAGGCGAGTTTTCAGTCGGCAAGGCAAATTAATTGTCAAGGCGAGTTCAAAGTCGGTGAGGCGCTTTCACAATTGGCAAGGCGAGTTTACAGTCGGTGAGGCAAATTAATAATCGGCGAGGCAAGTTAATAATCGGCGCGAGGCGAATTTTCAGTCGACGAGGTGAGTTTTCAGGCTGACGGGCTTCTCCCATAGAGCATGATGGATATGACAATCTTTGAGGCGAGTTCACAATCGGAGAGGGGAGTCCCCAGACGGCAAGGCGTGTTCACTGTCAGCGAGGCGCGTTCACAGTCAGCAAGGCGAGTCAATAATTGTCAAGGCGAGTTTACAGTCGGCAAGGCGAGTTTAAAGTTTTGGAAAGGCGAGTTAACAGTCGGCAAGGCGAGTTAGTAATTGGCAAGGTGAGTTCACAGTCGGCGAGTTCACATTCGGCGAAGCGAGTTCACAGTCAGCGAATCAAGTTCATAGTTAGCCAGGCTCAGCACAGAGCTTAGAGGTGGAAGAATTAACCTCCAAAGTCCATGTTCACATTGCGTTCTTATATGCTAGGAAAAGCTACTGTGTACATTAGATGGAGACTGACCGTGGCTTCTTTCATAGAGCATGATGGATGTGACAGTCGGTGAGGAGCGTTCACAGTCAACAAGCCGAGTTAATAATTGGCGAGGCGCGTTTTCAGTCGGCGAGGCGAGTTTTCAGTCGGCAAGGTGATCTAATAATTGTCAAGGCGAGTTCACAGTCGGCGAGGCGAGTTAGTAATTGGCGAGGCGAGTTTACATTCAACGACGAGTTCACAGTCAGCGAGGCGAGTTCATAGGTGAGTTCACAGTCGGCGAGGCGAGTTCATAGGTGAGTTCACAGTCGGCGAGGCGAGTTCAAAGTCGACGAGGCGAGTTCATAGGTGAGTTCACAGTCGGCGAGGCGAGTTCATAGGCGAGTTCACAGTCGGCGAGGCGAGTTCATAGGCGAGTTCATAGGCGAGTTCACAGTCAGCGAGGCGAGTTCATAGGTGAGTTCACAGTCGGCGAGGCGAGTTCATAGGTGAGTTCACAGTCGGCGAGGCGAGTTCATAGGTGAGTTCACAGTTGGCGAGGCGAGTTCATAGGTGAGTTCACAGTCGGCGAGGCGAGTTCATAGGCGAGTTCACAGTCGGCGAGGCGAGTTCACAGTCGGCGAGGCGAGTTCATAGGTGAGTTCACAGTCGGCGAGGCGAGTTCATAGGCGAGTTCACAGTCGGTGAGGCGAGTTCATAATTAGCCAGGCTCAGCACAAAGTGTAGAGTTGGACGATTTAACCCCCAAAGGCCATGTTCACAATGCGTTCTTGTATGCTAGGAAAAGTTATTATTCACATTAGATGGAGGCTGACCGGGGCTTCACCCATAGAGCATGATGGATGTGACATGAAAAGCTAATGACGTGTGCATTTATCAGATGCCTGTGACGGCTGCCGTACAGTGACATCACACATGGGGTCACATTATAATATTCTCCGAGGGGGGGAGCAGCTTTATCTTCTGAACTCTCCCATACACTATTTTGTGAGTTATGAGGTATACCCTTAAGAGGCTACAGGAACAACCCTTTACCCTCCCTCTGATTAAAGGGGCTATATCAGCACAGAATGACTGTTCAAACTAAGCCTCGCCGTTCGGTGCTTCATGGTGGCCAAATATTTAAATATACCTTAACGCCTGCTTGTTTTCCATCTATCTCCTCCCTTCTCTCACCCTATGAAGCCAGAGCTGTCAATCAAAGAAGAGGGGCCGGAGATTGAGGAAAAACAAGAAGGTGGGAAGGTGGATTTAAATATTTGGCCACGCTGTGAAGCATCGGACGGCGGGACTTGGTTTGAACAGTCATTCTGTGGTGACAGAGGCCCTATAAGACTACGTTCACATTGGGGAAATTCTCCAGGCTGAGCTCACTGTCAGAAGTTACATCTGTATTCTCGAAAACAGCAGAGCAATGTGCATAACAACGGCTCCGCGCTCTGATGGATCCATGCACTGAAGGCTCCGCTCACTGAAGGCTCCGCGCACTGAAGGCTCCGCGCACTGACTGCTCCCCTCACTGACTGCTCCCCTCACTGACGGCTCCGCTCACTGAAGGCTCCCCTCACTGACTGCTCCCCTCACTGACTGCTCCCCTCACTGACTGCTCCCCTCACTGACTGCTCCGCGCACTGACCGCTCCGCTCACTGACGGCTCCCCTCACTGACGGCTCCGCTCACTGACGGCTCCCCTCACTGACGGCTCCGCTCACTGAAGGCTCCGCGCACTGACTGCTCCCCTCACTGACTGCTCCCCTCACTGACTGCTCCCCTCACTGACTGCTCCCCTCACTGACTGCTCCCCTCACTGACTGCTCCCCTCACTGACTGCTCCGCTCACTGACGGCTCCCCTCACTGAAGGCTCCGCGCACTGACTGCTCCCCTCACTGAAGGCTCTGCGCACTGACGGCTCCGCGCACTGACTGCTCCCCTCACTTACTGCTCCCCTCACTTACTGCTCCCCTCACTGACTGCTCCCCTCACTTACTGCTCCCCTCACTTACTGCTCCCCTCACTGACTGCTCCCCTCACGGACGGCTCCCCTCACGGACGGCTCCGCGCACTGACGGCTCCGCTCACTGACGGCTCCGCGCACTGACTGCTCCCCTCACTGACTGCTCCCCTCACTGACGGCTCCGCTCACTGAAGGCTCCGCGCACTGACTGCTCCGCTCACTGACTGCTCCGCTCACTGACTGCTCCCCTCACTGACGGCTCCCCTCACTGACGGCTCCCCTCACTGACGGCTCCGCTCACTGAAGGCTCCGCGCACTGACTGCTCCGCGCACTGACTGCTCCCCTCACTGACTGCTCCCCTCACTGACGGCTCCGCTCACTGAAGGCTCCGCGCACTGACGGCTCCGCGCACTGACTGCTCCCCTCACTTACTGCTCCCCTCACTGACTGCTCCCCTCACGGACGGCTCCCCTCACTGAAGGCTCCGCGCACTGACGGCTCCGCTCACTGACGACTCCGCGCACTGACTGCTCCCCTTGCTGACGGCTCCGCGCACTGACGGCTCCGCGCACTGACTGCTCCGCTCACTGATGGCTCTGCGCACTGACTTCTCCCCTCACTGAAGGCTCTGCGCACTGACTGCTCCGCTCACTGACTTCTCCCCTCACTGAAGGCTCTGCGCACTGACTGCTCCGCTCACTGACTTCTCCCCTCACTGAAGGCTCTGCGCACTGACTGCTCCGCTCACTGACTTCTCCCCTCACTGAAGGCTCTGCGCACTGACTGCTCCGCTCACTGACTTCTCCCCTCACTGACGGCTCCACGCACTGACTGCTCCGCTCACTGACGGCTCCGCGCACTGACGGCTCCGCGCACTGACGGCTCCGCTCACTGAAGGCTCTGCGCACTGAAGGCTCTGCGCGCTGACGGCTCCGCGCACTGACAGGTCTGTGCACCTGCTGTGAGGAAAATGTTGCTGAGCACAGGAAGCTCTGTGCTTGGAGCTCAGTGGCCGTCCGTCCGTGTGAGAATCCTCTTTTTTTCAGCATTACCTTGTGCTGGTAGGATGGTGTCTCCATATTTATCCTGTTCTCTAGAATCTTCACTGTAAGGAGACCCTGTTTGTGGATTATCACACCTGACCTTACAAAGCCGAGAACTGTATGATCCGCCAGCCGTCTGCTGACACCGTCCAGCATTGTGTTGCAGCCTTTATCCTCTCCGTCAATAGTTTGTGTGAGATATCTATTGTAATCAGCAGTGTCGGCCCACCCCGATCGGAGTCTCCATCCTCCCATCACAGCCTCTCTGTGCCCCCAGTCGTCCCCCGTCTTCTGGTACACCCAGGATAAGACGAAACGCTCTCATCATTTCTGCTTCATTCGGTTCAGGATTTCCTTTTTTGTTTTCTTCCCATCCTCCAGATTCTCTGGCTCGAGAACGTTTACACTTTATGATGAATTGGTTCCTGAAAAGTAACTGATTGTATCAGAGGATGTCAAAAACAAGATTGGAAATGTTTGATGGAGATGGTGTTATGTAGAGATCCAAAATTGGATATTAAGTATCGGTTCTAACTTGTATCCAATAACTTGAGAAACAATGGAAAAGTTGGGTAACAGCCCCCACGTGAGCTGGAGTGATGGTCATGATACTTGTAAGGGGCTGAAAGAAGAATCTGCCCCCGATGACCTGCTGACAGAGGCCTCTAGTCCAGGCTAGTCCTCTTCCACCATCCCTCAGGGTCTCCTGGCTGTTTTCTGCAGATCTTAAGGGATTTATCCCTGGGGTTCAGCATTTACAATGTCAGAAGCTCCCCAGTCAGAGGCGCAAGCGGCAGATCAGAGGATTGAGTCGCAGTCAGGGCAGAGCACAAATGTTTGGGTGTTATGGGAAGAGAATGCAGCTCAGGAGCTCGGTTTAGGGATCACCACCGAATGTAATGCCTCTAAAACAAATCTGAGGTTTATACTGAAATCTTATCCTCCAGCGGAGCCGGTGGCGTGCGTGTGCACTGCTCATCCACTCGCTGTCTGCGCCGGCTCGGGAAATATGGCCACATAGTCCTTACTCTACAAGAAGGGGATGGTTGTGAAAATGGACAAACAAGATATCCTGGTGTAACACGACTGACAGCCGCTCGCATCCTGCATGTAGTGCACACCAGCCGCACGGCTGACAGCCACTTGCATCCTGCATGTAGTGCACACCAGCCGCACGGCTGACAGCCGCTCGCATCCTGCATGTAGTGCACACCAGCCGCACGGCTGACAGCTGCTCGCATCCTGCATGTAGTGCACACCAGCCGCACGGCTGACAGCCGCTCGCATCCTGCATGTAGTGCACACCAGCCGCACGGCTGACAGCTGCTCGCATCCTGCATGTAGTGCACACCAGCCGCACGGCTGACAGCCACTCGCATCCTGCATGTAGTGCACACCAGCCGCACGGCTGACAGCCGCTCGCATCTTGCATGTAGTGCACACCAGCCGCACGGCTGACAGCTGCTCGCATCCTGCATGTAGTGCACACCAGCCGCACAGCTGACAGCCGCTCACATCCTGCATGTAGTGCACACCAGCCGCACGGCTGACAGCCGCTGGCATCCTGCATGTAGTGCACACCAGCCGCACGGCTGACAGCCGCTCGCATCCTGCATGTAGTGCACACCAGCCGCACGGCTGACAGCCGCTCGCATCCTGCATGTAGTGCACACCAGCCGCACGGCTGACAGCCGCTCGCATCCTGCATGTAGTGCACACCAGCCGCACGGCTGACAGCCGCTCGCATCCTGCATGTAGTGCACACCAGCCGCACGGCTGACAGCCGCTCGCATCCTGCATGTAGTGCACACCAGCCGCACGGCTGACAGCCACTCGCATCCTGCATGTAGTGCACACCAGCCGCACGGCTGACAGCTGCTCGCATCCTGCATGTAGTGCACACCAGCCGCACGGCTGACAGCCGCTCACATCCTGCATGTAGTGCACACCAGCCGCACGGCTGACAACCGCTCACATCCTGCATGTAGTGCACACCAGCCGCACGGCTGACAGCTGCTCGCATCCTGCATGTAGTGCACACCAGCCGCACGGCTGACAGCTGCTCGCATCCTGCATGTAGTGCACACCAGCCGCACGGCTGACAGCTGCTCGCATCCTGCATGTAGTGCACACCAGCCGCACGGCTGACAGCCGCTCACATCCTGCATGTAGTGCACACCACATGTACCATCTAGCAGTTTTTCCAATTTTCTGTTGTAAAATTCCTTGAAATGTCACAACATTTTTGTGCAACTCAGAGATGCTCAAATAAATAAAGCATTTTTATGATGGAAATTGGCCAGCTCTCCCCTTTTATTGAAAAGTAGGTGGAGTTTGGATGACCGGGCCAAGCGTGCCACACATTCATTAAAATGGCGTAAAGTACAAATGTGCGCCCGCCTCAGACTGCAGCACATTTTTGGCGGTGGCATACGACACTTGAAAGATACGAATTCATTAAGTGGCTCGAGCATCTTACTCCAGAAACCCCTACTTGATGGGGTTGATGGGGGGCATATATTTATATATATTTATATATATATATATATATATATATATATGTATACACAGTGGCATGTAATAGTCTGGACACCCCTGGTCAAAATTATGGTTATTGTGAACAGTTAAGCAAGTTGAAGATGAAATGATCTAAAAGCACTAAAGTTACAGACGACACATTTCACTTGTATTAGGAAAAAATTTCATCTTTTACATTTTAAAAATTCCAAAAAGGAAGATGGGCATTTGCAAAAGTTTGTGCACCCTGCATGGTTAGTACCTAGTAGCGCCCACTTTTGAAAGTATCACAGCTTGTAAACACTTTTTGTAGCCAGATAAGAGTCTTTCACTTCTTGTTTGAGGGATTTTCATCCATTCTTCCTTGGAGAATTCCTCCAGTTCTGTGAGATTCCTGGGGCGTCTTGCATCCGCTGCTATTGTCAATGATGTTCAGATCAGGGGACTGTGAGGGCCATTGTAAACCTTCAGCTTGTGCCTTTTGAGGTCGTCTATTGTGGATGGTGATGTGTGTTTAGGATCATTATCCATTTGTAGAATCCTCTTTTCACCTTCAGCTTTTTTACAGATGGTGTTCTGTTTGCATCAAGAATTTGCTGAAATTTCATTGAATCCATTCTTCCCTCTACCCTTGAAATGATCCCTGTGTCATTGGATGCAATACAAACCCAAAGCGTGATTGATCCTCCCCCATGCTTAATGGTTGGTGAGATGTTGTTTTCCCGAAATTCTGCACCCTTTTTCTCCACAAATACCTTTCATCATTGTGACCAGACTTCTATTTCACCTCATCGGTCCACAGGACTTGTTTCCAGAATGCATCAGGATTTTTTAGATGTTCTTTTGCTACTTGTGACGCTGAATGTTATGGTGAGGACGCAGGAGAGGTTTTCCTCTGATGACTCTTCCATGAAGGCCATATTTGTGCAGGTGTCTCTGAACCGTAGAACAATGGATCACAACTCCAGAGTCTGATAAATCTTTATGAAAGTCTTTTGCAGTCAAGCCGGAGTTCTGATTTGCCTCTCTAGCAATCCTACAAGCAGCTCTAACTGAAATTTTGCTTGGTCTTCCAGACCTTATCTTGACCTCCACTGTTCCTGGTATCTGCCATTTCTTAATTACATTTCGAACTGAGGAAAGGGCAACTTGAAAACGCTTTGCTATCTTCTTATACCTTCTCCTGCTTTGTGGCCTCCACCATTTCCAGAGCTCGGCAGCTGCTTAGAAGACCCCATGGCTGCTGGTTTTTGGCACAAGGTTAGAGGAGGTTTTTATAAAGCTGAGACATTTGCATCACCGGCCAGGCCTAATGATAGTGAACAAGACATAACCCCAACCTGCTAATTAAGGTGTGAAACCTTGGTCAAAGTTATCAGAGCACACAAATCTCCAAGGGTGCACAAACTTTTGCATCAGCCCATTTTCCTTTTTGTAATTTTTAAAATGAAAACAATGACAATATATATATTATTTGCCTAAAATACCGAACAAATGTGTCATTTTTAACTTTAGACCTTTTAGAGATGATTTCATCTTCAACTTGCTTAACTGTTCAATAACAGTAATTTTGACTAGGGGTGTCCAGACTTTTACATGCCGCTGTATATAGTGTGTATATAATCATACAGTCGTGGGTGAGCGACGTGCGACGTGACTCTACCGGACACCTCTGCACACCCTTCGCTTTGATGGCCGCTTCCCACCTCCTTGTAGATCTGCGGTGTTTTGTCGAGTGTCCGTTTCCAGTAAAGACAAATGTGTGCAGGTAGAGCAGGATTGAGTGCAGCATTCGTATTGATCCCTGAATATTGTGGAAATGTCAGGGATCTGTGTAACTTGTGGAGGTGATTGTTGTGCTTGGTGTTAAGCTGTGACTAATTGTGTGGTGACATGGAAGAATTGTGGCGTAACGGTTTTGGGACTTTAGCGCAGCGTGTCACCACACGTCCCGGCCGCCTGTCTGGAGAAGGTTTTATTCTGCCATGTTTAATCTAAAGGTCATAATTACAAGAGAATGATCGTACTCGGCTTTTTATGAAGCTGTAGACACAAACCTTCAGCAATTATCTGCTGTGTAGGAAGGTGGCAAGAAATCTCATGGCGGCTGCTTTAACCCCTTCTTTTCCCCACTCTTCCAGCTGGAGAGGGTTAATGAGTGAACCATTGACTGCCATGACTTGCACTTTCTGTCCCAGATGAGCAGAGGTGGAAACCACATAAAACCTTCACCGTCTCCGGCCTGTGACACAAAGATTGTGGAGATCAGCAGCGATTTGTGTCCCTGCACTCCGCCATGGTGAACTGCAAGACTTACCCTAAAGGAGCCGCCCGGTCCCTGCAATAACCCTGGGGGATGAACGCGTGCCGCACGGAGCAGAGCAGGATGCACGCTCCCCGTCCCCTTCTTATGGGTTCCTCCACCGAGCACATTGTTGATTGTGGTTGGGATTTCTTTATTTTGACTTAACACAGTTGAGATTTCCCTCCAGAAAGGAGACGCTCCGGCCGGCAGAACCCACTCACCGGGGAGGGAGGCAAAGGGAATACGGTATCCTGGCAGATGCCGGTCCTCGGGAATGTGCGGCTGTCAGATATTTATAGAAGGTATCACAGTCCGAAGATCTGCAACAATGTAATGTGAGGACGAGGGGCCCCGGACATACAGGACTGCAACAATGTAAAAAGAGGACAAGGGCCCCGGACATACAGAAGTGCAACAATTTAATAAGAGGACGAGAGGCCCCTGACATACAGGACTGCAACAATGTAAGAAGAGGACGAGGGGCCCCGGACATACAGGACTGCAACAATGTAAGAAGAGGACGAGAGGCCCCTGACATACAGGACTGCAACAATGTAAAAAGAGGACGAGGGGACCTGGACATACAGGACTGCAACAATGTAAGAAGAGGACGAGAGGCCCCGGACATACAGGACTGCAACAATGTAAAAAGAGGACAAGGGCCCCGGACATACAGGACTGCAACAATGTAAAAAGAGGACAAGGGCCTCGGACATACAGGACTGCAACAATGTAAAAAGAGGACAAGGGCCCCGGACATACAGAAGTGCAACAATTTAATAAGAGGACGAGAGGCCCCTGACATACAGGACTGCAACAATGTAAAAAGAGGACGAGGGGACCTGGACATACAGGACTGCAACAATGTAAGAAGAGGACGAGAGGCCCCGGACATACAGGACTGCAACAATGTAAAAAGAGGACAAGGGCCCCGGACATACAGGACTGCAACAATGTAAAAAGAGGACAAGGGCCTCGGACATACAGGACTGCAACAATGTAAAAAGAGGACAAGGGCCCCGGACATACAGGACTGCAACAATGTAAGAAGAGGACGAGGGGCCCCAGACATACAGGACTGCAACAATGTAAGAAGAGGACGAGGGGCCCCAGACATACAGGACTGCAACAATGTAAAAAGAGGACGAGGGGACCCGGACATACAGGACTGCAACAATGTAAGAAGAGGACGAGGGGCCCTGGACATACAGGACTGCAACAATGTAATAAGAGGACGAGGGGCCCCGGACATACAGGACTGCAACAATGTAATGAGAGGACAAGGGCCCCGGACATACAGAAGTGCAACAATGTAAAAAGAGGACAAGGGCCCCGGACATACAGGACTGCAACAATGTAAGAAGAGGACGAGGGGCCCCGGACATACAGGACTGCAACAATGTAAAAAGAGGACGAGGGGACCCAGACATACAGGACTGCAACAATATAATGAGAGGACGAGGGGACCCGGACATACAGGACTGCAACAATGTAATGTGAGGACGAGGGGCCCCGGACATACAGGACTACAACAATGTAAAAAGAGGACAAGGGCCCCGGACATACAGAAGTGCAACAATGTAATAAGAGGACGAGAGGCCCCGGACATACAGGACTGCAACAATGTAAAAAGAGGACAAGGGCCCCGGACATACAGGACTGCAACAATGTAAAAAGAGGACGAGGGGCCCCGGACATACAGGACTGCAACAATGTAAAAAGAGGACGAGGGGACCCGGACATACAGGACTGCAACAATTTAATGAGAGGACGAGGGGACCCGGACATACAGGACTGCAACAATGTAAGAAAAGGACAAGGGGCCCCGGATATACAGGACTGCAACAATGTAATGAGAGGACGAGGGGACCCGGACATACAGGACTGCAACAATGTAATGAGAGGACGAGGGGACCCGGACATACAGGACTGCAACAATGTAATAAGAGGACGAGGGGACCCGGACATACAGGACTGCAACAATGTAATAAGAGGACGAGGGGACCCGGACATACAGGACTGCAACAATGAAATAAGAGGACGAGGGGCCCCGGACATACAGGAGTGCAACAATGTAATAAGAGGACGAGAGGCTCCGGACATACAGGACTGCAACAATGTAATGAGAGGACGAGGGGCCCCAGACATACAGGACTGCAACAATGTAAGAAGAGGACGAGGGGCCCCCGGACATACAGGACTGCAACAATGTAATAAAAGGACTAGGGGACCCGGACATACAGAAGTGCAACAATGTAATAAGAGGGCGAGGGGACCTGGACATACAGAACTGCAACAATGTAATAAGAGGACGAGAGGCCCCGGACATACAGGACTGCAACAATGTAATAAGAGGACGAGGGGCCCCGGACATACAGGACTGCAACAATGTAATAAGAGGACGAGGGGCCCCGGACATACAGGAGTGCAACAATGTAAGAAGAAGATGAGGGGCCCTGGACATTCAGAACTGCAACAATGTAATAAGAGGACGAGGGGCCCCAGACATGCAGGACTGCAACAATGTAATAAGAGGACGAGGGGCCCCGGACATACAGGACTGCAACAATGTAAAAAGAGGACGAGGGGCCCCAGACATACAGGACTGCAACAATGTAAAAAGAGGACGAGGGGCCCCAGACATACAGGACTGCAACAATGTAAGAAGAGGACGAGGGGCCCCTGGACATACAGGACTGCAACAATGTAAGAAGAGGATGAGGATCCCCGGACATACAGGAATGCAACAATGTAATGAGAGGACGATGATCCCCGGACATACAGGCAGGCAACAATGTAATGAGAGGACGAGGATCCCCGGACATACAGGACTGCAGCAATGTAATAAGAGGACGAGGATCCCCGGACATACAGGACTGCAGCAATGTAATAAGAGGACGAAGGGCCCCGGACATACAGGACTGCAACAATGTAAGAAGAGGATGAGGGGCCCCGGACATACAGGACTGCAACAATGTAAGAAGAGGATGAGGGGCCCCGGACATACAGGAGTGCAACAATGTAATGAGAGGACGAGGGGACCCGGACATACAGGACTGCAACAATGTAATAAGAGGACGAGGGGACCCGGACATACAGGACTGCAACAATGTAATGAGAGGACGAGGGGCCCCTGAACATACAGAACTGCAACAATGTAATGAGAGGATGAAGGGCCCTGGACATACAGGACTGCAGCAATGTAATGAGAGGACGAGGTGCCCATGAACATACAGGACTACAACAATGTTAGAAGAGAGGACGAGGGGCCCCAGACATACAGGACTGCAGCAATGTTAGAAGAGAGGACACCGCTGATGCTGCTCTGCAGCACTTGCAGCCGGGATTTGGAGCTGTCGTTTCACCCGGAAAGTTTACCCACCTCCCCCTCGCCCCGGACGGTCCGTGCAGCTCTTTGTCGAGGGGCTCACCAGATATACTGTCACCCACAGTGAATGTCGCCCCGCTCTCCAGGAACTGGTCTAACAAGTAGACGCATGAGGGAATGAAAATGAGAAGCAAAAAAGAAGTAAAAATCCTCTCTATTCAGAAATGTTTCATCCCTGGGTTTTCCAATCAGCAGAGAATGAGGGGATTATATGGCGCCTACATGAGGGGCACAGCTGTGATCGGCCCTAATCTGACCCCCTTATTCTTCTGATGGACCCCAAACAATGAAGCCTACTGCAGTAGTAATGAGGATTGAAGATGACAATCAGCGGTAGCAATGAGCAGCATCCATGGCAATGTCCTCGCAATGGCGGCTGCTGGGCTACGTTTTCTATAGGTCTGTTCACATCACCTATATAAAGTTTGTGGTTCTTTTTTCAGGATTATTAAAACGTCTTGTAACTTCTAATGTTCAAAGACGCGGATGGCTCTGGACGGTGTGCTGTCCCTAGCAGGTCCTGATCTGCGGAGGGTCACAGCTCGGACTGTAGGGCACAGATCCCCCCAGCACTCACATTATTGTTTCAGCCTTAATTAATCTGTTACCAGAAAGTCCCAGATTGCAGCTCGAGCCGCTGTGAATCTTCTTTTATTATGGACATTCACCTCAAGGAAAGCTAGAGGACGAGGCAGGCAAATGTGGATAATGAAGTGCTGCAGACCGCCGAGTCCGGGCCAAGGGGCCACCACACCTCGCTTCACCTCCATGTAAAATTTAATTGACATCATTGTTTAAATAATTCACATTTTATAGTTTAATCAGCAATGAATACTGCACGGAGGTAAAGAGCGATCTGTAAAGCACATTATTCACCGCTCTGGTGCTAATAGTCCCTCTGGAGCGGAGGCCATATTGTGCCCGGCCGCCAGCCGCGTATTTATGGCAACAATGTTAGATTAGCCGTTAGCGCACGTCCATCGCGGGCACTAGTCAGGTGGCGGTCTAGAATTGGAGGCAACGAGTACCACACACCAAAGAACACAAGGCCCTCTGGTCTGGGGCCAAGTTTCCTGGAAGAATGTGGAGATTTCAGTTTTCTAGGAAAAATTGTGCAGAGTTTGTGACAAGTGTAAACTGTGTTCTGTGAAGAATAACTCCGGGTGACAGCTTGTGCCCAACTACTAATTTGAGGCATGAAAGGGTTAAGTGGAGGCTGCTCCTGACATTTTAGGAAGGGATGCAGGGGAGTGAGTAGGAATTTTTCGCCCTGGCACAGTTTTACCATCACACCCACCCTCATAATATTTCGGGCCACACCGGCAGTTCTTCTCTCCAGGCATTTATCCCCTTTGCAGCAGCCGGACCTGCTGCACTCCGACTCCATTGCTGGTGATTTTGTGGGTGTGGGGGTCCATTAGGAGCTGATGTGAAATGTTCAGGGGTGCTCACTGCACTGCTTCTTGGCGTTACATTGATTCGCACTGAGGCTGCGGACTCGCAGGCAGTTTTTGGTAAAGGTATTTGAGCCAAAGCTGAAAGTGAAATAACATGTAAACCTAAAGCCTCCACTGACACTTCTTCCCGCTGGATCCACTTCTAATATTTGCTTAATTTTTTATTATTATTATTAAAGGCCTTCATCTGGATCTTAAGCCATGGTGACTTGACGGATGAACACTCTGTAGGAAGATGGATCTTGTGCAGCCTAGATGGGTCCACCAGAGTCTGGATGGGTGCACCAGGGCCTAGATGGGTCCACCAGAGTCTGGATGGGTCCACCAGGGCCTAGATGGATCCACCAGAGTCTGGATGGGTCCACCAGGGCCTAGATGGGTCCACCAAAGTCTGGATGGGTCCACCAGGGCCTAGATGGGTCCACCAGAGTTTGGATGGGTCCACCAGGGCCTAGATGGGTCCACCAGGGCCTAGATGGGTCCACCAGAGTCTGGATGGGTCCACCAGGGCCTAGATGGGTCCACCAGAGTCTGAATGGGTCCACCAGGGCCTAGATGGGTCCACCAGAGTCTGGATGGGTCCACCAGGGCCTAGATGGGTCCACCAGAGTCTGGATGGCTCCACCAGGGCCTAGATGGGTCCACCAGAGTCTAGGTGGGTCCACCAGCGTATTCTCCGTTATCTTGATAGTATTGAGCCAATGGTTGCATGTCTTCCTCTTCGCCTTGCTCCTTCTATTCTTCCGACCATGATGTCCTTCTCCAGTGATCGCTCTCTTCGTATGATGTGTCCACAAGTCGTGGCTCGGTGATCCTTGCTTCCGGTGACATGTCTGGGTTGATTTCTTCTTGCCATCCATGGTATTGATAACATCCTTCATTTTGAAGGCGTAGATTCTTCTTCTGTCTTGTTTCTTCGTCGTCCAGGTTTCATATCCGTATGTTACTACAGAAAACACCGGATATGTACGAGCCGTGTCTTGGTCGCCATTGAAATGTTCTGCGATTTGAAGACCTTGTCCAGAGACTTCATTGTTGATTTGGCCATAGCTGGTCTTAATAAACTGCATTAAAAATCTCATGTGTTTCTGTCGGGGAACGTGAGGGCGACTGTCGCTCTGCGCTGCCGTACGCTGCCGGCATCACAGGTCCATAATACCAATCTGGCGTCAGCGGTTGTCTCAGGGCAGTTTATAGCGGCAGCGTATGTGGCGGTTACCTTGACGCTCGCCTGCATCTGATATTCACATAACTTATCATAACTTATTAAATGGCAATTTATTCTAATTAGACAATTTGAAAAATGAATTAAATATTTATACACATGACACGGCGGGCGCACATGAAATCATGGCGTATTCCCTCTGCATGCGGCGAGGGAAAACGCCAGGCGTTGTGCTATGGACGCAGGGGGCTCCACCTGATATGTTAAGTGGTCTATTACTCAGCGTTGTACTGGTATACAGAGACGAGGAGCAGACATGCATGAGCTGGACCTGCCATGGTGATCTGTCCTCCATATTACAGAGGCTTCCCCCATCATTACCATGCTGATGATGCAGATTAATAAGCATTCTGCCATCCTATCAGATTCTGCTACATACTAAACTAAGCTAGCAGAGCTGCAGTATAAAGCATGAGGGAAGGAGAGCGCATCAGCTTGAGATTACCTCAGACCCCACCACAGACATGGCTATGCTGTAGTAAAGCCGAGATATTACACCAGCCAAATATCGGGTCACTATGACCCAGAGGGCCGGACATATACAATGACAAGGAATCCATTCATGTGCCGCTGTTGTGACTGAAAGCGATGGGTCTTTACCCTCTGGGGGGGTCTGTGAATGACCATTATCTCTATCACTGTGCCCGCGGGCAGACTACTGCTCTGTGCGAGGTGAATCTGCATTTACACCTAGGAAAGCTCGATTCACAATAATCGTACAGTCTAAACCACTAATCGTTCGCTCGCTCGTCGGGTGAAAAGATCTTTTGGTTCTCGGCATCACATTGTCCTGTGTAATCAGCATGTGCTGCCGAGAACAATGGCGCTGGGCTGGTGTAACGGGATCTTCTGCCACTCAGCGGACTCTTGCAGTTCATCGCTGGTATATTCAGGATACAGGGAGAGAACAGGACTTGGCCCTGCAGCCCCTGATAGCCGGGCCTCATACAGGCCGAGCCCCTGCTGCAGCTGCAGCCCCTGACAGCCGGGCCTCATACAGGCCGAGCCCCTGCTGCAGCTGCAGCCCCTGACAGCCGGGCCTCATACAGGCCGAGCCCCTGCTGCAGCTGCAGCCCCTGACAGCCAGGCCTCATACAGCCGAGCTCCTGCTGCAGCTGCAGCCCCTGACAGCCGCGCCTCATACAGGCCGAGCTCCTGCTGCAGCTGCAGCCCCTGACAGCCGGGCCTCATACAGGCTGAGCTCCTGCTGCAGCTGCAGCCCCTGACACCCGGGCCTCATACAGGCCGAGCCCCTTCTGCAGCTGCATCCCCTGACAGCCGGTCCTCATACAGGCTGAGCTCCTGCTGCAGCTGCAGCCCCTGACACCCGGGCCTCATACAGGCCGAGCCCCTGCTGCAGCTGCAGCCCCTGACAGCCGGGCCTCATACAGGCTGAGCTCCTGCTGCAGCTACTGCCCCTGACAGCCGGCCCTCATACAGCCAAGCTCCTGCTGCAGCTGCAGCCCCTGACAGCCGGGCCTCATACAGGCCGAGCTCCTGCTGCAGCTGCAGCCCCTGACAGCCAGGCCTCATACAGGCTGAGCTCCTGCTGCAGCTGCTGCCCCTGACAGCCGGCCCTCATACAGGCCGAACTCCTGCTGCAGCACCAGCCCCTGACAGCCGGGCCTCATACAGGCCGAGCTCCTGCTGCAGCTGCATCCCCTGACAGCCGGGCCTCATACAGGCCGAGCCCCTGCTGCAGCTGCAGCCCCTGACACCCGGGCCTCATACAGGCCGAGCCCCTGCTGCAGCTGCATCCCCTGACAGCCGGTCCTCATGCAGGCCGAGCTCCTGCTGCAGCTGCAGCCCCTGACAGCCGGGCCTCATACAGGCTGAGCTCCTGCTGCAGCTGCAGCCCCTGACACCCGGGCCTCATACAGGCCGAGCCCCTGCTGCAGCTGCATCCCCTGACAGCCGGTCCTCATACAGGCTGAGCTCCTGCTGCAGCTGCAGCCCCTGACACCCGAGCCTCATACAGGCCGAGCCCCTGCTGCAGCTGCAGCCCCTGACAGCCGGGCCTCATACAGGCTGAGCTCCTGCTGCAGCTACTGCCCCTGACAGCCGGCCCTCATACAGCCAAGCTCCTGCTGCAGCTGCAGCCCCTGACAGCCGGGCCTCATACAGGCCGAGCTCCTGCTGCAGCTGCAGCCCCTGACACCCGAGCCTCATACAGGCCGAGCCCCTGCTGCAGCTGCAGCCCCTGACAGCCGGGCCTCATACAGGCTGAGCTCCTGCTGCAGCTGCTGCCCCTGACAGCCGGCCCTCATACAGGCCGAGCTCCTGCTGCAGCAGCAGCCCCTGACAGCCGGGCCTCATACAGGCCGAGCTCCTGCTGCAGCTGCAGCCCCTGACAGCCGGGCCTCATACAGGCCGAGCTCCTGCTGCAGCTGCAGCCCCTGACAGCCGGGCCTCATACAGGCCGAGCCCCTGCTGCAGCTGCATCCCCTGACAGCCGGTCCTTATACAGGCCGAGCTCCTGCTGCAGCTGCAGCCATAGACAGCCGGTCCTCATACAGGCCGAGCCCCCGCTGCAGCTGCAGCCCCTGACAGCCGGGCCTCATACAGCCGAGCTCCTGCTGCAGCTGCAGCCCCTGACAGCCGCGCCTCATACAGGCCGAGCCCCTGCTGCAGCTGCAGCCCCTGACAGCCAGGCCTCATACAGCCGAGCTCCTGCTGCAGCTGCAGCCCCTGACAGCCGCGCCTCATACAGGCCGAGCTCCTGCTGCAGCTGCAGCCCCTGACAGCCGGGCCTCATACAGGCTGAGCTCCTGCTGCAGCTGCAGCCCCTGACACCCGGGCCTCATACAGGCCGAGCCCCTGCTGCAGCTGCATCCCCTGACAGCCGGTCCTCATACAGGCTGAGCTCCTGCTGCAGCTGCAGCCCCTGACACCCGGGCCTCATACAGGCCGAGCCCCTGCTGCAGCTGCAGCCCCTGACAGCCGGGCCTCATACAGGCTGAGCTCCTGCTGCAGCTGCTGCCCCTGACAGCCGGCCCTCATACAGGCCGAGCTCCTGCTGCAGCAGCAGCCCCTGACAGCCGGGCCTCATACAGGCCGAGCTCCTGCTGCAGCTGCATCCCCTGACAGCCGGGCCTCATACAGGCCGAGCCCCTGCTGCAGCTGCAGCCCCTGACACCCGGGCCTCATACAGGCCGAGCCCCTGCTGCAGCTGCATCCCCTGACAGCCGGTCCTCATGCAGGCCGAGCTCCTGCTGCAGCTGCAGCCCCTGACAGCCGGGCCTCATACAGGCTGAGCTCCTGCTGCAGCTGCAGCCCCTGACACCCGGGCCTCATACAGGCCGAGCCCCTGCTGCAGCTGCATCCCCTGACAGCCGGTCCTCATACAGGCTGAGCTCCTGCTGCAGCTGCAGCCCCTGACACCCGGGCCTCATACAGGCCGAGCCCCTGCTGCAGCTGCAGCCCCTGACAGCCGGGCCTCATACAGGCTGAGCTCCTGCTGCAGCTACTGCCCCTGACAGCCGGCCCTCATACAGCCAAGCTCCTGCTGCAGCTGCAGCCCCTGACAGCCGGGCCTCATACAGGCCGAGCTCCTGCTGCAGCTGCAGCCCCTGACAGCCGGGCCTCATACAGGCCGAGCTCCTGCTGCAGCTGCAGCCCCTGACAGCCGGGCCTCATACAGGCCGAGCCCCTGCTGCAGCTGCATCCCCTGACAGCCGGTCCTTATACAGGCCGAGCTCCTGCTGTAGCTACAGCCATAGACAGCCGGTCCTCATACAGGCCGAGCCCCCGCTGCAGCTGCAGCCCCTGACAGCCGGGCCTCATACAGGCCGAGCTCCTGCTGCAGCTGCAGCCCCTGACAGCCAGGCCTCATACAGGCCTCGCTCCTGCTGCAGCTACTGCCCCTGACAGCCGGCCCTCATACAGCCAAGCTCCTGCTGCAGCTGCAGCCCCTGACAGCCGGGCCTCATACAGGCCGAGCTCCTGCTGCAGCTGCAGCCCCTGACAGCCGGGCCTCATACAGGCTGAGCTCCTGCTGCAGCTGCTGCCCCTGACAGCCGGCCCTCATACAGGCCGAGCTCCTGCTGCAGCAGCAGCCCCTGACAGCCGGGCCTCATACAGGCCGAGCTCCTGCTGCAGCTGCATCCCCTGACAGCCGGGCCTCATACAGGCCGAGCCCCTGCTGCAGCTGCAGCCCCTGACACCCGGGCCTCATACAGGCCGAGCCCCTGCTGCAGCTGCATCCCCTGACAGCCGGTCCTCATGCAGGCCGAGCTCCTGCTGCAGCTGCAGCCCCTGACAGCCGGGCCTCATACAGGCTGAGCTCCTGCTGCAGCTGCAGCCCCTGACACCCGGGCCTCATACAGGCCGAGCCCCTGCTGCAGCTGCATCCCCTGACAGCCGGTCCTCATACAGGCTGAGCTCCTGCTGCAGCCCCTGACACCCGGGCCTCATACAGGCCGAGCCCCTGCTGCAGCTGCAGCCCCTGACAGCCGGGCCTCATACAGGCTGAGATCCTGCTGCAGCTACTGCCCCTGACAGCCGGCCCTCATACAGCCAAGCTCCTGCTGCAGCTGCAGCCCCTGACAGCCGGGCCTCATACAGGCCGAGCTCCTGCTGCAGCTGCAGCCCCTGACAGCCGGGCCTCATACAGGCCGAGCTCCTGCTGCAGCTGCAGCCCCTGACAGCCGGGCCTCATACAGGCCGAGCCCCTGCTGCAGCTGCATCCCCTGACAGCCGGTCCTTATACAGGCCGAGCTCCTGCTGTAGCTACAGCCATAGACAGCCGGTCCTCATACAGGCCGAGCCCCCGCTGCAGCTGCAGCCCCTGACAGCCGGGCCTCATACAGGCCGAGCTCCTGCTGCAGCTGCAGCCCCTGACAGCCAGGCCTCATACAGGCCTCGCTCCTGCTGCAGCTGCAGCCCCTGACAGCCGGGCCTCATACAGGCCGAGCCCCTGCTGCAGCTGCATCCCCTGACAGCCGGTCCTCATACAGCCCGAGCTCCTGCTGCAGCCACAGACAGCCGGGCCTCATACAGGCCGAGCTCCTGCTGCAGCTGCAGCCACAGACAGCCGGTCCTCATACAGGCCGAGCCCCCGCTGCAGCCCCTGACAGCCGGGCCTCATACAGGCCGAGCTCCTGCTGCAGCTGCAGCCCCTGACAGCCGGGCCTCATACAGCCGAGCTCCTGCTGCAGCCCCTGACAGCTGGGCCTCATACAGGCCGAGCTCCTGCTGCAGCTGCAGCCCCTGACAGCCGGGCCTCATACAGGCCGAGCTCCTGCTGCAGCTGCATCCCCTGACAGCCGGTCCTCATACAGCCGAGCTCCTGCTGCAGCTGCAGCCCCTGACAGCTGGGCCTCATACAGGCCGAGCTCCTGCTGCAGCTGCAGCCCCTGACAGCCGGGCCTCATACAGGCCGAGCTCCTGCTGCAGCTGCATCCCCTGACAGCCGGTCCTCATACAGGCTGAGCTCCTGCTGCAGCTGCAGCCCGTGACACCCGGGCCTCATACAGGCCGAGCCCCTGCTGCAGCTGCATCCCCTGACAGCCGGGCCTCATACAGGCCGAGCCCCTGCTGCAGCTGCAGCCCCTGACACCCGGGCCTCATACAGGCCGAGCCCCTGCTGCAGCTGCAGCCCCTGACAGCCGGGCCTCATACAGGCTGAGCTCCTGCTGCAGCTGCAGCCCCTGACACCCGGGCCTCATACAGGCCGAGCCCCTGCTGCAGCTGCAGCCCCTGACAGCCGGGCCTCATACAGGCTGAGCTCCTGCTGCAGCTGCAGCCCCTGACAGCCGGGCCTCATACAGGCCGAGCCCCTGCTGCAGCTGCAGCCCCTGACAGCCGCGTCTCATACAGGCCGAGCCCCTGCTGCAGCCCCTGACAGCCGGTCCTCATACAGGCCGAGCTCCTGCTGCAGCTGCATCCCCTGACAGCCGGGCCTCATACAGGCCGAGCTCCTGTTGCAGCTGCAGCCCCTGACAGCCGGTCCTCATACAGGCTGAGCTCCTGCTGCAGCTGCAGCCCCTGACAGCCGGGCCTCATACAGGCCGAGCTCCTGCTGCAGCTGCATCCCCCTCCTCCCTGTATTACTGCAGGTCTGGGAACTTCGGCTGCAGTTTGCTGAGAGGTGAGGAGATGATTTATCATATGTCTATTATGCAATATATACTACACATCCATATATATAATTCCAGACCCTTGTCAGCACTTTTATTTAGCCTGACGCTTTATATACTAGTCTACTATAAAACCGAGCTCGTCGGGGGCCTTCTAACCCTATATAAGTAATAGGAATCTCAATATTTTAGTAATTTTCTGACACTCCAGGTCCAGACTGATGGGACTGCGTCTTATTAGTATTATATTGTACATACATTTTAGACCTCATCCTGGGGGGTGAATGTAATCTGGAATTGTTTGTTGAGTTGGGGGTTATACCAGTATCATAGTATCGGGGGCAGGGGTGATGTGACCAGGGATAACTGTGTTTGGCCCAGAGGTAGATCAGTGACATCATCATATGAGGGAGATGTCATTAGCTGTTGTATCAGTGACATCATCATGTGACAAGTCTGAGATGTGATCAGAGATTAGCTGTACGGTTCAGGGTTACACTGGTGACATATTGGGGGTGATCAGAGATTAGCTGTAGGGTTCAGGGTTACACTGGTGACATATTGGGGGTGATCAGAGATTAGCTGTACGGTTCAGGGTTACACTGGTGTCATATTGGGGGTGATCAGAGATTAGCTGTAGGGTTCAGGGTTACACTGGTGACATATTGGGGGTGATTAGAGATTAGCTGTAGGGTTCAGGGTTACACTGGTGACATATTGGGGGTGATCAGAGATTAGCTGTAGGGTTCAGGGTTACACTGGTGATTTATTGGGGGTGATCAGAGATTAGCTGTAGGGTTCAGGGTTACACTGGTGACATATTGGGGGTGATCAGAGATTAGCTGTAGGGTTCAGGGTTACACTGGTGACATATTGTGGGTGATCAGAGATTAGCTGTAGGGTTCAGGGTTACACTGGTGACATATTGGGGGTGATCAGAGATTAGCTGTAGGGTTCAGGGTTACACTGGTGACATATTGGGGGGTGATCAGAGATTAGCTGTAGGGTTCAGGGTTACACTGGTGTCATTGGGGGTGATCAGAGATTAGCTGTAGGGTTCAGGGTTACACTGGTGACATATTGGGGGTGATCAGAGATTAGCTGTAGGGTTCAGGGTTACACTGGTGTCTTATTGGGGGTGATCAGAGATTAGCTGTAGGGTTCAGGGTTACACTGGTGACATATTGGGGGTGATCAGAGATTAGCTGTAGGGTTCAGGGTTACACTGGTGACATATTGGGGGTGATCAGAGATTAGCTGTAGGGTTCAGGGTTACACTGGTGACATATTGGGGGGTGATCAGAGATTAACTGTAGGGTTCAGGGTTACACTGGTGACATATTGGCTGTGATTAGAGATTAGCTATAGGGTTCAGGGTTACACTGGTGACATATTAGGGGTGATCAGAGATTAGCTGTAGGGTTCAGGGTTACACTGGTGACATATTGGCTGTGATTAGAGATTAGCTGTAGGGTTCAGGGTTACACTGGTGACATATTGGGGGTGATCAGAGATTAGCTGTAGGGTTCAGGGTTACACTGGTGACATATTGGGGGTGATCAGAGATTAGCTGTAGGGTTCTGGATTACACTGGTGACATATTGGGGGTGATCAGAGATTAGCTGTAGGGTTCAGGGTTACACTGGTGACATATTGTTGGTGATCAGAGATTAGCTGTAGGGTTCAGGGTTACACTGGTGACATATTGGCTGTGATTAGAGATTAGCTATAGGGTTCAGGGTTACACTGGTGACATATTAGGGGTGATCAGAGATTAGCTGTAGGGTTCAGGGTTACACTGGTGACATATTGGCTGTGATTAGAGATTAGCTGTAGGGTTCAGGGTTACACTGGTGACATATTGGGGGTGATCAGAGATTAGCTGTAGGGTTCAGGGTTACACTGGTGACATATTGGGGGTGATCAGAGATTAGCTGTAGGGTTCTGGATTACACTGGTGACATATTGGGGGTGATCAGAGATTAGCTGTAGGGTTCAGGGTTACACTGGTGACATATTGGGGGTGATCAGAGATTAGCTGTAGGGTTCAGGGTTACACTGGTGACATATTGGGGGGTGATCAGAGATTAGCTGTAGGGTTCAGGATTACACTGGTGACATATTGGGGGTGATCAGAGATTAGCTGTAGGGTTCAGGGTTACACTGGTGACATATTGGGGGTGATCAGAGATTAGCTGTAGGGTTCAGGGTTACACTGGTGACATATTGGGGGTGATCAGAGATTAGCTGTAGGGTTCTGGATTACACTGGTGACCTATTGGGGGTGATCAGAGATTAGCTGTAGGGTTCAGGGTTACACTGGTGACATATTGTTGGTGATCAGAGATTAGCTGTAGGGTTCAGGGTTACACTGGTGACATATTGGTGGTGATCAGAGATTAGCTGTAGGGTTCAGGGTTACACTTGTGACATATTGGGGGTGATCAGAGATTAGCTGTAGGGTTCAGGATTACACTGGTGACATATTGGGGGTGATCAGAGATTAGCTGTAGGGTTCAGGGTTACACTGGTGACATATTGGGGGTGATCAGAGATTAGCTGTAGGGTTCTGGATTACACTGGTGACATATTGGGGGTGATCAGAGATTAGCTGTAGGGTTCAGGGTTACACTGGTGACATATTGGGGGTGATCAGAGATTAGCTGTAGGGTTCAGGGTTACACTGGTGACATATTGGGGATGATCAGAGATTAGCTGTAGGGTTCATGGTTACACTGGTGACATATTGGGGGTGATCAGAGATTAGCTGTAGGGTTCAGGGTTACACTGATGACATATTGGGGGTGATCAGAGATTAGCTGTCGGATACAGGAGCGTTTTACCTCCGGACAAGTCCGGCTTTGTGCTGCGCCACTTCTCATGGTTCTCCATTTCTATGAGTCCCGTACTGATCACCTGACAATATGGTACAAAGGTTTTTACGGAAAATGAAATTTGGAGCAACAAACGGCGGCAACATTGTGGACGGGGCACGTGATCTCATTTGTGAGGTTCTTTCTCCACATCCCGCTACTAGAGGAATAGTTCACTCATTAAGCAGAGCAGCCACGAGGCAGCGATCATTATTTTCATTGATATAAATAGGGCTCCGCACACTGTGGCAGTTTATTAAGTCTTTAAAAGTCAAAGCTGATTTGAAATAATAAGGGTTGACATTTGGCGCTTTGATGTTCGCCGGCTATACTTTCCCGTTTACGTTTTCTTTTTATGTGTTTCCACTGTAGAAAGAAAAAAAAAAATGCTGCACTCAGACAAAACATGCGAACGGCGAGAATTCTGTCCCCAACACATTTCATAGGCGCTAATGAGATTATTTAAGCAAATGGAAAATCTTTTATTTATTTTTTTTTTTATGTGGGGAACGCAGGATGTAAGGGGTCGCCGGACGCTGATCTTCTGACAGGTTACACCGTCCCGAGCATTACAATGTCATTCTGCCGCTAATGAGGCTGCGAGATCCTGCAGACAGGCGCGACGTGCATGACAACGGCCTCGCTCCTGCACAGGCGCGACGTGCATGAGAACGGCCTCGCTCCTGTACAGGCGCGACGTGTATGAGAACGGCCTCGCTCCTGTACAGGCGCGACGTGTATGAGAACGGCCTCGCTCCTGTACAGGCGCGACGTGTATGAGAACGGCCTCGCTCCTGTACAGGCGCGACGTGCATGAGAACGGCCTCGCTCCTGTACAGGCGCGACGTGTATGAGAACGGCCTCGCTCCTGTACAGGCGCGACGTGCATGAGAACGGCCTCGCTCCTGTACAGGCGTGACGTGCATGAGAACGGCCTCGCTCCTGTACAGGCGCGACGTGTATGAGAACGGCCTCGCTCCTGTACAGGCGCGACGTGTATGAGAACGGCCTCGCTCCTGTACAGGCGCGACGTGTATGAGAACGGCCTTGCTCCTGTACAGGCGCAACGTGCATGAGAACGGCCTCGCTCCTGTACAGGCGCGACGTGCATGAGAACGGCCTCGCTCCTGTACAGGCGCGACGTGCATGAGAACGGCCTCGCTCCTGTACAGGCGCGACGTGCATGAGAACGGCCTCGCTCCTGTACAGGCGCGACGTGTATGAGAACGGCCTCGCTCCTGTACAGGCGCGACGTGTATGAGAACGGCCTCGCTCCTGTACAGGCGCGACGTATATGAGAACTGCCTCGCTCCTGTACAGGCGCAACGTGCATGAGAACGGCCTCGCTCCTGTACAGGCGCGACGTGTATGAGAACGGCCTCGCTCCTGTACAGGCGCGACGTGCATGAGAACGGCCTCGCTCCTGTACAGGCGCGACGTGCATGAGAACGGCCTCGCTCCTGTTTGTTGATCTTGGATAAATATTGTATAAATTGTGACTTTTAGGAGTTTGTAGATTTCCTGTGATGAGCAGAGACTCCTGTCTGCACCCTCCTTAGATGACTGATAGGTGTAGGTGGAGCCGGATGGATATTTATCCACTGGACATGAGACCGATCACATGGAGTCATCGCAGGCTGATTTATCTAGACCAGACCCCTTCTAAGATACATACAGTACAAGGAGCAAGTAGAGTCTGTCCACACTTCTGTGAACCCTCCATAATGGAAACTAAAATCATCATCATTGGACATAATTTCACACAAAACCCCAAAAATGGGCTGGAGAAAATTATCGACACCTTTCCAAAAATTGTGGGTAAACAACTTTGTTTCAAGCCTGTGATGCTCGTTCACACTCACCTGTGGCAAGTAACAGGGGTGGGCAATATGAAAATCACACCTGAATCCCAAAAAATAGGGGAGAAGTTGCCTCAATCTCTGCATTGTGTGTCTGTGTGTGTCACACTAAGCATGGAGAACAAAAAGAGGAGAAGAGAACTGTCCGAGGACTTGAGAACCAAAACTGATGAACAATATCCACAATCTCAAGGTTACAAGTCAGTCTCCTCGATGCGCAACATAATCAAGAAGTTTACAACCCACGGCACTGTAGTTAATCTCCCTTTTGGGTTTTATGTGATATTATGTTCAATTTGCCTTTTTTTCTCTGTTTTTTATTGTGTTGTTCCAATACACACAAAGGAAATAAACCTCTGTATAACAAAACCTGTAACTGTAATCATTTTCTTGGAGAAATACTTCATTTTCTGGAACAATTTCAAGGGTGCCAACACTTTCGGCCATGACTGTAACCATCATCTAGAAGTATTTTTACAAAATACTTCTACTTTTTACAAAAATAATAATGAGCAATAACAAAAATTATTAGGAGAATATGTCGGATTCACGTTGAATTTCCTATACACCTGCAGGCAAAGCCGGCCCCGAGCCGCAGGCGTAAAGACCGTTGTGTAGCAGCCATGTGTTGTATACTTTCGTACCTGTCAGTGACGCCTGTCGGTGGCGCCTGTGTGTAACGGCTGTCAGTGACGCCTGTGTGTAACGGCTGTCAGTGGCGACTGTAACGGCTGTCAGTGACGCCTGTCTGTGGCGGCTGTCAGTGGCGGCTGTCAGTGGCGGCTGTCAGTGGCGACTGTCTGTAACGGCTGTCAGTGACGCCTGTGTGTAACGGCTGTCAGTGGCGACTGTCAGTGGCGACTGTCTGTAACGGCTGTCAGTGACGCCTGTGTGTAACTGCTGTCAGTGACGCCTGTGTGTAACGGCTGTCAGTGGCGCCTGTCTGTGGCGGCTGTCAGTGGCGCCTGTCTGTAACGGCTGTCAGTGGCGACTGTGTGTAACGGCTGTCAGTGACGCCTGTCTGTAACTGCTGTCAGTGACGCCTGTGTGTAACTGCTGTCAGTGACGCCTGTGTGTAACTGCTGTCAGTGACGCCTGTCTGTAACGGCTGTCAGTGACGCCTGTGTGTAACTGCTGTCAGTGACGCCTGTGTGTAACTGCTGTCAGTGACGCCTGTCTGTAACGGCTGTCAGTGACGCCTGTGTGTAACTGCTGTCAGTGACGCCTGTGTGTAACTGCTGTCAGTGACGCCTGTCTGTAACTGCTGTCAGTGACGCCTGTGTGTAACTGCTGTCAGTGACGCCTGTGTGTAACTGCTGTCAGTGACGCCTGTCTGTAACTGCTGTCAGTGACGCCTGTGTGTAACTGCTGTCAGTGACGCCTGTCTGTAACTGCTGTCAGTGACGCCTGTCTGTAACTGCTGTCAGTGGCGCCTGTGTGTAACTGCTGTCAGTGACGCCTGTCTGTAACTGCTGTCAGTGACGCCTGTCTGTAACTGCTGTCAGTGACGCCTGTGTGTAACTGCTGTCAGTGACGCCTGTCTGTAACTGCTGTCAGTGACGCCTGTGTGTAACTGCTGTCAGTGACGCCTGTCTGTAACTGCTGTCAGTGACGCCTGTCTGTAACTGCTGTCAGTGGCGCCTGTGTGTAACTGCTGTCAGTGACGCCTGTCTGTAACTGCTGTCAGTGACGCCTGTGTGTAACTGCTGTCAGTGACGCCTGTGTGTAACTGCTGTCAGTGACGCCTGTCTGTAACTGCTGTCAGTGACGCCTGTGTGTAACTGCTGTCAGTGACGCCTGTGTGTAACTGCTGTCAGTGACGCCTGTCTGTAACTGCTGTCAGTGACGCCTGTGTGTAACTGCTGTCAGTGACGCCTGTCTGTAACTGCTGTCAGTGACGCCTGTCTGTAACTGCTGTCAGTGACGCCTGTGTGTAACTGCTGTCAGTGACGCCTGTCTGTAACTGCTGTCAGTGACGCCTGTCTGTAACTGCTGTCAGTGACGCCTGTGTGTAACTGCTGTCAGTGACGCCTGTCTGTAACGGCTGTCAGTGGCGCCTGTGTGTAACGGCTGTCAGTGGCGCCTGTGTGTAACGGCTGTCAGTGGCGCCTGTGTGTAACGGCTGTCAGTGGCGACTGTCTGTAACGGCTGTCTGTAACGGCTGTCAGTGCCTGATGCCTGTATATACGGGATCGGACCCCTTCCCGGGTCACCTGTGCTCCTAGTACTGGAGCTGTTGATACTCCCCTCTGTCTCTCCTGCTGGGGCCCCCTGGTGCTCCGGTTGTGGCCCCTGGGCCATCAGGTGAGTGAGGATGAGCCTGGCTTCTATTAGGAGAGGAATGTCCGTGCTAATCCCCATACGTTCCCCTCTTATCAGGTTCTAGCACCAGCATGGGATTCCAGTCATTCCTCGGCTGATTGAAGGCTCTGGGTAATAATTGTCTATAAAGGGACCCCCACCCCAAAGCTCAGGTGCTGGCTGACCCCGCGCTTTGTACATGACCTCTGCTTGCAGCTCTGCAGATTTATAGTGCGATGGCTCAGGGTGAGATGACAGCTGATAAACCCCCAGACCCATAATCCCATGTGAGCCCCCTCACTGCAGCGGCTGCAACATCAGGGCAGATGCATCAGCAGCAGCAGCGCCAGTCTGGCAGCAATTATCTCTGCCATTTATGGGGCGATATCCCTTTAAACTGATTTAATTTATAGACGTAGAGTGAATTATCATTGTGTAAGATAGAAACCTGCAGCATCCAGAAGCCCTGCAGATGATCACCTCGCTGCAGATGATCACCTCGCTGCAGATGATCACCTCCCTGCAGAACATATAGTCCTATATAGACTGTTATAGTATGCAGATTATTACACCACTGACCTCTCAAACAGTCTGCAGAATATCGCTCCGCCCTCTGCACTCTCACTGATAGATACATAACTGCACTGTTCACACTCAGTGGGATTGTGGGTATTTTGTATGGGACTGCTGACGCTCAGGGTGGGATTGCTGATATTTTATATGGGACTGCAGATGCTCAGGGTGGGATTGTGGATATTTTGTATGGGACTGCTGACGCTCAGGGGGGATTGCTGATATTTTGTATGGGACTGCAGATGCTCAGGGTGGGATTGTGGGTATTTTGTATGGGACTGCTGACACTCAGGGTGGGATTGCTGATATTTTGTATGGGACTGCTGACGCTCAGGGTGGGATTGCTGATATTTTGTATGGGACTGCTGACGCTCAGGGGGGGATTGCTGATATTTTGTATGGGACTGCTGACGCTCAGGGTGGGATTGCTGATATTTTATATGGGACTGCAGATGCTCAGGGTGGGATTGTGGATATTTTGTATGGGACTGCTGACGCTCAGGGGGGATTGCTGATATTTTGTATGGGACTGCAGATGCTCAGGGTGGGATTGTGGGTATTTTGTATGGGACTGCTGACACTCAGGGTGGGATTGCTGATATTTTGTATGGGACTGCTGACGCTCAGGGTGGGATTGCTGATATTTTGTATGGGACTGCTGACGCTCAGGGGGGGATTGCTGATATTTTGTATGGGACTGCAGACGCTCAGGGTGGGATTGCTGATATTTTGTATGGGACTGCTGACGCTCAGGGAGGATTGCTGATATTTTGTATGGGACTGCAGACGCTCAGGGTGGGATTGCTGATATTTTATATGGGACTGCAGATGCTCAGGGTGGGATTGTGGATATTTTGTATGGGACTGCTGACGCTCAGGGGGGATTGCTGATATTTTGTATGGGACTGCAGATGCTCAGGGTGGGATTGTGGGTATTTTGTATGGGACTGCTGACACTCAGGGTGGGATTGCTGATATTTTGTATGGGACTGCTGACGCTCAGGGTGGGATTGCTGATATTTTGTATGGGACTGCAGACGCTCAGGGGGGGATTGCTGATATTTTGTATGGGACTGCTGACGCTCAGGGGGGGATTGCTGATATTTTGTATGGGACTGCAGACGCTCAGGGTGGGATTGCTGATATTTTGTATGGGACTGCTGACGCTCAGGGAGGATTGCTGATATTTTGTATGGGACTGCAGACGCTCAGGGTGGGATTGCTGATATTTTGTATGGGACTGCAGACGCTCAGGGCAGGATTGTGGATATTTTGTATGGGACTGCAGACGCTCAGGGCAGGATTGTGGATATTTTGTATGGGACTGCAGACGCTCAGGGCAGGATTGTGGATATTTTGTATGGGACTGCAGACGCTCAGGGCAGGATTGTGGATATTTTGTATGGGACTGCAGACGCTCAGGGCAGGATTGTGGATATTTTGTATGGGACTGCAGACGCTCAGGGCAAGATTGTGGATATTTTGTATGGGACTGCAGACGCTCAGGGTGGGATTGCTGATATTTTGTATGGGACTGCAGACGCTCAGGGCAAGATTGTGGATATTTTGTATGGGACTGCAGACGCTCAGGGCAAGATTGTGGATATTTTGTATGGGACTGCAGACGCTCAGGGCAGGATTGTGGATATTTTGTATGGGACTGCAGACGCTCAGGGCAGGATTGTGCATATTTTGTATGGGACTGCAGACGCTCAGGGCAAGATTGTGGATATTTTGTATGGGACTGCAGACGCTCAGGGCAAGATTGTGGATATTTTGTATGGGACTGCAGATGCTCAGGGCAGGATTGTGCATATTTTGTATGGGACTGCAGACGCTCAGGGCAAGATTGTGGATATTTTGTATGGGACTGCAGACGCTCAGGGCAAGATTGTGGATATTTTGTATGGGACTGCTGACGCTCAGGGGGGATTGCTGATATTTTGTATGGGACTGCAGACGCTCAGGGCAGGATTGTGGATATTTTGTATGGGACTGCAGACGCTCAGGGCAGGATTGTGGATATTTTGTATGGGACTGCAGACGCTCAGGGCAGGATTGTGGATATTTTGTGGATAGTGCCGCTCGTCCTCAGCAATGAATGGCTGAATAAATGAATTCTCTTTGCTATTGAGGAGACTGAGGAGCGTCCAGCGAGGCATTTATAATAAGAGGATACAGAAGACTATGAAGAAATAATAGGAAGAATGTAACGTAGTAACGGCACTGTCCTGTCTCTCCCCAGACTCCACCTGTATGGAGAAGCTTCTCTCCAAAGACTGGAAGGAGAAGATGGAGCGACTGAACACCAGCGAACTCCTGGGAGAGATTAAAGGTAAGAGGAGCCGTAACAAGCAGGAGCCGGGTGTGCGGAGGTGAGAGTGTGAACTGCAGCTTAGCCAGGCGGTGATGAGCGGTGCCCTGTATTCAGAGGAGGGAAGATAGGGCCATGTGCACCACAGCTTCAGGAATCCCCCGAAAAAAACACAGCTTCAGGAATCGCCCAAAAAAACACAGCTTCAGGAATCACCCCCCAAAAAACACAGCTTCAGGAATCCCCTCAAAAAACACAGCTTCAAGAATCACCCCCCAAAAAAACACAGCTTCAGGAATCCCCCCAAAAAACACAGCTTCAGGAATCCCCCAAAAAAACACAGCTTCAAGAATCACCCCCCAAAAAAACACAGCTTCAGGAATCGCCCAAAAAAACACAGCTTCAGGAATCCCCCCAAAAAACACAGCTTCAGGAATCCCCCCAAAAAACACAGCTTCAGGAATCCCCCAAAAAACACAGCTTCAGGAATCCCCCGAAAAAAACACAGCTTCAGGAATCGCCCCAAAAAAACACAGCTTCAGGAATCGCCCCAAAAAAACACAGCTTCAGGAATCCCCCGAAAAAAACACAGCTTCAGGAATCCCCCAAAAAACACAGCTTCAGGAATCGCCCCAAAAAAACACAGCTTCAGGAATCGCCCCAAAAAAACCACAGCTTCAGGAATCCCCCGAAAAAACACAGCTTCAGGAATCTCCCAAAAAAAACCACAGCTTCAGGAATCGCCCCCCAAAAAACACAGCTTCAGGAATCGCCCAAAAAAAACCACAGCTTCAGGAATCGCCCCCCAAAAAAAACACAGCTTCAGGAATCGCCCAAAAAAAACACAGCTTCAGGAATCGCCCAAAAAAAACCACAGCTTCAGGAATCGCCCCCCAAAAAAACACAGCTTCAGGAATCGCCCCCAAAAAAACACAGCTTCAGGAATTGCCCCCAAAAAACACAGCTTCAGGAATCCCCCGAAAAAAACACAGCTTCAGGAATCCCCCGAAAAAAACACAGCTTCAGGAATTGCTCCCCAAAAAAACACAGCTTCAGGAATCGCCCCCAAAAAACACAGCTTCAGGAATCCCCCGAAAAAAACACAGCTTCAGGAATCGCCCCCAAAAAACACAGCTTCAAAAATCCCCCCGAAAAAAACACAGCTTCAATCGCCCCCAAAAAAACACAGCTTCAGGAATCGCCCCCAAAAAAACACAGCTTCAGGAATTGCCCCCAAAAAACACAGCTTCAGGAATTGCCCCCAAAAAACACAGCTTCAGGAATTGCCCCCAAAAAACACAGCTTCATGAATCCCCCGAAAAAAACACAGCTTCAGGAATCCCCCGAAAAAAGCACAGCTTCAGGAATTGCTCCCCAAAAAAACACAGCTTCAGGAATCCCCCCCAAAAAACACAGCTTCAGGAATCGCCCCCAAAAAAACACAGCTTCAGGAATTGCCCCCAAAAAACACAGCTTCAGGAATCCCCCGAAAAAAGCACAGCTTCAGGAATCGCCCCCAAAAAAACACAGCTTCAGGAATTGCCCCCAAAAAACACAGCTTCAGGAATCCCCCCCAAAAAACACAGCTTCAGGAATCGCCCCCAAAAAAACACAGCTTCAGGAATTGCCCCCAAAAAACACAGCTTCAGGAATCCCCCCCAAAAAACACAGCTTCAGGAATCGCCCAAAAAAACACAGCTTCAGGAATCACCCCCCAAAAAACACAGCTTCAGGAATCCCCTCAAAAAACACAGCTTCAAGAATCACCCCCCAAAAAAACACAGCTTCAGGAATCCCCCCAAAAAACACAGCTTCAGGAATCCCCCAAAAAAACACAGCTTCAAGAATCACCCCCCAAAAAAACACAGCTTCAGGAATCGCCCAAAAAAACACAGCTTCAGGAATCCCCCCAAAAAACACAGCTTCAGGAATCCCCCCAAAAAACACAGCTTCAGGAATCCCCCAAAAAACACAGCTTCAGGAATCCCCCGAAAAAAACACAGCTTCAGGAATCGCCCCAAAAAAACACAGCTTCAGGAATCGCCCCAAAAAAACACAGCTTCAGGAATCCCCCGAAAAAAACACAGCTTCAGGAATCCCCCAAAAAACACAGCTTCAGGAATCGCCCCAAAAAAACACAGCTTCAGGAATCGCCCCAAAAAAACCACAGCTTCAGGAATCCCCCGAAAAAACACAGCTTCAGGAATCTCCCAAAAAAAACCACAGCTTCAGGAATCGCCCCCCAAAAAACACAGCTTCAGGAATCGCCCAAAAAAAACCACAGCTTCAGGAATCGCCCCCCAAAAAAAACACAGCTTCAGGAATCGCCCAAAAAAAACACAGCTTCAGGAATCGCCCAAAAAAAACCACAGCTTCAGGAATCGCCCCCCAAAAAAACACAGCTTCAGGAATCGCCCCCAAAAAAACACAGCTTCAGGAATTGCCCCCAAAAAACACAGCTTCAGGAATCCCCCGAAAAAAACACAGCTTCAGGAATCCCCCGAAAAAAACACAGCTTCAGGAATTGCTCCCCAAAAAAACACAGCTTCAGGAATCGCCCCCAAAAAACACAGCTTCAGGAATCCCCCGAAAAAAACACAGCTTCAGGAATCGCCCCCAAAAAACACAGCTTCAAAAATCCCCCCGAAAAAAACACAGCTTCAATCGCCCCCAAAAAAACACAGCTTCAGGAATCGCCCCCAAAAAAACACAGCTTCAGGAATTGCCCCCAAAAAACACAGCTTCAGGAATTGCCCCCAAAAAACACAGCTTCAGGAATTGCCCCCAAAAAACACAGCTTCATGAATCCCCCGAAAAAAACACAGCTTCAGGAATCCCCCGAAAAAAGCACAGCTTCAGGAATTGCTCCCCAAAAAAACACAGCTTCAGGAATCCCCCCCAAAAAACACAGCTTCAGGAATCGCCCCCAAAAAAACACAGCTTCAGGAATTGCCCCCAAAAAACACAGCTTCAGGAATCCCCCGAAAAAAGCACAGCTTCAGGAATCGCCCCCAAAAAAACACAGCTTCAGGAATTGCCCCCAAAAAACACAGCTTCAGGAATCCCCCCCAAAAAACACAGCTTCAGGAATCGCCCCCAAAAAAACACAGCTTCAGGAATTGCCCCCAAAAAACACAGCTTCAGGAATCCCCCCCAAAAAACACAGCTTCAGGAATCCCCCCCAAAAAACACAGCTTCAGGAATTGCTCCCCAAAAAAACAGCTTCAGGAATCGCCCCCAAAAAACACAGCTTCAGGAATCCCCCGAAAAAAACACAGCTTCAGGAATTGCCCCCAAAAAACACAGCTTCAGGAATTGCTCCCCAAAAAAACACAGCTTCAGGAATCCCCCCCAAAAAACACAGCTTCAGGAATCCCCCGAAAAAAACACAGCTTCAGGAATTGCTCCCCAAAAAAACACAGCTTCAGGAATCGCCCCCAAAAAAACACAGCTTCAGGAATTGCCCCCAAAAAACACAGCTTCAGGAATCCCCCGAAAAAAGCACAGCTTCAGGAATTGCTCCCCAAAAAAACACAGCTTCAGGAATCGCCCCCAAAAAACACAGCTTCAGGAATCCCCCCAAAAAAACACAGCTTCAGGAATCGCCCCCAAAAAACACAGCTTCAAGAATCCCCCCGAAAAAAACACAGCTTCAGGAATCCCCCAAAAAAACACAGCTTCAGGAATCGCCCCCAAAAAACACAGCTTCAGCAATCGCCCCCAAAAATCACAGCTTCTGGAATTGCCCAAAAAAACACAGCTCCAAAAACTCTGTGTGCACACAGCCTAAGACCTCTGTTTGCTGGAGGAGCAGCTGTACCTCCCTGTTACCGGCTGCGGAGGAATCTGGAGACGTTTTATTCAATTCTTCAACTTTTCCATTGAAAGAAATCTGAATTACTGTATCCCATTAATATTGATTCCTTTGGGAGAGGATAAAGCAGGTGAGAATCTACCAGGATCTTCACACAGGATTTACTGCAGCTGTATATAAGTATATATATATATAGTATATAAGAATCTGCACCAAAATCCGCAGAGACAAATCCAGATTGTGGGAGTTCACTGCGGAAAAGCTGAGCGTTTTGCTGCAGTTTTTCCCATTTTGATTGCACAGTGTGAACAGCTGCTGGTCACAAACCCACAGATCTAGTGAACTTACCCTGCAGTTTTTTGCCCACACTGTGGACGAGGTTTTGTAGAAGTTTTAGTTTTTTTTCCCAATTCTGATATTGTTGCTGGTGTTGTCTCCACAGATACCTGCCATTATATCGTTATCAGTTCCTCAGCCTCTCAGTTCTTAGATTTGTCTTTTCTAGATGCCTTTTTAAATATTTTTTAAAGATCAGTTAATAAAATAATTAAGGTATGAGAAAAATAAGCACCAAAAAAAGACCCCAGCGACCGGCGGAGTGTAGATACAGTGGGTACAGAAAGTATTCAGACCCCTTTACATTTTCACTCTTTGTTTCATTGCAGCCATTTGGTAAATTCTAAAAAGTTCATTTTTTTTCTCATTAAAGTCCACTCTGCACCCCATCTGGACTGAAAAAAAATAGAAATGTAGAATTTTTTGCAAATTTATTAAAAAAGAAAAACTGAAATATCCCATGGTCATAAGTATTCAGACCCTTTGCTCAGACGCTCATATTTGAGTCACATGCTGTCCACTTCCTTGTGATCCTCCTTGAGATGGTTCTACTCCTTCATTGGAGTCCAGCTGGGTTTAATTAAACTGATAGGACTTGATTTGGAAAGGCGCACACCTGTCTATATAAGACCTCACAGCTCACAGTGCATGTCAGACCAAATGAGAATCATGAGCTCAAAGGAACTGCCCAAGGAGCTCAGAGACAGAATTGTGGCAAGGCACAGATCTGGCCAAGGTTACAAAAGAATGTCAGCATTACTCAAGGTTCCTAAGAGCAGAGTGGCCTCCATAATCCTTACATGCAAGAAGTTTGGGACCACCAGAAGTCTTCCTAGACCTGGCTGTCCAGCCAAACTGAGCAATCGTGGGAGAAGAGCCTTGGTGAGAGAGGTAAAGAAGAACCCCAAGATTACTGTGGCTGAGCTCCAGAGATGCAGTAGGGAGATGGGAGAAAGTTCCACAAAGTCAACTATCACTGCAGCCCTCCACCAGTCGGGCCTTTATGGCAGAGTGGCCCGACGGAAGCCTCTCCTCAGTGCAAGACATATGAAAGCCCGCATAGAGTTTGCTCAAAAACGCATGAAAGACTCCCAGACTATGAGAAATAAGATTCTCTGGTCTGATGAGACGAAGATAGAACTTTTTGGTGATAATTCTAAGCAGTATGTGTGGAGAAAACCAGGCACTGCTCATCACCCGCCCAATACAATCCCAACAGTGAAACATGGTGGTGGCAGCATCATGCTATGGGGGTGTTTTTCAGCTGCAGGGACAGGACGACTGGTTGCAATTGAAGGAAACATGAATGCGGCCAAGTACAGAGATATTCTGGATGAAAACCTCTTCCAAAGTGCTCTGGACCTCAGACTTGGCCGAAGGTTCACCTTCCAACAAGACAATGACCCTAAGCACACAGCTAAAATAACAAAGGAGTGGCTTCAGAACAACTCTGTGACCATTCTTGACTGGCCCAGATAGAGCCCTGACCTAAACCCAATTAAGCATCTCTGGAGAGACCTGAAAATGGCTGTCCACCAACATTCACCATCCAACCTGACGGAATTGGAGAGGATCCCCAAATCCAGGGGTGAAAAACTTGTATCATTCCCAAGAAGACTCATGGCTGTACTAGCTCAAAAGGGGGCTTCTACTCAATACTGAGCAAAGGGTCTGAATACTTATGACCAGGTGATATTTCAGTTTTTCTTTTTTAATAAATTTGCAAAAATTTCTACATTTCTATTTTTTTTCAGTCAAGATGGGGTGCAGAGTGGACTTTAATGAGAAAAAAATGAACTTTCTCGAATTTACCAAATGGCTGCAATGAAACAAAGAGTGAAAAATGTAAAGGGGTCTGAATACTTTCCGTACCCACTGTATATCAGTTGTACGGTCAGTGACTAAACGCTGTGTGTGACTTCTGCCTCTACAGCGGCCTGGTGTCCTTCTGCTGGAGGAGCTCACTGTGGTTCCCCATTTTGGATCATTGTTATTTTCCTGAGTGGACTTTTCTTTTTTCCTGTGCAAATGGGGAGTCCTATTTGTGGCAATTATATGAAGCCACTTCCCATAGTTATTTGTAGATTTCTGGTTCCAGTAGTTGATGAGAGTGTGCACAGACTGCAGACTGATGGTTGGCGGGTCCCTGGCAGGTTGTTGGCGGGTCGTTGGCAGGTCGTTGGCGAGTCGTTGGCAGGTCACTGACGGGTAGTTGGCAGGTCACTGGCGGGTCAATGGCAGGTCAGTGGCGGGTAGATGGCAGGTCACTAGCGGGTCAATAGTGGGTCGTTGGCAGGTCACTGGCGGGTAGTTGGCAGCTCATTGGCGGGTCAATGGCAGGTCAGTGGCGGGTAGTTGGCAGGTCAGTGGCTTGTAGTTGGCAGGTCAGTGGGGACTCGTTGGCAGGTCGATAGCGGGTCGTTGGCAGGTCACTGGCAGGTAGTTGGCAGGTCAGTGGTGGGTCGTTGGCAGGTCATTGGCGAGTCGATGGCAGGTCACTAGCGGGTCGATAGTGGGTCGTTGGCAGGTCACTGGCGGGTAGTTGGCAGGTCAGTGGCGAGTCGTTGACAGGTCATTGGTTGGTCAATGGCAGGTCAGTGGCGGGTAGTTGGCAGGTCAGTGGTGGGTCGTTGGCAGGTCATTGGCGAGTCGATGGCAGGTCACTAGCGGGTCGATAGTGGGTAGTTGGCAGGTCAGTGGCGAGTCGTTGGCAGGTCATTGGCGGGTCAATGGCAGGTCAGTGGCGGGTAGTTGGCAGGTCAGTGGCGAGTCGTTCGCTGGTCATTGGCGGGTCAATGGCAGGTCACTGGCGGGTAGTTGGCAGGTCAGTGGCGAGTCGTTGACAGGTCATTGGTTGGTCAATGGCAGGTCAGTGGCGGGTAGTTGGCAGGTCAGTGGTGGGTCGTTGGCAGGTCATTGGCGAGTCGATGGCAGGTCACTAGCGGGTCGATAGTGGGTAGTTGGCAGGTCAGTGGCGAGTCGTTGGCAGGTCATTGGCGGGTCAATGGCAGGTCAGTGGCGGGTAGTTGGCAGGTCAGTGGCGAGTCGTTCGCTGGTCATTGGCGGGTCAATGGCAGGTCATTGGCGGGTCGTTGGCGAGTCGCTGGCAGTCCGCTGTCCTCGCAGATTCTTCGTGTGCTCAGAGTTGAGGCCGCGGCTGATCCAGGACTCAGTGATTTTTTTGCTTCTCGCAGGGCGCGGAGCTCTTTGACTTGGATGCAGCTGTCTTGCTTTACTCTCGCTTAAAGAGTTTTTTGTAGTGAAAAATTAGCATGCAAATTAGCTGCAGCTGTAATTAGCATAAAAAATAATGTAGTTAGCTCCAGTATTGTGGATCATTTCCGTCTGCCATAAACACTTCGGCATGTAAATTCTGCTGACAGCCATGTTCGCGAATGTCTTTTTTCTTCTGTATTAATATCTCCAAGGCTCCAGGGGAGGGCGACCTCTTTTATGTCGCCTCAGGGTACAAATACTAAGTACATATATATATATATGGTATATATCCTTGTTCAGTGTTATGGCACTATCAGCGGTGATCAGTGGTCGCCATCACGTCACTATCAGCGGTGATCAGTGGTCGCCATCACGTTACTATCAGCGGTGATCAGTGGTCGCCATCACGTTACTATCAGCGGTGATCAGTGGTCGCCGTCATGTCACTATCAGCGGTGATCAGTGGTCGCCGTCATGTCACTATCAGCGGTGATCAGTGGTCGCCATCATGTCACTATCAGCGGTGATCAGTGGTCGCCATCACGTCACTATCAGCGGTGATCAGTGGTCGCCATCACGTCACTATCAGCGGTGATGAGTGGTCGCCATCACGTCACTATCAGCGGTGATCAGTGGTCGCCATCACGTCACTATCAGCGGTGATCAGTGGTCGCCATCATGTCACTATCAGCGGTGATCAGTGGTCGCCATCACGTCACTATCAGCGGTGATCAGTGGTCGCCATCACGTTACTATCAGCGGTGATCAGTGGTCGCCATCACGTTACTATCAGCGGTGATCAGTGGTCGCCATCACGTCACTATCAGCGGTGATCAGTGGTCGCCATCACGTCACTATCAGCGGTGATCAGTGGTCGCCATCACGTCACTATCAGCGGTGATCAGTGGTCGCCATCACGTCACTATCAGCGGTGATCAGTGGTCGCCATCACGTCACTATCAGCGGTGATCAGTGGTCGCCATCACGTCACTATCAGCGGTGATCAGTGGTCGCCATCACGTCACTATCAGCGGTGATCAGGGTTTGTATTATAGTTTCCTTGGCTCCTTGTACCTGCGCCCCACTCCCATCGGTGCGGCCCTCCTTGGCATCAGGTGGAGCACAGCTCTAGATTCATTCTCCCATTTTCAGGAGGAGTGAGATGTTGTGAGCCGCTGTGGAGCCACTGTATGGTCAGTGTTTGGGCCCCTGTTGTCAGTGCTGGGCCCCTATGGTCAGCGCTGGGCCCCTATGGTAAGTGCTGGGCCCTTGTGGTCAGTGCTGGGCCCCTGTGGTCAGTGCTGGGCCCCTATGGTCAGCGCTAGGCCCCTATGGTAAGTGCTGGGCCCCTGTGGTCAGCGCTGGGCCCCTATGGTCAGCTTTGGGCCCCTATGGTCAGCGTTGGGCCCCTATGGTCAGCGTTGGGCCCCTGTGGTCAGTACTGCGCCCCTATGGTCAGTGTTGGGCCCCGCTGGTCAGTGCTGGGCCCCTATGGTCAGCTTTGGGCCCCTATGGTCAGTGTTGGGCCCCTCTGGTCAGTGCTGGGCCCCTGTGGTCAGTGCTGGGCCCCTGTGGTCAGCGTTGTGCCCCTATGGTCAGTGCTGGGCCCCTGTGGTTAGTGCTGGGCCTCTATGGTCAGCTTTGGGCCCCTGTGGTCAGTGTTGGGCCCCTCTGGTTAGTGCTGGGCCCCTGTGGTCAGTGCTGGGCCCCTGTGGTCCGCGCTGGGCCCCTATGGTCAGTGCTGGGCCCCTGTGGTCAGTGCTGGGCATCTATGGTCAGCGTTGTGCCCCTGTGGTCAGTGCTGGGCCCCTGTGGTCAGTACTGGGCCCCTGTGGTCAGTACTGGGCCCCTATGGTCAGTGCTGGGCCCCTATGGTCAACGTTGTGCCCCTATGGTCAGTGCTGGGCCCCTGTGGTCAGCGCTGGGACCCTGTGGTCACTGCTGGACCCATATGGTCAGTGCTGGGCCCCTGTGGTCACTGCTGGGCCCCTGTGGTCACTGCTGGGCCCTGTGGTCAGTGTTGGGCCCCTGTGGTCAGCGCTGGGCCCCTGTGGTCAGTGCTGGGCCCCTGTGGTCAGTGTTGGGCCCCTGTGGTCAGTGCTGGGCCCCGATCCGACAGATATCATCACCCTGTTCACAGCTGAAGGTTTGTGTCTTACAGCAGATTACCTGCACTCATACATTGTAACAAACCCTCAGCTGTAAAAAAAAATCTAATTAGAAGCAGAGAACTTGAAAATGATGATGAATTGCAACACAAAGTCTATGGCCACAGCCCCACTATCAGTATTCGGTCAGTATCCGGTCAGTATTCTCTCAGGAGTGGGTGATAAATGCAGAATTGGTGACTTGTTTCTATTATACATTTTCTCTGATTGTTCCTCACCTGGTTTTGGCTCCCACTTCTGAGAACAAATACTGATCAAATACTGACCGAATACTGATAGATGGACCGTGACCTATGAGAAAGCTGCAGACCCTTCCAGTCCCGGCCTAGTGGCATGGTGGACTGTCATGGTGGGAGCGTTGCGAGCAGGGTGGTGGCTGCAGAGGTCGGTGCCCGGGCTGCTGGGATCTGCTGGGATCTCCTGGGATCTGCTGGGATCTGCTGCCTGGTGTTTCTTTTTCTATCTGTTTTATGTCATTTCTACTATTCAGTCATAACCTGAGCCGATCGCTGCCGGATTATCATAGAGCTCAGTGCGCCCCCTGCTGGGTGCAGTCACAGGTATATGAGGGGCAGCTGCGGAAGGTGGATCTTTATGCCCATGGCTCCCATTCATGGTGGGGGAGGGGTGCAGACCCTTTGACTCCACATTTATGTGAGCGGCTTCCATCACGACAGGTGCACAATTATTTTATGAGGAAAATATTATCTGCCACCCAAATGATGGCGGGCGGCGACGCTGCCTCCTCTGATTAAATAATCAGCGCTGATACTTAACATGCACTTGATTCCTGCAGGAATGTGAAGAAGAAGCCGCTCTGCGCCACGTGCACCCTGATCACTTCTACAAAGTGATTGTCTTCTGCGGCTGCGAGCGTTCATCTGCTCCGTCTACATGTGCCAGCGCTATGTGCAGAGCACAAAGCCCGCTCTGCTGCATCTGTACAAAAGTCCAGCTGTGCGGCGCCTGTGTGCCCGAGCTCTGCTGCATCTGTACAAAACTCCAGCTGTGCGGCGCCTGTGTGCCCGAGCTCTGCTGCATCTGTACAAAACTCCAGCTGTGAGGCGCCTGTGTGCCCGAGCTCTGCTGCATCTGTACAAAACTCCAGCTGTGAGGCGCCTGTGTGCCCGAGCTCTGCTGCATCTGTACAAAACTCCAGCTGTGCGGCGCCTGTGTGCCCGAGCTCTGCTGCATCTGTACAAAACTCCAGCTGTGCGGCGCCTGTGTGCCCGAGCTCTGCTGCATCTGTACAAAAGTCCAGCTGTGCGGCGCCTGTGTGCCCGAGCTCTGCTGCATCTGTACAAAAGTCCAGCTGTGCGGCGCCTGTGTGCCCGAGCTCTGCTGCATCTGTACAAAACTCCAGCTGTGCGGCGCCTGTGTGCCCGAGCTCTGCTGCATCTGTACAACAGTCCAGCTGTGAGGCGCCTGTGTGCCCGAGCTCTGCTGCATCTGTACAAAAGTCCAGCTGTGAGGCGCCTGTGTGCCCGAGCTCTGCTGCATCTGTACAACAGTCCAGCTGTGAGGCGCCTGTGTGCCCGAGCTCTGCTGCATCTGTACAAAAGTCCAGCTGTGAGGCGCCTGTGTGCCCGAGCTCTGCTGCATCTGTACAAAACTCCAGCTGTGAGGCGCCTGTGTGCCCGAGCTCTGCTGCATCTGTACAAAAGTCCAGCTGTGAGGCGCCTGTGTGCCCGAGCTCTGCTACATCTGTACAAAAGTCCAGCTGTGAGGCACCTCTGTGCCCGAGCTCTGCTGCATCTGTACAAAAGTCCAGCTGTGAGGCGCCTGTGTGCCCAAGCTCTGCTGCATCTGTACTAAAGTCCAGCTGTGCGGCGCCTGTGTGCCCGAGCTCTGCTGCATCTGTACAAAACTCCAGCTCTGCGGCGCCTGTTTGCCCGAGCTCTGCTGCATCTGTACAACAGTCCAGCTGTGCGGCGCCTGTGTGCCCGAGCTCTGCTGCATCTGTACAAAAGTCCAGCTGTGAGGCGCCTGTGTGCCCGAGCTCTGCTGCATCTGTACAAAAGTCCAGCTGTGAGGCGCCTGTGTGCCCGAGCTCTGCTGCATCTGTACAAAAGTCCAGCTGTGCGGCGCCTGTGTGCCCGAGCTCTGCTGCATCTGTACAAAACTCCAGCTGTGAGGCGCCTGTGTGCCCGAGCTCTGCTGCATCTGTCAGGCCGCGGTCAGACGTCCATGTTGCACATACATGTTCTCTCCGTGTTTTTCACAGATCCAACATTTATCCATTATAATCTATGGGGCTGTTCACATTTCCGTGTTTTTTCACGCACCGTGTGTCTGTGCAAAACTCCGGTCACAGATGAAACGCACCAACACAGAGACACGTAGAGCACGGACGGCTTCAGTATAATCCGTGAGCCGTCCGTGATTAACACTGCAAACAAGGGGAGAAGCTTTGTCATTTACTTATGTATCCATACGTGAAAAACACTGATGGTACACTGACCTGACACTGATGGCACACTGACCAGACACGGATGGCCCACTGACCTGACACTGATGGCCCACTGACCAGACACGGATGGCCCACTGACCTGACACTGATGGCCCACTAACCAGACACGGATGGCCCACTGACCTGACACTGATGGCCCACTAACCAGACACGGATGGCCCACTAACCAGACACTGATGGCCCACTGACCAGACACTGATGGCCCACTGACCTGACACTGATGGCCCACTGACCTGACACTGATGGCCCACTGACCAGACACGGATGGCCCACTGACCTGACACGGATGGCCCACTGACCTGACACTGATGGCCCACTGACCTGACACTGATGGCCCACTAACCAGACACTGATGGCCCACTGACCTGACACTGATGGCCCACTAACCAGACACGGATGGCTCACTGACCTGACACTGATGGCCCACTAACCAGACACTGATGGCCCACTGACCATACACTGATGGCCCACTGACCTGACACTGATGGCCCACTGACCAGACACTGATGGCCCACTGACCAGACACAGATGGCCCACTGACCTGACACTGATGGCCCACTAACCAGACACTGATGGCCCACTGACCTGACACTGATGGCCCACTGACCTGACACTGATGGCCCACTAACCAGACACTGATGGCCCACTGACCAGACACTGATGGCCTACTGACCAGACACGGATGGCCCTCTGACCTGACACTGATGGCCCACTGACCAGACACTAATGGCCCACTGACCATACACTGATGGCCCACTGACCAGACATTGATGGCTCACTGACCAGATACTGATGGCCCACTGACCAGACATTGATGGCTCACTAACCAGACACTGATGGCTCACTGACCAGACACTGATGGCTCGCTGACCAGACACTGATGGTACGCTGACCAGACACTGATGGCCCACTGACCAGACACTGATGGCCCACTGACCAGACATTGATGGCCCACTGACCAAACACAGATGGCCCACTGACCAGACACTGATGGCTCACTAACCAGACATTGATGGCTCACTGACCAGATACTGATGGCCCAAAAACCAGACATTGATGGCCCACTGACCATACACTGATGGCCCACTAACCAGACATTGATGGCTCACTGACCAGATACTGATGGCCCACTGACCAGACATTGATGGCTCACTAACCAGACACTGATGGCCTACTGACCAGACATTGATGGCTCACTAACCAGACACTGATGGCCCACTGACCAGACACTGATGGTACGCTGACCAGACACTGATGGCCCACTGACCAGACACTGATGGCCCACTGACCAGACATTGATGGCCCACTGACCAGACACTGATGGTACACTGACCAGACATTGATGGCTCACTGACCAGACACTGATGGCCCACTGACCAGACATTGATGGCTCACTAACCAGACACTGATGGCCCACTGACCAGACACTGATGGTACGCTGACCAGACACTGATGGCCCACTGACCAGACACTGATGGCCCACTGACCAGACATTGATGGCCCACTGACCAGACACTGATGGTACACTGACCAGACATTGATGGCTCACTGACCAGACACTGATGGCCCACTAACCAGACATTGATGGCTCACTAACCAGACACTGATGGCCCACTGACCAGACACAGATGGCCCACTGACCAGACACTGATGGCCCACTGACCAGACACTGATGGCCCACTGACCAGACACTGATGGCCCACTAACCAGACATTGATGGCTCACTAACCAGACACTGATGGCCCACTGACCAGACACTGATGGCCCACTGACCAGACACTGATGGCCCACTGACCAGACACTGATGGCCCACTAACCAGACATTGATGGCTCACTAACCAGACACTGATGGCTCACTAACCAGACACTGATGGTACACTGACCAGACACTGATGGCCCACTAACCAGACACTGATGGCCCACTGACCAGACACTGATGGCCCACTGACCAGACACTGATGGTACGCTGACCAGACATTGATGGCTCACTAACCAGACACTGATGGTACACTGAGCAGACACTGATGGCACTGATATTTCACGTACGTGTTTGAACATGGACGTGTGAATGAGGCCTTAGAAGGTGAGGAGTACACTGTGCCCGGTAGGAGTTGTAGCAGCCGTATAATGTTTTCTGCAGTTAATTGAGAACCACAAGACATAAAACCTGCTCCACCTGCGGGTGACACAGGGATCTGCACATACGGTACATTTCTTCCCGAACATGACGGTTTCTATGTAAAGCGCGTTAATTCCTGCAATCATCACTCAAATATATAGAAAAGTGTCAGAAATGTCGGCCTCAATCCGCCGTATGATTCCAGCTAATAGCGTGAAGCCAGCGGACATTACCAACACAGGAGGTGAGAAGACCTGCGGCCCCAGAGCTCACACTCTACAAGGCGAGCTGCGGCCGTGAAGGTGGGGAAGTCGGCAGCTGAGGATTTGGCAGGAGCAAAGATTGTGCCGGTCCAAGCACAACATCAGGGAAAGGGCACGGAGAAATCCCTGCAGATCCTGGTGTATTGTACACCGCTCCCACCACCCGAGAGCTCCGTGCCTGCAGTGGATGATGGTGAGAGTCCCTGTCACGTGTGTGCAGGTAGTATGTGTGTGTACAGTGTCTGCATGCGTATGTCCTGGGCAAAAGTGTGCACACCCCTGTGCATTCAATGGTTTTCGTTGTTTTTATTGAGATGTGCACATTGTAGATTCAGAGTGAAGGCAGCAAAACCAGGAATGGATATAAAAACAAGGAGTAAGGACCCACGTATGTAACAAACCAGAATATGCTCCACCTCAGATTCCTTCTGGTACCCCTTTACTCTGATGACCGCTTTACACCCCACGTCATTCTTCATCAGGTCGTCGCCCGGAAGGGCTCCAGTGATCAGGTCGTCGCCCGGAATGGCTCCAATGATCAGGTCGTCGTCCGGAATGGCTCCAGTGATCAGTTCGTCGCCCGGAATGGCTCCAGTGATCAGGTCGTCGCCCGGAATGGCTCCAGGTATCAGGTCATCGCCCGGAATGGCTCCAGGTATCAGGTCTCCTCATCAGGAGTTTATGTGTGGAATCACCGGCCCTCAGAAAGTGTTAGCGCCCATCAGGTGTGTTGCAGGGGCTGTGATGGTGCAGAGCTCCATACTGGTCTGAGCCTATTCTACAACTGTTCTGCGCCAGAATATGGCAAGAAACACTCGAGTGGGAGAAACCACAGTCCATCATTACTGCAGGACATGAAGGTCAGTCATTCTGGAAAACTGCTAGAACCTTGAAAGCGTCCTCAAGTGCAGTCATGAAAACCATCAATTGCTATGATGAAACTGGCTGTCATGAGGATTACTCTCAGAAAGGTAGACCAAGAATGACCTCTGCTGCAGAGGATAAGTTCATCAGCATTATCAGCCTCAGAAACCGTGAAGTGACAGCACCTCAGGTAACGGCCCTCATAAATTATGCACAGACATCAAGTAGCAGACACATCTGAAAAGCATGGCCACTACATTGTTCTGCAGAGAAATGTCAGCCCCTCAAGTCTGCAGTTAATGGTACCATCATCTGTGTTGTATCAGGACAATGAAACAAAACACCTCCAGGCGATGTAAGGGATATGTAACCAAGTAGGTGAGGGTTAGAGGCTGCATAAGAGGACATGGCCTCCACAATCACCTGACCTCAACCCAAACCATTTCCGGTGACTACCTCCTGAAGCTCATCAAGAGAATGCCAAGAGTGTGCAAAGCAGTCATCAAAGCAAATCCTTCTGTCTCTTCATGTGATCCCAGACAGACTGTTTAATGTGAGATCAGGGCTCCAGGGCCGGATCATCACTCCCAGGACTCCTAGTTGTTAATGACATTGGCAGAATGTTGGGAGTCGTTATCCGGCTGCAGACGCCTCCTGATGGTATCACATGATGGAGAAGTATCTGCTGGGATTTCTCAGCATTGAGGACACCATAAATCCTGACCAAATCCACAACTCCATTTGCTTTGTTGCTGCCATAAACTTGCAGGACCTCTACCTGCTTAACTGCTCCTGCAAATCTTCACCAAAAATTTCACAACTTGACTTCATAGTCCTGAGCTCGTGCTGTCAGGTTTCTGCATTCCAGTTCCTATGTTTTTATGCGTAGTTGAGTCACTTGGCCATGTTTCCATGTGGAAGGTTTGGGCTTTTTGGCCGCAATTCTTCAGTGAAGACCATTAGATGGGTGATCAGCAGGACACTGAACAAGAGTGGAGGGTATGACAGGATTACAATGAGAACGCCACTGCTCTCCAAAAAGACCATTGCTCGCAAAGATCACCGGGACAAAGCAGAAGACCACAAGAACAAGGTTTTGTTGACACGCGAGACCAAAATAGAAGTTTTGGTTTAGATGAGAAGTGTTATGTTTGGATGAATCTTCCTACATCTGTGACACGGTGGTGGTATCAGGGTTTCTGCCTATTTTGCTGTATCTGGACCAGGACGGCCGCCATCTTTGGTGGAACAATAAGTTCTGAATTTTATTTTAACAATGAATTCTGAAGGAAATGTCCAGGCATCTGTCCGTGAGCTGAATCTCAGAAGAATGAGGGACATGGAACAAGAAAGCGACCCAAAGCCACACGTCCTTCTACAAAAGAACGGTTACAGATGAATCAAGCTGTGGAGCGGCCGAGTCTCAGTCCTGACCGTGGTCCTATAAAGATGTTGTTCAAGGACATGAAGAGCGGAGTTCATGGAGAAAACCACCAAAACCACCGGAGGAACGGGCTAAAATTCTCCATCCGACGTGCCGGAGTAATCAGCCATTACCGGAGACCTTTAGATGGGGTGACTGCTGCATCACATACTGAGACGGATGGATGAGATATTTTTGCCACTCACTTATATTGGATCAATTTCCTCACTGAAATATTACAAAGTATTCATATTTTGACTCTTATTTGATTTGGTTCTCAATCTACTGTGAAATTTCATCTTATGCAGAACTCTGGAAAATTCTGAAGAATTCACAAACGTTCAAGCATCATTGTATATACTAACACAGAAATGCATGTGCAGGTTTATATACAACCTCACAACCATACACAATCACACCTATTTATATACGTGTGTGGACCTCTATACTCCGGGCACCAGCACATGGATACAGTGTCACGTCGATGACGTTTCTCGGGCCGTGTCCTGTGTCGTCCTCGCTTTGTGCTCACGATTCAGGGGCTTGTGGAAGTAGCGGTATAACGGACGCCATTAATTCCTGCTTTTCTTATGTTTCTGCCGACAATAATATAAATAACATGTAACGTAAATATCAATTATTTGTCGCAGAGATGCGGAGCTGACACCAGGAATAATTAGGATTTGGTTTCCTGTAAATGGTGTGGATTGTTCTGCACAGACCTGGACTCTGACGTGATTAACGCCGCGCTTTTACGACTGCTCTTCATCATTTGACATTTTCATGATTTTTTTAAATTAAATTTTGCATTTACTACAATAAAGATACAATAAAATCTAAAATGTTTATTCTCTGTGCATTACCGTCACAGTTACACAGCAGTCACCGCTGCTGCGTGTTTCATTTTTTTGTGTTGTTATAGGAAGGATTTTCAGCAAAAATCATCTTCATTCAGAAATCATTTGTATTAATCTGATAATCGTGAGTTTAACGGCCGATATGGAGGAAGGAGATGCCTCGTGTGCAGCGTAATAACACAACACCGTCCTGTGCAGGATCACCTCCATTGATTAGTGTCCAATGATTGGTTATATGCATACAGTGGATATAAAAAGTCTACACATCCCTGGTAAAATGCCGAAAAAAATCCTAACAAAAAGAGTCATCTCAGAAGTTTTCCACCTTTTAATGTTACCCATAACATCCTGGGGTAGTCTAGGATTTACAGTGTACCCCATATCCCCCAATGTAAAGATGTTATTGCGTCTGGCTCCGAATCATCTGCTCCGCTGCTTCTTAGAAAAGAACTGCAAGTGGTTCCTATCTTTTTTATCTTGAGCACATGCACTTTATTATTGTGGTTGTCAATTGGCTCCTATATCTCCAGGTATTTTTAATGGAATATTATTAAAACTTCTATTTTATTTATACATATGAGTATTGAAAGAGAGCTTTCTGTCCTGGTTGGCTTCAGTTACCACAGCTGTTGCTATTATTTCTCAACAATTTCAAGGGTGCCGACACTTTCGGCCATGACTGTATGCCCGGGTTGGGGGGAATACGGAAACCTTTCCTTACAAAGAAAAAGATCCAAGGCTATGTTTTGTCAAAATCTCCATCATGTCTGCCAAAAGTCTGAATGTTAGACACGTGTTCTGTCTGATGAGAACAAAGTGGCCATAATTTCAAAAGGTGCAAAGCAGACACCGCACATCACCAGAAGATCACCATCTCCACAGTGAGGCATGGTGGAGGCTGCATTGTGCTTTGAGGCTGGATTTCGGCAGATGGAACTGGGGCTTTAGTGAAGGTGGAGGGAAATTATGAACAGTTCCAAATATCAGTCAATTTTGCCTCAAAACATTCAGGCCTCTGCTAAAAAACTGAAGATGAATTTCGCCTTTCAGCGGACAACACCCCTATGTGACCTCCAAATCACCAAAAGAGCAGCTTCTCCAGATGAGAAGATGGAAGTTCTGGAATGGCCGAGCCCAGACCTGAACCCAAGGGACAATCTGTGGTGACCTGGAGAGGGCGCTGCACTCAGAAGATGCCCCTGCAATCTGACAGATGTGGAGCTGCTGCAAGGAGGAGCCCTCAAAGATCGCCAAGTCTAAATGTGCCGATAGACCCCGACTCAAAAAGACTGGACCCTGCCAGAAATTCACAGGGGACTTCACAAAGTTTTAGTGTAAGGGTGTGCAGATTTATCTTTCCTGACTGACAGCTCCTCAGTGTCCCTCCTCCCTACTGCTGCGACACTGAGAAGCTGTGAAATCGTTCAAGCTGGGTGGGCAGGCGGAGATTGACTGGCTGTCAGTCAGGCAGTGACTGGATAGACGTCAAGGGAGGGTGGAATACACCTGACTCATGAGCTCTCTCACTAACTGGACTCATAAAGCACTCACTTTAATATCCGGATTACACCGCCATTTTTTGCATGGATTTTCACAGCATATTCACTGGTTATACCAGGGCCAGGGGTATCACGTTAGGTTTGGGGCTTTGTGACGCGTTTCACTGTCTCTTGTTTTTGGCGTTTCCCTGGCCGTGATGCTTTTTTCGATGTGTCTGGTGAAGTACATCCTTAGCGTTAATGATTCTGTGAATTTGCTGGGACCGTTGTCTGCGGGCTCGGCCTTTCCGATATAAGCACCTGTCCCCTGGCAGCGCCACGCTCAGCGGGCAGCAGAACCAGTTTCTCCCAATAAAGAATTTTGTTTATAAAAAGATTTTAATAAAAAGAAATGAAGAATTTCTCATAATGTTTTGTGCTGAGATTCGGGCGTGTTCTGTAAATACAGGTGTCCTGATTAGCGCCCCGTGGCAGCAGCCAATAGGAAGGGAGGGTTTTCCAGCAAGGAACGTTCTTTGCCTTTTGGCAGGACCTCGCAAGCAGGAATTATTGGAGATTTTCTTTTACTGACTGCAATTACATGACTGTGTCTACACAGAGCAACTTTAATGAGCTGCAGTGCTGTTATTGCACAGCTGCCTCCCCTCTACAGCCGTCACTTCTCCATCCACTGGTAATCCCAGCACGCCCAGATTATCAGATATTCCGGATTACTGGACAATCATGCTTCTAACAATATAAACTGCATTGGTGACATTACTAATCAGAACAGTCAGACCTGCACCGTTATCCCAGAGCTCTTGCCCATTATCCCAGAGCTCTCGCCCGTTATCGCAGAGATCTCGCCCGTTATCCCAGAGCTCTCGCCCGTTATCCCAGAGCTCTCGTCCATTATCCCAGAGCTCTCGCCCTTTATCCCACAACTCTCGCCCGTTATCCCAGAGATTTCACCCATTATCCCAGAGCTCTCGCCCGTTATCCCAGAGCTCTCTCCCGTTATCCCACAACTCTCGCCCGTTATCCCAGAGATTTCACCCATTATCCTAGATCTCTCGCTCGTTATCCTAGATCTCTCGCTCGTTATCCCAGATCTCTCGCTCGTTATCCTAGATTTTTCGCTCGTTATCCCAGATCTCTTGCTCGTTATCCTAGATTTCTCGCTCGTTATCCCAGATCTCTCGCTCGTTATCCTAGATCTCTCGCTCGTTATCTTAGATCTCTCGCTCTTTATCCTAGATCTCTCGCTCGTTATCCTAGATTTCTCGCTCGTTATCCCAGATCTCTCGCTCGTTATCCTAGATCTCTCGCTCGTTATACTAGATCTCTCGCTCTTTATCCTAGATCTCTCGCTCGTTATCCTAGATTTCTCGCTCGTTATCCCAGATCTCTCACTCGTTATCCTAGATCTCTCGCTCGTTATCCCAGAGCTCTCGCCCTTTATCCCAGGCTCTCGCCCTTTATTCCAGAGCTCACACCCATTATCTCCAAACAGGGCCTAAAATCTCAGAGCACACCTGTCAAACTGAGGAACTTCTATGAGGAGGAAAGTTTCAGACTGGATCAGGGTATAAAAGTGGGCGTTGTCTATATGGACTCTTCAAAGGCGTAGAGGGTAACACGAAAGGTTGGTACATAACATAACGTTACATGACAGTAATGGGAATAGGAGAAAATATGTGTCACTGAGATAACAACTGACTCAGTGATAGGAAATAGAGGGTGGTTATTGATGGAGCACACTGGGATTGGGTCACAGTTAACAGTGTACTAAAGCAGGGGTCGGTATAGGGCCATCTTCTTTTTAGCATATTTATTAATGACCTTGCAGGGGCCACACAAAGTAGAATTTCAGTATTTGCAGATAACACTAAACTCTGCAGAAAATCAACACAGAGGAGGATAAGTTAATGTTACAGAAGGATTTATGGAAGCTGGAGGTTTGGGCTGAGAAATGGCAATTGAAGTGTAATATAGGTAAATATAAGGTCATGCACTTGGGCAGAGGAAATAAAATGTATAATTCTGTACTAAATCGTGAAACACTAAGTAAAACTTTCAATGAAAAAGACTTTTTTGTGTATGGTGAATGGCAAACTTTAGGGAGCAGTGCCAGGCGGCTGCTGCAAAGGCAAATACAATAATGGGATTCATTAAAAGAGACAGAGATGCTCATAACAAGTACATAGTTTTCCTCTATACAAGTCACTATTGCGGCAACACTTATATACTGTACTGACCCCTGTGTATAAGGACAGAGCGGAGCTAGAGCGGGTGTACTTATATACTGTACTGTACTGACCCCTGTGTATAAGGACAGAGCGGAGCTAGAGCGGGTGTACTTATATACTGTGTACTGTACTGACCCTGTGTATAAGGACAGAGTGGAGCTAGAGCGGGTGTACTTATATACTGTGTACTGTACTGACCCCTGTGTATAAGGACAGAGCGCAGCTAGAGCGGGTGTACTTATATACTGTACTGTACTGACCCTGTGTATAAGGACAGAGCGGAGCTAGAGCGGGTGTACTTATATACTGTACTGTACTGACCCTGTGTATAAGGACAGAGCGGAGCTAGAGCGGGTGTACTTATATACTGTACTGTACTGACCCCTGTGTATAAGGACAGAGCGGAGCTAGAGCGGGTGTACTTATATACTGTACTGTACTGACCCCTGTGTATAAGGACAGAGCGGAGCTAGAGCGGGTGTACTTATATACTGTACTGTACTGACCCCTGTGTATAAGAACAGAGCGGAGCTAGAGCGGGTGTACTTATATACTGTACTGACCCTGTGTATAAGGACAGAGCGGAGCTAGAGCGGGTGTACTTATATACTGTACTGTACTGACCCCTGTGTATAAGGACAGAGCGGAGCTAGAGCGGGTGTACTTATATACTGTACTGTACTGACCCCTGTGTATAAGGACAGAGCGGAGCTAGAGCGGGTGTACTTATATACTGTACTGACCCCTGTGTATAAGGACAGAGCGGAGCTAGAGCGGGTGTACTTATATACTGTGTACTGTACTGACCCCTGTGTATAAGGACAGAGCGGAGCTAGAGCGGGTGTACTTATATACTGTACTGTACTGACCCTGTGTATAAGGACACAGCGGAGCTAGAGCGGGTGTACTTATATACTGTGTACTGTACTGACCCTGTGTATAAGGACAGAGCGGAGCTAGAGCGGGTGTACTTATATACTGTGTACTGTACTGACCCCTGTGTATAAGGACAGAGCGGAGCTAGAGCGGGTGTACTTATATACTGTGTACTGTACTGACCCCTGTGTATAAGGACAGAGCGGAGCTAGAGCGGGTGTACTTATATACTGTACTGTACTGACCCTGTGTATAAGGACACAGCGGAGCTAGAGCGGGTGTACTTATATACTGTGTACTGTACTGACCCTGTGTATAAGGACAGAGCGGAGCTAGAGCGGGTGTACTTATATACTGTGTACTGTACTGACCCCTGTGTATAAGGACAGAGCGGAGCTAGAGCGGGTGTACTTATATACTGTGTACTGTACTGACCCCTGTGTATAAGGACAGAGCGGAGCTAGAGCGGGTGTACTTATATACTGTACTGACCCCTGTGTATAAGGACAGAGCGGAGCTAGAGCGGGTGTACTTATATACTGTACTGTACTGACCCTGTGTATAAGGACACAGCGGAGCTAGAGCGGGTGTACTTATATACTGTGTACTGTACTGACCCTGTGTATAAGGACAGAGCGGAGCTAGAGCGGGTGTACTTATATACTGTGTACTGTACTGACCACTGTGTATACGGACAGAGCGGAGCTAGAGCGGGTGTACTTATATACTGTACTCTACTGACCCTGTGTAGAAGGACAGAGCGGAGCTAGAGCGGGTGTACTTATATACTGTACTGTACTGACCCTGTGTAGAAGGACAGAGCGGAGCTAGAGCGGGTGTACTTATATACTGTACTGACCCCAGTATATAAGGATAGAGCGGAGCTAGAGCGGGTGTACTTATATACTGTACTGTACTGAACCTGTGTATAAGGACAGAGCGGAGCTAGAGCGGGTGTACTTATATACTATGTACTGTACTGACCCTGTGTATAAGGACAGAGCGGAGCTAGAGCGGGTGTACTTATATACTGTACTGACCCCAGAATATAAGGATAGAGCGGAGCTAGAGCGGGTGTACTTATATACTGTACTGACCCCTGTGTATAAGGACAGAGCGGAGCTAGAGCGGGTGTACTTATATACTGTACTGTACTGAACCTGTGTATAAGGACAGAGCGGAGCTAGAGCGGGTGTACTTATATACTGTACTGTACTGACCCCTGTGTATAAGGACAGAGCGGAGCTAGAGCGGGTGTATTTATATACTGTACTGTACTGACCCCTCTGTATAAGGACAGAGCGGAGCTAGAGCGGGTGTACTTATATACTGTACTGTACTGACCCCTGTGTATAAGGACAGAGCGGAGCTAGAGCGGGTGTACTTATATACTGTACTGTACTGACCCTGTGTATAAGGACAGAGCAGAGCTAGAGCGGGTGTACTTATATACTGTACTGTACTGACCCCTGTGTATAAGGACAGAGCGGAGCTAGAGCGGGTGTACTTATATACTGTACTGTATTGACCCTGTGTATAAGGACAGAGCGGAGCTAGAGCGGGTGTACTTATATACTGTACTGTACTGACCCCTGTGTATAAGGACAGAGCAGAGCTAGAGCGGGTGTACTTATATACTGTACTGTACTGACCCCTGTGTATAAGGACAGAGCGGAGCTAGAGCGGGTGTACTTATATACTGTACTGTACTGACCCTGTGTATAAGGACAGAGCAGAGCTAGAGCGGGTGTACTTATATACTGTACTGTACTGACCCCTGTGTATAAGGACAGAGCGGAGCTAGAGCGGGTGTACTTATATACTGTACTGTATTGACCCTGTGTATAAGGACAGAGCGGAGCTAGAGCGGGTGTACTTATATACTGTGTACTGTACTGACCCCTGTGTATAAGGACAGAGCAGAGCTAGAGCGGGTGTATTTATATACTGTACTGTACTGACCCTGTGTATAAGGACAGAGCGGAGCTAGAGCGGGTGTACTTATATACTGTGTACTGTACTGACCCCTGTGTATAAGGACAGAGTGGAGCTAGAGCGGGTGTACTTATATACTGTGTACTGTACTGACCCCTGTGTATAAGGACAGAGCGGAGCTAGAGCGGGTGTACTTATATACTGTACTGACCCTGTGTATAAGGACAGAGCGGAGCTAGAGCGGGTGTACTTATATACTGTACTGACCCCTGTGTATAAGGACAGAGCGGAGCTAGAGCGGGTGTACTTATATACTGTACTGTACTGACCCCTGTGTATAAGGACAGAGCGGAGCTAGAGCGGGTGTACTTATATACTGTACTGTACTGACCCTGTGTATAAGGACAGAGCGGAGCTAGAGCGGGTGTATTTATATACTGTACTGTACTGACCCCTGTGTATAAGGACAGAGCGGAGCTAGAGCGGGTGTACTTATATACTGTACTGTACTGACCCTGTGTATAAGGACAGAGCGGAGCTAGAGCGGGTGTACTTATATACTGTACTGTACTGACCCTGTGTATAAGGACAGAGCGGAGCTAGAGCGGGTGTACTTATATACTGTACTGTACTGACCCTGTGTATAAGGACAGAGCGGAGCTAGAGCGGGTGTACTTATATACTGTGTACTGTACTGACCCCTGTGTATAAGGACAGAGAGGAGCTAGAGCGGGTGTACTTATATACAGTACTGTACTGACCCCTGTGTATAAGGACAGAGCGGAGCTAGAGCGGGTGTACTTATATACTGTACTGTACTGACCCCTGTGTATAAGGACAGAGGGGAGCTAGAGCGGGTGTACTTATATACTGTACTGTACTGACCCCTGTATATAAGGACAGAGCGGAGCTAGAGCGGGTATACTTATATACTGTACTGTACTGACCCTGTGTATAAGGACAGAGCGGAGCTAGAGCGGGTGTACTTATATACTGTACTGTACTGACCCCTGTATATAAGGACAGAGCGGAGCTAGAGCGGGTATACTTATATACTGTACTGTACTGACCCTGTGTATAAGGACAGAGCGGAGCTAGAGCGGGTGTACTTATATACTGTACTGTACTGACCCCTGTGTATAAGGACAGAGCGGAGCTAGAGCAGGTGTATTTATATACTGTACTGTACTGACCCTGTGTATAAGGACAGAGCGGAGCTAGAGCGGGTGTACTTATATACTGTACTGTACTGACCCCTGTGTATAAGGACAGAGCGGAGCTAGAGCGGGTGTACTTATATACTGTACTGTACTGACCCCTGTGTATAAGGACAGAGCGGAGCTAGAGCGGGTGTACTTATATACTGTACTGTACTGACTCCTGTATATAAGGACAGAGCGGAGCTAGAGCGGGTGTACTTATATACTGTACTGTACTGACCCCTGTGTATAAGGACAGAGTGGAGCTAGAGCAGGTGTACTTATATACTGTACTGTACTGACCCCTGTGTATAAGGACAGAGTGGAGCTAGAGCGGGTGTACTTATATACTGTACTGTACTGACCCCTGTGTATAAGGACAGAGTGGAGCTAGAGCAGGTGTACATATATACTGTACTGTACTGACCCCTGTGTATAAGGACAGAGTGGAGCTAGAGCGGGTGTACTTATATACTGTACTGTACTGACCCCTGTGTATAAGGACAGAGTGGAGCTAGAGCAGGTGTACTTATATACTGTACTGTACTGACCCCTGTGTATAAGGACAGAGCGGAGCTAGAGCGGGTGTACTTATATACTGTACTGTACTGACCCCTGTGTATAAGGACAGAGCGGAGCTAGAGCAGGTGTACTTATATACTGTACTGTACTGACCCCTGTGTATAAGGACAGAGTGGAGCTAGAGCGGGTGTACTTATATACTGTGTACTGTACTGACCCTGTGTATAAGGACAGAGCGGAGCTAGAGCGGGTGTACTTATATACTGTGTACTGTACTGACCCCTGTGTATAAGGACAGAGCGGAGCTAGAGCGGGTGTACTTATATACTGTACTGTACTGACCCTGTGTATAAGGACAGAGCGGAGCTAGAGCGGGTGTACTTATATACTGTACTGTACTGACCCTGTGTATAAGGACAGAGCGGAGCTAGAGCGGGTGTACTTATATACTGTACTGTACTGACCCCTGTGTATAAGGACAGAGCGGAGCTAGAGTGGGTGTACTTATATACTGTACTGACCCCTGTGTATAAGGACAGAGCGGAGCTAGAGCAGGTGTACTTATATACTGTTCTGACCCCTGTGTATAAGGACAGAGCGGAGCTAGAGCGGGTGTACTTATATACTGTGTACTGTACTGACCCTGTGTATAAGGACAGAGCGGAGCTAGAGCGGGTGTACTTATATACTGTACTGTACTGACCCCTGTGTATAAGGACAGAGCGGAGCTAGAGCGGGTGTACTTATATACTGTACTGTACTGACCCCTGTGTATAAGGACAGAGCGGAGCTAGAGCGGGTGTACTTATATACTGTACTGTACTGACCCTGTGTATAAGGACAGAGCGGAGCTAGAGCGGGTGTACTTATATACTGTGTACTGTACTGACCCTGTGTATAAGGACACAGCGGAGCTAGAGCGGGTGTATTTATATACTGTGTACTGTACTGACCCCTGTGTATAAGGACAGAGCGGAGCTAGAGCGGGTGTACTTATATACTGTACTGTACTGACCCCTGTGTATAAGGACAGAGCGGAGCTAGAGCGGGTGTACTTATATACTGTGTACTGTACTGACCCTGTGTATAAGGACAGAGCGGAGCTAGAGCGGGTGTACTTATATACTGTACTGTACTGACCCTGTGTATAAGGACAGAGCGGAGCTACAGCGGGTGTACTTATATACTGTACTGTACTGACCCCTGTGTATAAGGACAGAGCGGAGCTAGAGCGGGTGTACTTATATACTGTGTACTGTACTGACCCTGTGTATAAGGACACAGCGGAGCTAGAGCGGGTGTATTTATATACTGTGTACTGTACTGACCCCTGTGTATAAGGACAGAGCGGAGCTAGAGCGGGTGTACTTATATACTGTACTGTACTGACCCCTGTGTATAAGGACAGAGCGGAGCTAGAGCGGGTGTACTTATATACTGTGTACTGTACTGACCCTGTGTATAAGGACAGAGCGGAGCTAGAGCGGGTGTACTTATATACTGTGTACTGTACTGACCCCTGTGTATAAGGACAGAGCGGAGCTAGAGCGGTTGCACTTATATACTGTACTGTACTGACCCCTGTGTATAAGGACAGAGCGGAGCTAGAGCGGGTGTACTTATATACTGTACTGTACTGACCCTGTGTATAAGGACAGAGCGGAGCTAGAGCGGCTGTACTTATATACTGTACTGTACTGAACCCTGTGTATAAGCACAGAGCGGAGCTAGAGCGGGTGTACTTATATACTGTACTGTACTGACCCCTGTGTATAAGGACAGAGCGGAGCTAGAGCGGGTGTACTTATATACTGTACTGTACTGACCCCTGTACATAAGGACAGAGCGGAGCTAGAGCGGGTGTACTTATATACTGTACTGTACTGACCCTGTGTATAAGGACAGAGCGGAGCTAGAGCGGGTGTACTTATATACTGTACTGTACTGACCTTGTGTATAAGGACAGAGCGGAGCTAGAGCGGGTGTACTTATATACTGTACTGTTCCCTGTGTATAAGGACAGAGCGGAGCTAGAGCGGGTGTACTTATATACTGTGTACTGTACTGACCTTGTGTATAAGGACAGAGCGGAGCTAGAGCGGGTGTACTTATATACTGTGTACTGTACTGACCCTGTGTATAAGGACAGAGCGGAGCTAGAGCGGGTGTACTTATATACTGTGTACTGTACTGACCTTGTGTATAAGGACAGAGCGGAGCTAGAGCGGGTGTACTTATATACTGTACTGTACTGACCTCTGTATATAAGGACAGAGCAGAGCTAGAGCGGGTGTACTTATATACTGTACTGTACTGACCTTGTGTATAAGGACAGATCGGAGCTACAGCGGGTGTACTTATATACTGTACTGACCCCTGTGTATAAGGACAGAGCTGAGCCTGAGAAGAGCGACCAATGTTATTCAGGGAACAGGTGACTGCAGGAGACAAATATAGGGGACAGTACATTATAATGATCATTACACCCAGGCCTGCAACGGGGACAAGGGGCAACCTCTAAGAATGTTTAATCATGATCATAGATGATGATTCTTTACTGTTAGGCCGTGTTCAGACTAGGTATTTTTTCAGTGTTTTTTAAGTCTATGAGATTTCAGAAATCTCATGCGCACACACATTGGTTTTTGTGTCATTAGTATTTTGTGCTTTGCATGTTTTTTGTACATTAGCGCATGTCACTTCTTTCAGCTTTTTTCATCCATTAAAAGTAATAGGTAGTGAAAAAACGCCTAGTGTGAACATAGCGATCAGGTTTTGCTGCGTTTTTAGTGAAAAAAGGCAAGTAGAGCAGTATGTGAAACTTGTTTTTGTGATTTAACCATTTTGTCTTGGTCACCTGAGATGGCAGTTTAGATTAAGATAGTTTCATTAAATTAGTGATGTGTAAAATGTAAAGATTGGCTCACCTAGGTGTGAGATTGAACAATACCTGTGGCCCAGGGAGGTGTGAAATTGAACAATCCCTCAATGGCAGACCATAGTGTGAAAATAAATAGTATCCTACAAACTCAGTGCACTGCCAGTGTCTTAGGTAAACTATTCCTGAATAGTTCACCTCCCCCCACTGTTACATTCGAAATTCTGGTTAATATTATTTTACATATGTCTTGCATTGGTGACCTACACTACCGTTCAAAGCTTGGGGTCATTTAGAAATTTCATTATTTTTGAAATCCACTCTATCCATTGTTAATGTGGTAAATGACTATTCTAGCTGCTAACGTCTTGTTTTTATTGCAATATCTATATAGGTGTATAGAGGCTCATTTCCAACAACCACCACTCCAGTGTTTTAATGGTACATTGTGTTTGCTAATTGTGTAAGAAGCTAATGGATGTTTAGAAAACCCTGGAAAACCCTTGCACAAGTATGTTAGCCCAGCTGAAAACGGTTTGGCTGATTTGAGACCCTATAAAATTGACCTTCCTTTGAGCTAGTTGAGAATCTGGAGCATTACATTTGTTTGTTCTATGAAACTCTCAAAATTGCCAGAAAAAGAGAACTTTCATGTGAAACTCGACAGTCTATTCTTGTTCTTAGAAATGAAGGCTATTCCATGTGAGAAATTGCCGAGAAACTGAAGATTTCCTACAATGGTGTGTACTACTCCCTTCAGAGGAGAGCACAAACAGACTCTAACCAGAGTAGAAAGAGAAGTGGGAGACCCCGCTGCACAATTGAGCAACAAGACAAGGACATTATAGGAGAGCACAAACAGGCTCTAACCAGAGAAGAAAGAGAAGTGGGCGCCGCGCTGCACAACTGAGCAACAAGACAAGGACATTAGAGTCTCTAGTGTGAGAAATCGACGCCTCACAGCTCCTCAACTGGCTGCTTCATTAAATAGTACACGAAAAACGCCAGTGTCAACGTCTACAGTGAAGAGGCGACTCCGGGATGCTGGCCTTCAGGGCAAAGTGGCAAAGAAAAAGCCATATCTGAGACTGGCTAATAAAAGGAAAAGATTGATATGGGCAAAAGAACACAGACATTGGACAGAGGAAGATTGGAAAAAAGTTTTATGGACAGACAAATCAAAGTTTGAGGTGTTTGGATTACACAGAACATTTGTGAGACGCAGAACAACTGAAAAGATGCTGGAAGAGTGCCTGACGCCATCTGTCAAGCATGGTGGAGGTAATGTGATGGTCTGGGGTTGCTTTGGTGCTGGTAAAGTGGGAGATTTGTAAGAGGTAAATGGGATTTTGAATAAGGAAGGCTGTCACTCCATTTTTCAACGCCATGCCATACCCTGTGGACAGCGCTTGATGGGAGCCAACACTACAACAGGAGAATGACCCAAAGCCACCTCCAAATTATGCATGAACTATTTAGGGAAGAAGCAGACGGCTGGTATTCTACCTGTAATGGAGTGGCCAGCGCAGTCACCAGATCTCAACCCCATTGAGCTGTTGTGGGAGCAGCTTCACCGTATGGTACGAAAAAAGTGCCCATCAAGCCAATCCAACTTGTGGAGGGGCTTCAGGAAGCATGGGGGGAAATGTCTCAAGAAACCTCAGCAAATTAACAGCTAGAAAGGTCTGCAATGCTGGAACTGCTGCAAAGGAGCATTCTGTGACCAAAGCAAAGTCTGAAGGAGAAAATTATTCTCTAATAAAAATCATTATTTCTAACCTCGTCAACGTCTGGACGATATTTTCCCTTCATTTTGCAACTCATTTGATAAATAAAAGTATCATGGAAAACACAAAATTATCTGGGTGACCCCAAACTTTTGAACAGTAGTGTATGTTCATGCTTCTGTGGTGGAAGCAAAGCCGAATTATGGGATCCTGAAAAACGCAGCAAAATTGCACCAAAACCTGCAGTTTTGACTCAGCTTCTTTCCTGCCAAGAGATCAGGTTTTGTTGTAGAAAAAAAAAAAACACTGAAAAAAACGCATAGTGTGAACATAACCCTAGAGCAGTGAAAGTATGGATTATTTACTGTAAAGCCCCCATCTCACATAGCGAGATCGCTGCTTTGTCACGGTTTTGGTAACGCAACAGCGACCTCACCAGCGATGTCGCTATGTGTGACACTTTGCAGCGATCAGGCCCCTGCTGTGAGGTCGCTGATCGCTGCAGAATGTCCTGGACCATTTTTTGGTCGTTGCCCTCCCGCTGGTCAGCACACATCACTGTGTGTGACCATCGGGAGCAGCGATCAGGCTGGTAACCATGGTAAACATCGGGTTACTAGGGGCACACGCGCACCTAGTAACCCGCTGTTTATCATGGTTACGAGCCTGCTAAAGTGAGCGGTAACCTCCCGCTCACTGTAGCAGAGTGGTAACCATGATAAACAGCGGGTTTCTAGGTGCGCGTGTGCCCCTAGTAACCCGATGTTTACCATGGTTACCAGCCTGCTCCTGCTTCAGCAGGCTCGTAACCAGGAGCAGGACATCGTGGAAAGATTCTTTCCACGATGTCGCTGCTCCCCTGATTGTTGGTGAGCCTGCCTGTTTGACATCTCACCAGCGACCACATAGCGACGCAGCAACGATCCCTGACAGGTCGTATCGTTGTCGGGATCGTTGCAGCGTCGCTAAGTGTGACGGGGCCTTAAGAGAAGTGAGACTATGGACTCTTTACTGTAAGAGCAGTGAGACAATGGGTTATTTACTGTCAGAGCAGCCTGTATGGATTATTTACTGTAAGAGCAGTGAGACTACGGATTATTTTCTATCAGAGCAGTGTTTATGGATTCTTTACTGCTAGCAGTGAGATTATGGATTATTTACTGTAAGAGCAGTGAGACTATGGATTCTTTACTGTTAGAGCAGTACTCCTATTGTCTGTGAGTAATCCCCTATTGTCTGTGAGTGGCCCTCTATTGTCTGTGAGTGCCCCCCTATTGTCTGAGTTCTCCTCTATTGTCTGTGAGTGCTCCCTATTGTCTTGGGGTGCTTCGCTATTGTCTGTGAGTGCCCCCTATTGTCTGTGAGTGACCCCCTATTGTCTGTGAGGGTTCCCCTATTGTCTGTGAGTGCTCCCATATTGCCTGTGAGCGTTACCCTATTGTCTGTGAGTGCTCCCCTATTGTCTGTGAGGGTTCCCCTATTGTCTGTGAGTGCTCCCATATTGTCTGTGAGCGTTACCCTATTGTCTGTGAGTGCTCCCCTGTTGTCTGTGAGTGCTCTCCTATTGTCTGTGAGTGCTCCCCTATTGTCTGTGAGTGCTCCCATATTGTCTGTGAGTGCTCCCCTATTGTCTGTGAGTGCTCCCCTATTGTCTGTGAGTGCTCCCATATTGTCTGTGAGTGCTCCCCTATTGTCTGTGAGTGCCCCCCTATTGTCTGTGAGTGCCCCCTATTGTCTGTGAGTGCTCCCCTATTGTCTGTGAGTGACATCCTATTGTCTGTGAGTGACCCCCTATTGTCTGTGAGTGCTCCCCTATTGTCTGTGAGCGTTACTCTATTGTCTGTGAGTGACCCCTATTGTCTGTGAGTGATCCCCTATTGTCTGTGAGTGCTCCCCTATTGTCTGTGAGTGATCCCCTATTGTCTGTAAGTGACCCCCTATTGTCTGTGAGTGACCCCCTATTGTCTGTGAGTACTCCCCTATTGTCTGTGAGTGTTCCCCTATTGTCTGTGAGTGACCCCTATTGTCTGTGAGTGCTCCCCTATTGTCTGTGAGTGCTCCCCTATTGTCGGTGAGCGTTACCCTATTGTCTGTGAGTGACCCCTATTGTCTGTGAGTGCTCCCCTATTGTCTGTGAGTGCTCCCCTATTGTCTGTGAGTGCTCCCCTATTGTCGGTGAGCTTTACCCTATTGTCTGTGAGTGCTCTCCTATTGTCTGTGAGTGCTCTCCTATTGTCTGTGAGTGCTCCCCTATTGTCTGTGAGGGTTCCCCTATTGTCTGTGAGGGTTCCCCTATTGTCTGTGAGGGTTCCCCTATTGTCTGTGAGCGTTACCCTATTGTCTGTGAGTGACCCCCTATTGTCTGTGAATGCTCCCCTATTGTCTGTGAGTGACCCCCTATTGTCTGTGAGCATTACCCTATTGTCTGTGAGTGCCCCCCTATTGTCTGTGAGTGCTCCCCTATTGTCTGTGAGTGACCCCTTATTGTCTGTGAGTGCTCTCCTATTGTCTGTGAGTGCTCTCCCATTGTCTGTGAGTGACCCCCTATTGTCTGTGAGTGCTCCCCTATTGTCTGTGAGTGACCCCCTATTGTCTGTGAGTGCTCCCTATTGTCTGTGAGTGCTCCCTATTGTCTGAGAGTGCTCCCCTGTTGCCTGTGAGTGCTCCCCTATTGTCTGTGAGTGACCCCTTATTGTCTGTGAGTGACCCTATATTGTCTGTGAGTGACCCCCTATTGTCTCGGAGTGACCCCCTATTGTCTGTGAGTGACCCCCTATTGTCTGTGAGTGACCCCCTATTGTCTGTGAGTGACCCCTATTGTCTGTGAGTGTTCCCCTATTGTCTGTGAGTGCTCTCCTATTGTCTGTGAGTGCTCCCCTATTGTCTGAGTGCTCCCCTATTGTCTGTGGGTGCTTTGCTATTGTCTGTGAGTGCTCCCCTATTGTCTGTGAGTGCTCCCCTATTGTCTGTGAGTGCCCCCCTATTGTCTGTGAGTGCCCCCTATTGTCTGTGAGTGCTCCCCTATTGTCTGTGAGTTCTCCCCTATTGTCTGAGTTCTCCCCTATTGTCTGTGTGTGACATCCTATTGTCTGTGAGTGACCCCCTATTGTCTGTGAGTGCTCCCCTATTGTCTGTGAGTGTTGCCCTATTGTCTGTGAGTGACCCCCTATTGTCTGTAAGTGTTCTCCTATTGTCTGTGAGTGACCGCCTATTGTCTGTGAGTGACCCCCTATTGTCTGTGAGTGCTCCCTATTGTCTGTGAGTGACCCCCTATTGTCTGTGAGTGACCCCCTATTGTCTGTGAGTGCTCCCCTATTGTCTGTGAGTGACCCGATATTGTCTGTGAGTGCTCCCCTATTGTCTGTGAGTGCTCCCCTATTGTCTGTGAGTGCTCTCCTATTGTCTGGGAGTGCTCCCCTATTGTCTGTGAGTGACCCCCTATTGTCTCGGAGTGACCCCCTATTGTCTCGGAGTGACCACCTATTGTCTGTGAGTGACCCCCTATTGTCTGTGAGTGTTCCCCTATTGTCTGTGAGTGTTCCCCTATTGTCTGTGAGTGCTCCCCTATTGTCTGTGAGTGCTCTCCTATTGTCTGTGAGTGCTCCCCTATTGTCTGTGGGTGCTTTGCTATTGTCTGTGAGTGACCCCCTATTGTCTGTGAGTGCTCCCTATTGTCTGTGAGTGACCCCCTATTGTCTGTGAGTGACCCGATATTGTCTGTGAGTGACCCCCTATTGTCTGTGAGTGCTCCCTTATTGTCTGTGAGTGACCCGATATTGTCTGTGAGTGACCCGATATTGTCTGTGAGTGACCTCCTATTGTCTGTGAGTGCTCCCCTATTGTCTGTGAGTGCTCTCCTATTGTCTGTGAGTGCTCCCCTATTGTCTGTGAGTGCTCTCCTATTGTCTGTGAGTGCTCCCTTATTGTCTGTGAGTGATCTCCTATTGTCTGTGAGTGACCCCCTATTGTCTATGAGTGACCCCCTATTGTCTCGGAATGACCCCCTATTGTCTGTGAGTGCTCCCTATTGTCTCGGAGTGCTCTCCTATTGTTTGTGGGTGCTTTGCTATTGTCTGTGAGTGACCCCCTATTGTCTGTGAGTGCTCTCCTATTGTCTCGGAATGACCCCCTATTGTCTGTGAGTGCTCCCTATTGTCTCGGAGTGCTCTCCTATTGTTTGTGGGTGCTTTGCTATTGTCTGTGAATGACCCCCTATTGTCTGTGAGTGCTCCCTATTGTCTCGGAGTGCTCTCCTATTGTTTGTGAGTGCTCTCCTATTGTCTGTGAGTGACCCCCTATTGTCTGTGAGTGCTCTCCTATTGTCTGTGAGTGACCCCCTATTGTCTCGGAGTGCTCCCCTATTGTCTCGGAGTGCTCCCCTATTACCCGAGAGCAGCTGACTTATTATTTCGGTCACTGTACTGATTATAGCATAGCACCGTATGTGTCTGTACACATTGTAATATATGCGCTGTGTTTCTTGTATTTCGTTACGTGACTTGCCGCTGTTCTCCGTCGTCAGCGTACGGATACGTTATCTTCCTCTTGTTAGTTAAAGCTTCTGTAGTATCTCTGGATACAATGTGGGTACGTTGAGAGCTGCTCGGAGTGGTCTTTTCTTCTCTGTTAGCAGCCTGTTCTGTGTGTTGCGCGGTTGCGATCCGGACACTCAGTGGAACAAGTGCCCTCTTAATTCTCATTGTTCCTGTCCTCAGCAGTATTTATGGCAGATGAAGAGCTCTGAGCAGCTCATAACGCGGCGCCATCCACAGCTCCCATCAGCGCAGTCTCTTCTCACAATGACTTGCACGGCAATCTGTTTGCCATTTCCACAATTATATCCCCATAATTGGCCATATGCATGTATAATAAGCCATGAGACGCTGCTTGATGCAGCCGATCTGATCATCACAAAACCTGCAAGTTATAGTTAACCCCCTGCAAGTCCCATTCATGGATATTTATTCCTTAATGCTCGATTATGATGTCTAAGTGTCTGCACAATGGCGTTGGGAACATTACCGTACATTGTGCTAATGACGTGTTTATTATTGATATTGTGATGTCGCTCGCTGGGTCATTATAACGGAATGATGCTGACACAGTCTCAATACGGTCCCCAGATCGTCCGGAGATGTGGCCGCTCATTACATGGATTTCATTCATTCATGATTATCAGTGATGTAGAAACATCGCCCCCTAGGAAAGGAAAGCCAAGGACCGCCATTTACATGGGAAAAAAAGTGCCAAAAATGTCCCTCACAATTTGCAGGGCTTCATTTTTTTTATCTCTGAAACCTTGGAGTTGTAGATCTTGGTCAGCTGGTTAGAAGAGATGAAACCTAGAGACCGCCATTACTGTGCTGTAATGAATACACGGCCTATTAGGGCAGTGTCCCCAGCGGCGCCCCCTGCAGGCATGCATTGCAGTAGTACATTTTATTATAAGCTTCCCTCTAGCTTGGTGACTGTACAGATCTGGAGTCCTGAGCCGGCTCGGTGCCATCATAATGTTGGACATTTGTGTTGTATACCGGTCATCCACAGCAGAGACTTTGTCGCATTGTATAACAGTTGCAGACACATGGGATATATTCGCCGTCTCCTGTGGAGGCAGAACGGCGTCTTTACTGCTTGTCAGACTCCTGATTAGCATTCTGACACATGATGGTCATTTTTCATGGTAAATCACCCCACAGAGGACGACCTACTCAGGAGCCTTCTATGAGAATGCCGTGAATTCCGCGGCGGTGGAGTATGGCTCGTCACGCCGCAGTTCTCCACCCATGTGCCACCCCTGCTGCCGTACATTAATGTGGCCGGTATGTCCCCTGAGAATTAATAAAGTTTATTGTAATCCTCTCAGGAAATGATCATCATAAATTATTGTCCCTTGGGTTCAGGTCTTGTCTTGGCCGTTCCAGAACTTCTTCAGGTGAAGCCGTTCTCTTGCTGATTTGGAGGTCGCTTAGAGTCGTTGTCACTGAAAGGTGAAATTCCTCCTCATCTTCAGCTTTTTAGCAGAGGCCGGAAGGATTTGATGCAAAATTTACTGATATTTAGAAATGTCAAAAAAATCCCTCCCCCTTGACTGAAGCCCCAGTTCCAGACGAAAACCGGCCCCAAAGCACAATGCTGCCTCCACCATTCTTCACTGTGGGGATGAGGGTCTTCTGGTGATGCGCAGTGTTGGCTTTGCACCTTTCGAAATTATGGCCAAAAAGTTCCTCCTCGGTCTCATCAGACAGAACACGTTTCGTGATAGAGGTTTTGGCAGAATATCACCGGGCCTGTATGTTTTTCTTTGAAACAAAAAGCTCAGTCCCCCCCCCCCTCCCCCCCAGACCCAACGGGCCGGACATATGAGGAATACGGGAAATTGTTTTCATATGCAGGACACAACCAAGACTGACTAGAAATTCCTGCAGCTCCTTTAATGTTGCTATCGGCCTCTTGCAGCCTCCAGCACCAAATTTCTTCTAACCTTTTCATTATTGTTTGAGAGACGTCCAGTTCGTGGTAATGTCACTGTTGTGCCAAATTTCAGCCCCTTCTTGATGACGTCTTCACCGTGTCCATGGTAGATCTGATGCATGGGAAATGTTTTTGTTCCTTTTTGTGACTTTCTACAATGAGATCCTTTGCTGTGTTGTCAGTTATTTATAAATCAGAAAATGTCAGGAAAATTCTCCTGGAACAGCAAAATTGTATATAGAGTTAAGCAGAATCGCAGTAAATGATGGCGGCCGTGTACTGACTACTACGTAAAATGAGGGGAAATATGATTGGCTGATTTTGAACACAACCACAGCCCCAATTTAAAGAGGGTGTTCACACTAATGCAACCGTATTCCTCATATGTCTGGCTTTTTGGGTCTGGAGAGGAGGGGAGGGGGGGGGGGACTGAGCATTTTGTTTCAAAGAAAAACATACAGGCCCGGTGATATTCTGCCAAAACCTCCATCACGAAACGTGTTCAGTCTGATGAGACCGAGGAGGAACTGATTAGCACCGGATTGTCCCACCCCAGAGGAACAATACTCAGTAACACTAGCATGTGAGGTTCAGAAGAAAGTGTCTGTGATTAGCACCGGATTGTCCCACCCCAGAGGAGCAATACTCAGTAACACTAGCATGTGAGGTTCAGAAGAAAGTGTCTGTGATGAGCACCGTATTGTCCCACCCCGGAGGAGCAATACTCAGTAACACTGGCATGTGATCTGCAGAAGAAAGTGTCTGTGATGAACACCGGATTGTCCCACCCCGGAGGAGCAATACTCAGTAACACTAGCATGTGAGCTGCAGAAGAAAGTGTCTGTGATGAGCACCGGATTGTCCCACCCCGGAGGAGCAATACTCAGTAACACTAGCATGTGAGCTGCAGAAGAAAGTGTCTGTGATGAGCACCGGATTGTCCCACCCCGGAGGAGCAATACTCAGTAACACTAGCATGTGAGCTGCAGAAGAAAGTGTCAGTGATGAACACCGGATTGTCCCACCCCAGAGGAGCAATACTCAGTAATACTAGCATGTGAGCTGCAGAAGAAAGTATCAGTGATTAGCACCGGATTGTCCCACCTCGGAGGAGCAATACTCAGTAACACTAGCATGTGATCTGCAGAAGAAAGTGTCTGTGATGAACACCGGATTGTCCCACCCCGGAGGAGCAATACTCAGTAACACTAGCATGTGAGCTGCAGAAGAAAGTGTCTGTGATGAACACCGGATTGTCCCACCCCGGAGGAGCAATACTCAGTAACACTAGCATGTGAGCTGCAGAAGAAAGTGTCAGTGATGAACACCGGATTGTCCCACCCAGGAGGAGCAATACTCAGTAACACTAGCATGTGAGCTGCAGAAGAAAGTGTCTGTGATGAACACCGGATTGTCCCACCCCGGAGGAGCAATACTCAGTAACATTAGCATGTGAGCTGCAGAAGAAAGTGTCTGTGATGAACACCGGATTGTCCCACCCCGGAGGAGCAATACTCAGTAACACTAGCATATGAGCTGCAGAAGAAAGTGTCAGTGATGAACACCGGATTGTCCCACCCAGGAGGAGCAATACTCAGTAACACTAGCATGTGAGCTGCAGAAGAAAGTGTCAGTGATGCACACCGGATTGTCCCACCCAGGAGGAGCAATACTCAGTAACACTAGCATGTGAGCTGCAGAAGAAAGTATCAGTGATTAGCACCGGATTGTCCCACCTCGGAGGAGCAATACTCAATAACACTAGCATGTGAGCTGCAGAAGAAAGTGTTAGTGATGAGCGCCGTATTGTCCCACCCTGGAGGAGCAATACTCAGTAACACTAGCATGTGAGCTGCAGAAGAAAGTGTCTGTGATGAGCACCGGATAGTCCCACCCCGGAGGAGCAATACTCAGTAACACTAGCATGTGATCTGCAGAAGAAAGTGTCTGTGATGAACACCGGATTGTCCCACCCCGGAGGAGCAATACTCAGTAACACTAGCACGTGAGCTGCAGAAGAAAGTGTTAATGATGAGCACCGGATTGTCCCACCCAGGAGGAGCAATACTCAGTAACACTAGCATGTGAGCTGCAGAAGAAAGTGTTAATGATGAGCACCGGATTGTCCCACCCAGGAGGAGCAATACTCAGTAACACTAGCACGTGAGCTGCAGAAGAAAGTGTTAATGATGAGCATCGGATTGTCCCACCCAGGAGGAGCAATACTCAGTAACACTAGCACGTGAGCTGCAGAAGAAAGTGTTAATGATTAGCACCGGATTGTCCCACCTCGGAGGAGCAATACTCAGTAACACTAGCATGTGAGCTGTAGAAGAAAGTGTTAGTGATGAGCGCCGTATTGTCCCACCCTGGAGGATCAATACTCAGTAACACTAGCATGTGAGCTGCAGAAGAAAGTCTTAGTTATGAGCACTGGATAGTCCCACCCCGGAGGAGCAATACTCAGTAACACTAGCACGTGAGCTGCAGAAGAAAGTGTTAGTGATGAACACCGGATTGTCCCACCCAGGAGGAGCAATACTCAGTAACACTAGCATGTGATCTGCAGAAGAAAGTGTCTGTGATGAACACCGGATTGTCCCACCCCGGAGGAGCAATACTCAGTAACACTAGCACGTGAGCTGCAGAAGAAAGTGTTAATGATGAGCACCGGATTGTCCCACCCCAGAGGAGCAATACTCAGTAACACTAGCACGTGAGCTGCAGAAGAAAGTGTCTGTGATGAACACCGGATTGTCCCACCCTGGAGGAGCAATACTCAGTAACACTAGCACGTGAGCTGCAGAAGAAAGTGCCAGTGATGAACACCGGATTGTCCCACCCTGGAGGAGCAATACTCAGTAAGACTAGCATGTGAGCAGCAGAAGCAAGTGTCATTGATGAGCACCGGATTGTCCCACCCAGGAGGAGCAATACTCAGTAACACTAGCATGTGAGCTGCAGAAGAAAGGGTCAGTGATTAGCACCGGATTGTCCCACCTCAGAGGAGCAATACTCAGTAACACTAGCACGTGAGCTGCAGAAGAAAGTGTTAGTGATTTGCACCGGATTTTCCCACCTCGGAGGAGCAATACTCAGTAACACTAGCATGTGATCTGCAGAAGAAAGTGTCAGTGATGAGCACCGGATTGTCCCACCCAGGAGGAGCAATACTCAGTAACACTAGCATGTGAGCTGCAGAAGAAAGTGTCAGTGATGAGCACCGCGTTGTCCCACCCAGGAGGAGCAATACTCAGTAACACTAGCACGTGAGCTGTAGAAGAAAGTGTTTGTGATGAGCACCGTATTGTCCCACCCCGGAGGAGCAATACTCAGTAGCACTAACATGTGATCTGCAGAAGAAAGTGTCTGTGATGAACACCGGATTGTCCCACCCAGGAGGAGCAATACTCAGTAACACTAGCATGTGATCTGCAGAAGAAAGTGTCAGTGATGAGCACCGGATTGTCCCACCCCGGAGGAGCAATACTCAGTAACACTAGCACGTGAGCTGCAGAAGAAAGTGTCTGTGATGAGCACCGGATTGTCCCACCCCGGAGGAGCAATACTCAGTAACACTAGCACGTGAGCTGCAGAAGAAAGTGTCAGTGATGAGCACCGGATTGTCCCACCCCGGAGGAGCAATACTCAGTAACACTAGCACGTGATCTGCAGAAGAAAGTGTTAGTGATGAGCACCGGATTGTCCCACCCCGGAGGAGCAATACTTAGTAACACTAGCATGTGATCTGCAGAAGAAAGTGTTAGTGATGAGCACCGGATTGTCCCACCCCGGAGGAGCAATACTCAGTAACACTAGCACGTGAGCTGCAGAAGAAAGTGTCAGTGATGAGCACCAGATTGTCCCACCCCGGAGGAGCAATACTCAGTAACACTGGCATGTGATCTGCAGAAGAAAGTGTCTGTGATGAACAGCGGATTGTCCCACCCTGGAGGAGCAATACTCAGTAACACTAGCACGTGATCTGCAGAAGAAAGTGTCAGTGATGAGCGCCGTATTGTCCCACCCCGGAGGAGCAATACTTAGTAACACTGGCATGTGATCTGCAGAAGAAAGTGTCTGTGATGAGCACCGGATTGTCCCACCCCAGAGGAGCAATACTCAGTAACACTAGCATGTGAGCTGCAGAAGAAAGTGTTAGTGATGAACACCAGATTGTCCCACCCCGGAGGAGCAATACTCAGTAACACTAGCATGTGAGCTGTAAAAGAAAGTGTCTGTGATGAACACCGGATTGTCCCACCCCGGAGGAGCAATACTCAGTAACACTAGCATGTGAGCTGCAGAAGAAAGTGTCTGTGATGAACACCGGATTGTCCCACCCCAGAGGAGCAATACTCAGTAACACTAGCATGTGATCTGCAGAAGAAATTGTCAGTGATGAACACCGGATTGTCCCACCCCGGAGGAGCAATACTTAGTAACACTGGCATGTGATCTGCAGAAGAAAGTGTCTGTGATGAACACCGGATTGTCCCACCCAGGAGGAGCAATACTCAGTAACACTAGCACGTGAGCTGCAGAAGAAAGTGTCTGTGATGAACACTGGATTGTCCCACCCCAGAGGAGCAATACTCAGTAATACTAGCATATGAGCTGCAGAAGAAAGTGTTAGTGATGAACACCGGATTATCCCACCCCAGAGGAGCAATACTCAGTAACACTAGCATGTGATCTGCAGAAGAAAGTGTCTGTGATGAACACCGGATTGTCCCACCCCAGAGGAGCAATACTCAGTAATACTAGCATGTGAGCTGCAGAAGAAAGTGTTAGTGATGAACACCGGATTGTCCCACCCCGGAGGAGCAATACTCAGTAACACTAGCATGTGATCTGCAGAAGAAAGTGTCTGTGATGAACACCGGATTGTCCCACCCCAGAGGAGCAATACTCAGTAACACTAGCACGTGAGCTGCAGAAGAAAGTGTTAGTGATGAACACTGGATTGTCCCACCCCGGAGGAGCAATACTCAGTAACACTAGCATGTGATCTGCAGAAGAAAGTGTCTGTGATGAACACCGGATTGTCCCACCCCAGAGGAGCAATACTCAGTAACACTAGCATGTGATCTGCAGAAGAAAGTGTCTGTGATGAACACCGGATTGTCCCACCCCAGAGGAGCAATACTCAGTAACACTAGCACGTGAGCTGCAGAAGAAAGTGTTAGTGATGAACACTGGATTGTCCCACCCCGGAGGAGCAATACTCAGTAACACTATCACGTGAGCTGCAGAAGAAAGTGTCTGTGATGAGCGCCAGATTGTCCCACCCCGGAGGAGCAATACTCAGTAACACTAGCACGTGAGCTGCAGAAGAAAGTGTCTGTGATGAGCACCGGATTGTCCCACCCCGGAGGAGCAATACTCAGTAACACTAGCACGTGAGCTGCAGAAGAAAGTGTCTGTGATGAACACCGGATTGTCCCACCCCAGAGGAGCAATACTCAGTAACACTAGCACGTGAGCTGCAGAAGAAAGTGTCTGTGATGAGCACCGGATTGTCCCACCCCAGAGGAGCAATACTCAGTAACACTAGCACGTGAGCTGCAGAAGAAAGTGTCTGTGATGAGCGCCAGATTGTCCCACCCCGGAGGAGCAATACTCAGTAACACTATCACGTGAGCTGCAGAAGAAAGTGTCTGTGATGAACACCGGATTGTCCCACCCAGGAGGAGCAATACTCAGTAACACTAGCATGTGAGCTGCAGAAGAAAGTGTCTGTGATGAACACCGGATTGTCCCACCCCAGAGGAGCAATACTCAGTAACACTAGCATGTGAGCTGCAGAAGAAAGTGTCTGTGATGAACACCGGATTGTCCCACCCCGGAGGAGCAATACTCAGTAACACTATCACGTGAGCTGCAGGCTGTGCCCGGGCGTGGGCCCACCAGAGCCAGTCCGACCGTTCTGGTTCCTGTACCAGAAAGAAGTGACAACAGAGTACAATCATGTCTTCCCCAATATAAGGTTTCCCAAGCAAACGTTGATGAACTGAACACAAAGCCACAAACAATCTTCTAGAATGTATCAGGCTGGTGTGCAGGCTGCTTGGCAAACACTGTGGAGACTAGATACCGTGGCGAGCAATCCTGAGTTCTGTGAGGAACAGGTCAAGATGGGTGGAAAGAGGAGGATTCATTCACTGACAACAAGTAGAGATCTTGAAAATGGTAAAGAATAGAGACAAAGTGTATGCAGAGGTTGGCATTCCTCAGGGGTAATGATGTCTACTGTAATGTGTCCCGGCTGCAGTGATGGCGGCCTTCCTGCTGCTCCTCAAGAATGGTCATCGCTGGGGCTCCTCGGGGCCCTTGTACTTTACACACTTATCATGTTTTGTCACCTGCAGTTTTTGGAACTGGGACACAATTGAAGCATTTATAAAGTTGTCAGCAGGGGAGGGAGCAGAGCGGCAAACGAGGCTTAGACAATGGCGATCTGATGCCCAGACAAAGACAGGACGGATATCTGGTGTTAGAAAGTCATTGAGGAGTTCATCATATCGCCTCAGCTGTGCTGCGGACAGAATGGCCACTTTGTGTCTGTTTTCCACTAAAGCCTTCATCTTATGATGCGTTCGGGGCCTTTGGAGAAGAAAGAGTTGAGACTTCCATTTGGATTTGAGAGCGACGTTGAATCCGCGGACATCACAGAGAGATCTTTCATGTCACGGACCTCCGCTCATTGTCTCGTCCTTCACTTGTCTCCTCCGTTTTTCCTTTTAGCTGCAGACCTTTTTTGTGACATTTGAAATGATAAAAACAAAACAAAAAACCTCTCAATAAAGGCTAAATGACGATCCTGTCGTGTGAAGTGTGGACATCTGAGGCTATGTGATGTCTGAGAGAATGGCGCAACCGGGGTCTCCGAGAGCGGTCGCCAGCCACAGGATTTCACCTCCAGCTCAGAATAATACAAAAATCGAAAAAGAGTACAAAAATGGCCTTGGAGGAATGTATACTAAATTATTAACTAAATGGGGAGAACCCCCTATAAATGTCCCTCTCTATTAGGCCATAAAACTTAGCTTTTATTATTGTTTTTCATTTAAAATGCATATAGGGTAGTAAAATGTTATCTCTGATGTGCCTATATTATTATGTTTAAAGTTGCCACCTGTATATCGATCTGATGACACCGTAGGGTGCCACCAGTTATGGCTGAATAGGATAACTGTTGCTTATAGTTATCCTATTACACGTCTTCCCAACATGTTTCACCGCACATGCGGCATCATCAGGGGATGGGACACTGGCATGAATCATCCCATGCCCCTGATGATGCCGCATGTGCGCTGACTCTCTCCCCCTCTGGAAGAAGCTAATGCGAAACGCGCGTCAGGGGTCATCTCTACTGTCCTCAGGTTGTATACCCAGCACTGACTCATTCCTTCTTTAGGAACTAACTATGGTTTTGCTCTACATTGTGGCTATTCATGTCTGCTGTATATAGCACTCTTGTAAATAGAAGTATCACATCAGCACATGGTAAGTATATATTGCCACTAGGTCTGATGGACAGTGCACTTTATTTTATTTTTTTTTTAACTTTTTCATACCATTGTTGCTAAATGCCAAAATTACTTGATTGTTTTAAGGCTATCTTCTATTTCCAATTTGTCTATATCAAAATAACTCTTGAATTATGTGTATTATTTAATATCCTAATTTTCTGCAGTAGTACCTCATTATAATTCTTTATTGGCCTTTCATCAGCTGTGTAACACTTGTCATAACTACATTTCTGGGTTTCCTTCATACAGTAGTTTTCTCTGTATCCGTCTCCATTTTTATTTATATGTCTTTTTTAATATTGTTATCAAATAAACATTATTTAAGTTTATCTTATGGACTCAGTACTTAGCTTTTTATTGTAGGTTTTTATATTCTGCAGGAGGTGACATCACCGCTCTCCAGATATCAGTTATATTATACAGCAGTGACATCACCGCTCTCCAGATATCAGTTATATTATACAGCAGTGACATCACCGCTCTCCAGATATCAGTTATATTATACAGCAGTGACATCACCGCTCTCCAGATATCAGTTATATTATACAGCAGTGACATCACCGCTCCCCAGATATCAGTTATATTATACAGCAGTGACATCACCGCTCTCCAGATATCAGTTATATTATACAGCAGTGACATCACCGCTCTCCAGATATCAGTTATATTATACAGCAGTGACATCACCGCTCTCCAGATATCAGTTATATTATACAGCAGTGACATCACCGCTCTCCAGATATCAGTTATATTATACAGCAGTGACATCACCGCTCTCCAGATATCAGTTATATTATACAGCAGTGACATCACCGCTCTCCAGATATCAGTTATATTATACAGCAGTGACATCACCGCTCTCCAGATATCAGTTATATTATACAGCAGTGACATCACCGCTCTCCAGATATCAGTTATATTATACAGGAGGTGACATCACCGCTCTCCAGATATCAGTTATATTATACAGGAGGTGACATCACCGCTCTCCAGATATCAGTTATATTATACAGGAGGTGACATCACCGCTCTCCAGATATCAGTTATATTATACAGCAGTGACATCACCGCTCTCCAGATATCAGTTATATTATACAGGAGGTGACATCACCGCTCTCCAGATATCAGTTATATTATACAGCAGTGACATCACCGCTCTCCAGATATCAGTTATATTATACAGCAGTGACATCACCGCTCTCCAGATATCAGTTATATTATACAGGAGGTGACATCACCGCTCTCCAGATATCAGTTATATTATACAGCAGTGACATCACCGCTCTCCAGATATCAGTTATATTATACAGCAGTGACATCACCGCTCTCCAGATATCAGTTATATTATACAGCAGTGACATCACCGCTCTCCAGATATCAGTTATATTATACAGCAGTGACATCACCGCTCTCCAGATATCAGTTATATTATACAGCGGTGACATCACCGCTCTCCAGATATCAGTTATATTATACAGCAGTGACATCACCGCTCTCCAGATATCAGTTATATTATACAGCAGTGACATCACCGCTCTCCAGATATCAGTTATATTATACAGGAGGTGACATCACCGCTCTCCAGATATCAGTTATATTATACAGCAGTGACATCACCGCTCTCCAGATATCAGTTATATTATACAGGAGGTGACATCACCGCTCTCCAGATATCAGTTATATTATACAGCAGTGACATCACCGCTCTCCAGATATCAGTTATATTATACAGCAGTGACATCACCGCTCTCCAGATATCAGTTATATTATACAGCAGTGACATCACCGCTCTCCAGATATCAGTTATATTATACAGGAGGTGACATCACCGCTCTCCAGATATCAGTTATATTATACAGCAGTGACATCACCGCTCTCCAGATATCAGTTATATTATACAGGAGGTGACATCACCGCTCTCCAGATATCAGTTATATTATACAGCAGTGACATCACCGCTCTCCAGATATCAGTTATATTATACAGCAGTGACATCACCGCTCTCCAGATATCAGTTATATTATACAGCAGAGACATCACCGCTCTCCAGATATCAGTTATATTATACAGCAGTGACATCACCGCTCTCCAGATATCAGTTATATTATACAGCGGTGACATCACCGCTCTCCAGATATCAGTTATATTATACAGCAGTGACATCACCGCTCTCCAGATATCAGTTATATTATACAGCAGTGACATCACCGCTCTCCAGATATCAGTTATATTATACAGGAGGTGACATCACCGCTCTCCAGATATCAGTTATATTATACAGCAGTGACATCACCGCTCTCCAGATATCAGTTATATTATACAGGAGGTGACATCACCGCTCTCCAGATATCAGTTATATTATACAGCAGTGACATCACCGCTCTCCAGATATCAGTTATATTATACAGCAGTGACATCACCGCTCTCCAGATATCAGTTATATTATACAGCAGTGACATCACCGCTCTCCAGATATCAGTTATATTATACAGCAGTGACATCACCGCTCTCCAGATATCAGTTATATTATACAGCGGTGACATCACTGCTCTCCAGATATCAGTTATATTATACAGCAGTGACATCACCGCTCTCCAGATATCAGTTATATTATACAGCAGTGACATCACCGCTCTCCAGATATCAGTTATATTATACAGCAGTGACATCACCGCTCCCCAGATATCAGTTATATTATACAGCAGTGACATCACCGCTCTCCAGATATCAGTTATATTATACAGCAGTGACATCACCGCTCTCCTGATATCAGTTATATTATACAGCAGTGACATCACCGCTCTCCTGATATCAGTTATATTATACAGCAGTGACATCACCGCTCTCCAGATATCAGTTATATTATACAGCAGTGACATCACCGCTCTCCAGATATCAGTTATATTATACAGCAGTGACATCACCGCTCTCCAGATATCAGTTATATTATACAGCAGTGACATCACCGTTCTCCAGATATCAGTTATATTATACAGCAGTGACATCACCGCTCTCCTGATATCAGTTATATTATACAGCAGTGACATCACCGCTCTCCAGATATCAGTTATATTATACAGCAGTGACATCACCGCTCTCCAGATATCAGTTATATTATACAGCAGTGACATCACCGCTCTCCAGATATCAGTTATATTATACAGCAGTGACATCACCGCTCTCCTGATATCAGTTATATTATACAGCAGTGACATCACCGCTCTCCTGATATCAGTTATATTATACAGCAGTGACATCACCGCTCTCCAGATATCAGTTATATTATACAGCAGTGACATCACCGCTCTCCAGATATCAGTTATATTATACAGCAGTGACATCACCGCTCTCCAGATATCAGTTATATTATACAGCAGTGACATCACCGCTCTCCAGATATCAGTTATATTATACAGCAGTGACATCACCGCTCTCCAGATATCAGTTATATTATACAGCGGTGACATCACTGCTCTCCAGATATCAGTTATATTATACAGCAGTGACATCACCGCTCTCCAGATATCAGTTATATTATACAGCAGTGACATCACCGCTCTCCAGATATCAGTTATATTATACAGCAGTGACATCACCGCTCCCCAGATATCAGTTATATTATACAGCAGTGACATCACCGCTCTCCAGATATCAGTTATATTATACAGCAGTGACATCACCGCTCTCCTGATATCAGTTATATTATACAGCAGTGACATCACCGCTCTCCTGATATCAGTTATATTATACAGCAGTGACATCACCGCTCTCCAGATATCAGTTATATTATACAGCAGTGACATCACCGCTCTCCAGATATCAGTTATATTATACAGCAGTGACATCACCGCTCTCCAGATATCAGTTTATATTATACAGCAGTGGACATCACCGTTCTCCAGATATCAGTTATATTATACAGCAGTGACATCACCGCTCTCCAGATATCAGTTATATTATACAGCAGTGACATCACCGCTTTCCAGATATCAGTTATATTATACAGCGGTGACATCACCGCTCTCCAGATATCAGTTATATTATACAGCAGTGACATCACCGCTCCCCAGATATCAGTTATATTATACAGCAGTGACATCACCGCTCTCCAGATATCAGTTATATTATACAGCGGTGACATCACCGCTCTCCAGATATCAGTTATATTATACAGCAGTGACATCACCGCTCTCCAGATATGTTATATTATACAGCAGTGACATCACCGCTCTCCAGATATCAGTTATATTATACAGCAGAGACATCACCGCTCTCCAGATATCAGTTATATTATACAGCAGTGACATCACCGCTCTCCAGATATCAGTTATATTATACAGCAGTGACATCACCGCTCTCCAGATATCAGTTATATTATACAGCGGTGACATCACCTCTCTCCAGATATCAGTTATATTATACAGCAGTGACATCACCGCTCTCCAGATATCAGTTATATTATACAGCAGTGACATCACCGCTCTCCAGATATCAGTTATATTATACAGCAGTGACATCACCACTCCCCAGATATCAGTTATATTATACAGCGGTGACATCACCGCTCTCCAGATATCAGTTATATTATACAGCAGTGACATCACCGCTCTCCAGATATCAGTTATATTATACAGCAGTGACATCACCGCTTTCCAGATATCAGTTATATTATACAGCGGTGACATCACCGCTCTCCAGATATCAGTTATATTATACAGCAGTGACATCACCGCTCTCCAGATATCAGTTATATTATACAGCGGTGACATCACCGCTCTCCAGATATCAGTTATATTATACAGGAGGTGACATCACCGCTCTCCAGATATCAGTTATATTATACAGCAGTGACATCACCGCTCTCCAGATATCAGTTATATTATACAGCAGTGACATCACCGCTCTCCAGATATCAGTTATATTATACAGCGGTGACATCACCGCTCTCCAGATATCAGTTATATTATACAGCAGTGACATCACCGCTCTCCAGATATGTTATATTATACAGCAGTGACATCACCGCTCTCCAGATATCAGTTATATTATACAGCAGAGACATCACCGCTCTCCAGATATCAGTTATATTATACAGCAGTGACATCACCGCTCTCCAGATATCAGTTATATTATACAGCAGTGACATCACCGCTCTCCAGATATCAGTTATATTATACAGCGGTGACATCACCTCTCTCCAGATATCAGTTATATTATACAGCAGTGACATCACCGCTCTCCAGATATCAGTTATATTATACAGCAGTGACATCACCGCTCTCCAGATATCAGTTATATTATACAGCAGTGACATCACCACTCCCCAGATATCAGTTATATTATACAGCGGTGACATCACCGCTCTCCAGATATCAGTTATATTATACAGCAGTGACATCACCGCTCTCCAGATATCAGTTATATTATACAGCGGTGACATCACCGCTCTCCAGATATCAGTTATATTATACAGGAGGTGACATCACCGCTCTCCAGATATCAGTTATATTATACAGCGGTGACATCACCGCTCCCAGATATCAGTTATATTATACAGCGGTGACATCACCGCTCTCCAGATATCAGTTATATTATACAGGAGGTGACATCACCGCTCCCCAGATATCAGTTATATTATACAGCAGTGACATCACCGCTCTCCAGATATCAGTTATATTATACAGCAGTGACATCACCGCTCTCCAGATATCAGTTATATTATACAGCAGTGACATCACCGCTCTCCAGATATCAGTTATATTTTACAGCAGTGACATCACCGCTCTCCAGATATCAGTTATATTATACAGCGGTGACATCACCGCTCTCCAGATATCAGTTATATTATACAGCAGTGACATCACGGCTCTCCAGATATCAGTTATATTATACAGCAGTGACATCACCGCTCTCCAGATATCAGTTATATTATACTGCAGTGACATCAACGCTCTCCAGATATCAGTTATATTATACAGCAGTGACATCACCGCTCTCTAGATATTAGTTATATTATACTGCAGTGACATCACCGCTCCCCAGATATCAGTTATATTATACAGCGGTGACATCCCCGCTCTCCACATATCAGTTATATTATACAGCAGTGACATCACCGCTCTCCAGATATCAGTTATATTATACAGCAGTGACATCACCGCTCTCCAGATATCAGTTATATTATACAGCAGTGACATCACCGCTCTCCAGATATCAGTTATATTATACAGCAGTGACATCACCGCTCTCCAGATATCGGTTATATTATACAGCAGTGACATCACCGCTCTCCAGATATCAGTTATATTATACAGCAGTGACATCACCGCTCTCCAGATATCAGTTATATTATACAGCAGTGACATCACCACTCTCCAGATATCAGTTATATTATACAGCAGTGACATCACCGCTCTCCAGATATCAGTTATATTATACAGCAGTGACATCACCGCTCCCCAGATATCAGTTATATTATACAGGCAGGTGACATCACCGCTCTCCAGATATCAGTTATATTATACAGCAGTGACATCACCGCTCTCCAGATATCAGTTATATTATACAGCAGTGACATCACCGCTCTCCAGATATCAGTTATATTATACAGCAGTGACATCACCGCTCTCCAGATATCAGTTATATTATACAGCAGTGACATCACCGCTCTCCAGATATCAGTTATATTATACAGCAGTGACATCACCGCTCTCCAGATATCAGTTATTATACAGCAGTGACATCACCGCTCTCCAGATATCAGTTATATTATACAGCAGTGACATCACCGCTCTCCAGATATCAGTTATATTATACAGCAGTGACATCACCGCTCTCCAGATATCAGTTATATTATACAGCAGTGACATCACCGCTCTCCAGATATCAGTTATATTATACAGCAGTGACATCACCGCTCTCCAGATATCAGTTATATTATACAGCAGTGACATCACCGCTCTCCAGATATCAGTTATATTATACAGCAGTGACATCACCGCTCTCCAGATATCAGTTATATTATACAGCAGTGACATCACCGCTCTCCAGATATCAGTTATATTATACAGCAGTGACATCACCGCTCTCCAGATATCAGTTATATTATACAGCAGTGACATCACCGCTCTCCAGATATCAGTTTTATTATACAGCAGTGACATCACCGCTCTCCAGATATCTGTTATATTATACAGCAGTGACATCACCGCTCTCCAGATATCAGTTATATTATACAGCAGTGACATCACCGCTCTCCAGATATCAGTTATATTATACAGCGGTGACATCACCGCTCTCCAGATATCAGTTATATTATACAGCAGTGACATCACCGCTCTCCAGATATCAGTTATATTATACAGCAGTGGACATCACCGCTCTCCAGATATCAGTTTATATTATACAGCAGTGGAC
>NW_027362773.1:169700053-169826932 GCF_046119375.1 Phyllobates terribilis
ATCACCGAGCCTCCGCAGTGCTACACTGTAGACCTCACAGAGCCTCCGCAGTGCTACACTGTAGACATCACCGAGCCTCCGCAGTGCTACACTGTAGACATCACAGAGCCTCCGCAGTGCTACACTGTAGACATCCACCGAGTCTCCGCAGTGCTACACTGTAGACATCACCGAGCCTCCGCAGTGCTACACTGTAGACATCACCGAGGCCTCCGCAGTGCTACACTGTAGACATCACCGAGCCTCCGCAGTGCTACACTGTAGACATCACCGAGCCTCCGCAGTGCTACACTGTAGACATCACTGAGCCTCCGCAGTGCTACACTGTAGACATCACCGAGCCTCCGCAGTGCTACACTGTAGACATCACGAGCCTCCGCAGTGCTACACTGTAGACATCACCGAGCCTCCGCAGTGCTACACTGTAGACATCACCGAGCCTCCGCAGTGCTACACTGTAGACATCACCGAGCCTCCGCAGTTCTACACTGTAGACATCACAGAGCCTCCGCAGTGCTACACTGTAGACATCTCAGAGCCTCCGCAGTGCTACACTGTAGACATCACCGAGCCTCCTCCGCAGTGCTACACTGTAGACATCACAGAGCCTCCGCAGTGCTACACTGTAGACATCACCGAGCCTCCGCAGTGCTGCACTGTAGACATCACCGAGCCTCCGCAGTGCTACACTGTAGACATCACAGAGCCTCCGCAGTGCTACACTGTAGACATCACAGAGCATCCGCAGTGCTACACTGTAGACATCACAGAGCCTCCGCAGTGCTACACTGTAGACATCACCGAGCCTCCGCAGTGCTACACTGTAGACATCACCGAGCCTCCGCAGTGCTACACTGTAGACATCACCGAGCCTCCGCAGTGCTACACTGTAGACATCACCGAGCCTCCGCAGTGCTACACTGTAGACATCACAGAGCCTCCGCAGTGCTACACTGTAGACATCACCGAGCCTCCGCAGTGCTACACTGTAGACATCACAGAGCCTCCGCAGTGCTACACTGTAGACATCACAGAGCCTCCGCAGTACTACACTGTAGACATCACAGAGCCTCCGCAGTGCTACACTGTAGACATCTCAGAGCCTCCGCAGTGCTACACTGTAGACATCACCGAGCCTCCGCAGTGCTACACTGTAGACATCACTGAGCCTCCGCAGTGCTACACTGTAGAAATCACAGAGCCTCCGCAGTGCTACACTGTAGACATCTCAGAGCCTCCGCAGTGCTACACTGTAGACATCACAGAGCCTCCGCAGTGCTACACTGTAGACATCTCAGAGCCTCCGCAGTGCTACACTGTAGACATCACAGAGCCTCCGCAGTGCTACACTGTAGACATCATAGAGCCTCCGCAGTGCTACACTGTAGTCATCATCAAGCCCCCATTTTTTTTTTAGTATCTATTTCTGCTCCCTCTTCCAAATACACCACTGATCACTAGGCCTGAAAAGTTCTAACTGTTTCCTTGCTCCAAAGATCAGAATCCCTGAAAAACTGATTAATCTTATGGTTTTGAGCATATTGTAAGTGACTTTTCTTGTGCTTTTGCATCAGTAGACGTGACATCTTAAAGTTCAGACATGGAGACCTTCAGCATTTACTACGCGCCCTACTGTATAAACTGAATGAAATCTTGCTGCAGGTTTTTTTTGTGGTACTCAGAGGATTTTGAGCATCAACCTCCTCGGGAATCTGGTGACGGCTTCCTCTGCCATGTCTATAGCTCGTGTAGCCGGTGATCCTATCTGACCTCTACATCCTTCTTGTTTTTTCAAGGCAATAATCTCGTCTGTTACTTTTTTGGACCACTCTATTGACAGCCCAAAAATATTAGTGATCCAGAGGCCACATTGTCCATGAGGCCTGTGCTCAGGTTCCTCAGGACAGTTGCCAGAATCTGCAGAGGGTCATACTAAGCACTGAGGACACTTATCCCGTGTTTGTCTAGATTTCAGCCTATAAATGTGACTTTTTGGCACTACACAATGAGCCTTTTTCAATGGCTTCATATGTGGCGTCCATAGTCTGAATAACCATCCACCGGCCATCGCTGGACCTGCTAGTCTGTATTGCTGCCTGTCTCTGGGCTGTAGTGAGAATCCGGAAGGCCTGCACCCGCTGCCCATAAGGATCTGTGCCACTATAGATATATTTCCTTCCTATCTCTCCTATATCAATCTATCATCGGTGTGTCTCTCCATCTCTGTATCTTATGGCCTCTCGTAGTTAATGATAGCCGATCTGCTGATGTGGACGTCTGAGCGGCTGCGGACGTGAAGATACTCTCAGATCTTTGCCTTTATTCATGTGATTAAACACTAGAAATTAAAGTAGTCGTGAGCAGAACAAGAGCTGTGTGTCTGGAGATCAGCGGTAATTACTCTCCACATTAGCCCCGTGTCCGCCATGACCTGTTTAATTAATTTTTTGCTGGGATAATAATAGTAGAAATATATTTAAAGATTCGCCTCATCATTAAGTGTCTAATTGACCTCCAATTCTACAAGCCGTACCTCTCCTTAATAGCCCCGGGCAACGTCTGCAAATACAAGAGCTGCCTCTCATCACCGGCCCTGCACAGTACCACTTCTCCTGGTCTGTATGATGTGATTCATGCACAGTACCACTTCTCCTGGTCTGTATGATGTGATTCATGCACAGTACCACTTCTCCTGGTCTGTATGATGTGATTCATGCACAGTACCACTTCTCCTGGTCTGTATGATGGGATTCATGCACAGTACCACTTCTCCTGGTCTGTATGATGGGATTCATGCACAGTACCACTTCTCCTGGTCTGTATGATGTGATTCATGCACAGTACCACTTCTCCTGGTCTGTATGATGTGATTCATGCACAGTACTACTTCTCCTGGTCTGTATGATGTCATTCATACACAGTACCACTTCTCCTGGTCTGTATGATGTGATTCATGCACAGTACTACTTCTCCTGGTCTGTATGATGTGATTCATGCACAGTACCACTTCTCATGGTCTGTATGATGTGATTCATGCACAGTACCACTTCTCCTGGTCTGTATGATGGGATTCATGCACAGTACCACTTCTCCTGGTCTGTATGATGTGATTCATGCACAGTACCACTTCTCATGGTCTGTATGATGTGATTCATGCACAGTACCACTTCTCCTGGTCTGTATGATGTGATTCATGCACAGTACCACTTCTCCTGGTCTGTATGATGTGATTCATGCACAGTACTACTTCTCCCGGTCTGTATGATGTGATTCATGCACAGTACCACTTCTCCTGGTCTGTATGATGTGATTCATGCACAGTACTACTTCTCCTGGTCTGTATGATGTGATTCATGCACAGTACCACTTCTCCTGGTCTGTATGATGTGATTCATGCACAGTACCACTTCTCCTGGTCTGTATGATGTGATTCATGCACAGTACCACTTCTCCTGGTCTGTATGATGTGATTCATGCACAGTACCACTTCTCCTGGTCTGTATGATGTGATTCATGCACAGTACCACTTCTCCTGGTCTGTATGATGTGATTCATGCACAGTACCACTTCTCCTGGTCTATATGATGTGATTAATGCACAGTACCACTTCTCCTGGTCTGTATGATGGGATTCATGCACAGTACCACTTCTCCTGGTCTGTATGATGGGATTCCTGCACAGTACCACTTCTCATGGTCTGTATGATGTGATTCATGCACAGTACCACTTCTCATGGTCTATATGATGTGATTCATGCACAGTACCACTTCTCATGGTCTGTATGATGTGATTCATGCACAGTACCACTTCTCCTGGTCTGTATGATGTGATTCATGCACAGTACCACTTCTCCTGGTCTGTATGATGTGATTCATGCACAGTACTACTTCTCCTGGTCTGTATGATGTGATTCATGCACAGTACCACTTCTCCTGGTCTGTATGATGTGATTCATGCACAGTACTACTTCTCCTGATCTGTATGATGTGATTCATGCACAGTACCACTTCTCCTGGTCTGTATGATGTGATTCATGCACAGTACCACTTCTCCTGGTCTGTATGATGTGATTCATGCACAGTACCACTTCTCCTGGTCTGTATGATGTGATTCATGCACAGTACCACTTCTGGTCTGCATGATGGGATTCATGCACAGTACCACTTGTCCTGGTCTGTATGATGGGAATCATGCACAGTACCACTTCTCCTGGTCTGTATGATGTGATTCATGCACAGTACCACTTCTCATGGTCTATATGATGTGATTCATGCACAGTAACACTTCTCATGGTCTATATGATGTGATTCATGCACAGTACCACTTCTCCTGGTCTGTATGATGTGATTCATGCACAGTACCACTTCTCCTGGTCTGTATGATGTGATTCATGCACAGTACCACTTCTCATGGTCTATATGATGTGATTCATGCACAGTAACACTTCTCATGGTCTATATGATGTGATTCATGCACAGTACCACTTCTCCTGGTCTGTATGATGGGATTCATGCACAGTACCACTTCTCCTGGTCTGTATGATGTGATTCATGCACAGTACCACTTCTCCTGGTCTGTATGATGTGATTCATACACAGTACCACGTCTCCTGGTCTGTATGATGGGATTCATGCACAGTACCACTTCTCCTGGTCTGTATGATGTGATTCATGCACAGTACCACTTCTCCTGGTCTGTATGATGTGATTCATGCACAGTACTTCTCCTGGTCTGTATGATGGGATTCATGCACAGTACCACTTCTCCTGGTCTGTATGATGTGATTCATGCACAGCACCACTTCTCCTGGTCTGTATGATGGGATTCATGCACAGTACTTCTCCTGGTCTGTATGATGTGATTCATGCACAGTACCACTTCTCCTGGTCTGTATGATGTGATTCATGCACAGTACTTCTCCTGGTCTGTATGATGTGATTCATGCACAGTACCACTTCTCCTGGTCTGTATGATGGGATTCATGCACAGTACCTCTTCTCCTGGTCTGTATGATGTGATTCATGCACAGCACCACTTCTCCTGGTCTGTATGATGGGATTCATGCACAGTACCACTTCTCCTGGTCTGTATGATGGGATTCATGCACAGTACCTCTTCTCCTGGTCTGTATGATGTGATTCATGCACAGCACCACTTCTCCTGGTCTGTATGATGGGATTCATGCACAGTACCTCTTCTCCTGGTCTGTATGATGTGATTCATGCACAGCACCACTTCTCCTGGTCTATATGATGGGATTCATGCACAGTACTTCTCCTGGTCTATATGATGGGATTCATGCACAGTACTTCTCCTGGTCTGTATGATGGGATTCATGCACAGTACTTCTCCTGGTCTGTATGATGGGATTCATGCACAGTACTTCTCCTGGTCTGTATGATGGGATTCATGCACAGTACCTCTTCTCCTGGTCTGTATGATGTGATTCATGCACAGTACCACTTCTCCTGGTCTGTATGATGGGATTCATGCACAGTACTTCACCTGGTCTGTATGATGGGATTCATGCACAGTACTTCTCCTGGTCTGTATGATGGGATTCATGCACAGTACTTCTCCTGGTCTGTATGATGGGATTCATGCACAGTACCACTTCTCCTGGTCTGTATGATGGGATTCATGCACAGTACTTCTCCTGGTCTGTAGGATGTGATTCATGCACAGTACCACTTCTCCTGGTCTGTATGATGGGATTCATGCACAGTACTTCTCCTGGTCTGTAGGATGTGATTCATGCACAGTACCACGTCTCCTGGTCTGTATGATGGGATTCATGCACAGTACCACTTCTCCTGGTCTCTATGATGTGATTCATGCACAGTACCACTTCTCCTGGTCTGTATGATGGGATTCATGCACAGTACTTCTCCTGGTCTGTAGGATGTGATTCATGCACAGTACCACTTCTCCTGGTCTCTATGATGTGATTCATGCACAGTACCACTTCTCCTGGTCTGTATGATGGGATTCATGCACAGTACTTCTCCTGGTCTGTAGGATGTGATTCATGCACAGTACCACTTCTCCTGGTCTCTATGATGTGATTCATGCACAGTACCATTGCAGACACAGCGATGTTACCTTGTGCTGAACGCTCGGGGCTTTATTTTGCTACAATGATGTTCTGTACTTCTGATATCTATGGGGAAAGGCCACAGTGGAGGCCGGGCCTTGCTGATGTGATACCTGGGGAGGGTCCAATTACTGAGCCCCAGCAACAAGCGGGAACATAGTAGACTAAAGATCAGCAATATATCGGGGACCAATGTGCGTAAGCCGCATTCACACATCATTGTGTCACGGTCCATGATTCAGTGACTGGCCACGGCTCTCCTGACCCAAACTCAACAGTCTCATAGGCATATACAGTACCTGTCAAAAGTTTGGACACACCTGTTCGTACTTAGCAGGTTAGTGATCTGGAGTTAGTCTGGTGGAGGGGTGAAGTGTGTCCATGAAGAGTCCTGAATGCAGGCGTTTCATTGTCTCCTTTTGTCAAGGACCTGAATAAAGGTGTCACTTCTATAACACTTTGGTCTTTTTGGTATACAAGGACTTGTATGGTTTTCTGGATAACACAGTACCACAATATAATATTTTTTTATATTGTACATTGCCATAAAAACCAAGGAGTCCTCGTGGAAGGATAATGTGTACATTAAGCAGGGCTGATTAAATGATTTATTGCTCTGTATACACAACCTGCGCAGAGGGACCACCACTAATAGAATGAGTGGCAGGCTCACGGAGGGAAATAGGACCCCTGGGGATCGGCCTCTGCTCCTCCAGACTTGACAGGCGCTTGTCTCTGGTAAAGGAGCCTTAATTTCTCACATATGTGCTGGGTCTTGAGGCCGAGGACTGGGAGACTTCACAGAATGACGACTACTCTACAACAGTAAGAAAAACATCTGTCCAACCAGTAGAAGCACAAGATGATGGGTAACAGCGGCCGACAGAACAGCAACCGGGAAAAGCGAAGATTATATTCTGCGCTGCCGCAATCTGCAGTGTGAATGAGAACTGGTGGATCACAGAGTCACCAAAATGCGCTGACTACAATCTGCTAATCAGCAGAACTAGATTACCATAGACACTGATCAACCAGGCGGTCCTACATTACAGCTCTGAAGCAGCATAATGCGGAGTGCGGCTCTGGAGTATACACTGCTGCTCACCATTATTGGCACCCCGTCATTTTTTTCATAGACTGTACAATATCTTCAGAAATAAATGAAACTGTACCAAAGTTATATCCTCAGGATTTTTTAATCAGTGGTCCAAAGTAATACAACAATTAAACATGGTTTTTCTACTCCCATGTTGCAATTTCAAAGAAGAAACATAATAAACAGCATGTGCAAACAATAAAGGCCCCCCTAATTAATACTTGGTGGCCCCCCTAATTAATACTTGGTTGCCCCCCTAATTAATACTTTGGTGGCCCCCCTAATTAATACTTGGTTTCCCCCCTAATTAATACTTGGCTGCACCCCCTTTGGCATTGCTGACGGCCTCCACACGTTTCTTGTCGCCATGTATAAGCTTCTTGCTCTTCTCTGGAGTTTTCTCCCATCATCCTTTGCAGTTTGTTCGAGCTCTTGAATGTTTTCAGGTTCTTTTTCCCAATGGCAGATTTCAGCCCAAAGATTTTCAATGGGATTGAGGTCCAGTGCTGGACATTTTAAAACGGTCTATTTTTTTCTTTTTCAACCTTTCCTGTGTACTTTTGGATATGTGCTTTGGGTCATTGTCTTGCTGGATGATCCATGATCTTTGACTCAAACCAAAATTTCTTACACTGGGTAGGACATTTTGCTCTAAAATCTATTGATAATTCTCTGATTTCATAATTCTGGTGATACGGTCAAGGCCTCCAGTGTCAGACACAGCAAAGCAACCCCACAGCATTATGAATCCTCCACCATGCTTAACTGTTGGTAAGGTGTTCTTTTCCTTATAAGCTTCATTGCGCCATCTGAAAACAAACTTTTGCTTTGCCATAAAGCTCTATTTTTGTTTCCTCTGTCCACAGAACCTTTTCCCAGAAGGATTGTGGTTTGTCTAGGTACTCTTTGTCAAAGATCAGTCGTTCTTTTTTATGTCTTATCTTCACCAATGGTTTCTTCCTTGGCTTTCGCCCCCATAAAGTGCCACTTGGTTTAGTGTTTTGCGTATGGTACTTGTTGAAACCATGACCCCAGGCTGTTCCAAGTTGGCCTTCAGGTCTTTGGATGTTTGACGTGGTGTTTTTTCCACCATTCGCACCAACCTTAGAAGAAATTTCTTGTCAATTTTCCTCTTTCCCCCACGTCCAGGGAGGTTGTTGATGGCTCCATGCTTGGCAAACTTCTTAATAACATTGTGCACTGATGAAACTGGGATACCAAGGTCTCTGAAGATGGCCTTATACCCTTTGGAAGTCTTGTGTTTGCTAACAATAGCAGTTCTGATGGCCTCAAACAGCTCCTTTGTCTTCACCATTGTGACAAAGGAACAGGGCCTACCATGTGGCTCTTTAAAACCCTGAAGTCATCATTCATTGGCTAATTCATGTCACATGGGCACCGACAATTAATCACACGTGAATCTCTTGTGATTTACCACAGGCGAGACAAAATGTGTCTCCATATTAAATTAATGTAAAGGCGCCAATACCAGTGACAGCAGCTTTAGGGTTTTTTATTTTTTTCCTCCCATTTTTTTAGTTTAAAATTATTGTTCATCATTTGCTCTTTTGTATTTAACACGAGTCTCTGTACAAAAACCTGTTTCACTAGAGATATTCCACATTATGTCCTTACACTTCATGGTGCCAATAACCAGGAGCAGGGCGGTATATACAGGAGGTAACTCAGGATCAGTAATGTAATGTATGTACACAGTGACTGCACCAGCAGAATAGTGAGTGCAGCTCTGGGGTATAATACAGGATGTAACTCAGGATCAGTAATGTAATGTATGTACACAGTGACTGCACCAGCAGAATAGTGAGTGCAGCTCTGGAGTATAATACAGGAGGTAACTCCGGATCAGTAATGTAATGTATGTACACAGTGACTGCACCAGCAGAATAGTGAGTGCAGCTCTGGAGTATAATACAGGATGTAACTCAGTATCAGTAATGTAATGTATGTACACAGTGACTACACCAGCAGAATAGTGAGTGCAGCTCTGGAGTATAATACAGGATGTAACTCAGTATCAGTAATGTAATGTATGTACACAGTGACTGCACCAGCAGAATAGTGAGTGCAGCTCTGGAGTATAATACAGGAGGTAACTCCGGATCAGTAATGTAATGTATGTACACAGTGACTGCACCAGCAGAATAGTGAGTGCAGCTCTGGAGTATAATACAGGAGGTAACTCAGGATCAGTAATGTAATGTATGTACACAGTGACTGCACCAGCAGAATAGTGAGTGCAGCTCTGGAGTATAATACAGCTTTATAGTATAACAGAAGTTGTGACATATCATAGCTGATAGATGTTGATTCATTGGAGTATGTTATTCCATGTCATACAAGTGGGAGGAGTCATTTTTAAGAAACGGGTGATGCTCCTTGTTGTAGTGGGATGCTGGGGGCCGCACATAGAGCAGCGGGGGGCCGCACATAGCGCAGCAGCGGATCCTCCTGACACACTTGATTTCCTCCAAGCACAGAATAAACACGAACAAAAAACAAACAGACGTTACTGTGCGGCACAATGTCTTTGTCAGTGGAGGCCGTCGCCGCCGGGAGCGTCTATCAGAGGCAGTAATTACAGTTTATGTTGGTGGCTTCTTCATGCTGTGTTTGCCAAGAAGGAGATTTACATCATTTATTCTTTCTGATGTGGAGATTGTGATCTATTTCATCTGATAATCAGCTCCACATCTCTGCAGATGCTGCAGTCTGGATACAATCACTGTTAGTGAGAACAGCACAGAGTATTTCAGGCAATGTGTGTACTGGTATGGTCCATAGGAATCCCCTCTGTGAGATAAATCCTGATCTCAGGACTGATGTCTTCATGCAGATATAGTCCAACAAAAGAACAATTCTGGCTCCTTGGTGTTCACCCACAGCTCTGCGAAGTGTGAATATGTACAAGACTGTGGCTGCTCATCATTACACGCCCCAAACGGCGGGACTGACAGCGACCCCTCCTCTCTGCGAGAGTCACAAAAAGTGATTGTTACCCTGCTCTCCATGGGCCCCTAGCAGCGGTGTGATTGCATCCTCTCCCCGGGCCCCTAGCAGTGGTGTGATTGCGTCCTCTCCATGGGCCCCTAGCAGCGGTGTGATTGCGTCCTCTCCATGGGCCTCTAGCAGCGGTGTGATTGTGTCCTCTTCATGGGCCCCTAGCAGTGGTGTGATTGTGTCCTCTCCATGGGCCCCTAGCAGCGGTGTAATTGTGTCCTCCCCGGGCCCCTAGCAGTGGTGTGATTGCGTCCTCTCCATGGGCCCCTAGCAGTGGTGTGATTGTGTCCTCTTCATGGGCCCCTAGCAGTGGTGTGATTGTGTCCTCTCCATGGGCCCCTAGCAGCGGTGTAATTGTGTCCTCCCCGGGCCCCTAGCAGTGGTGTGATTGCGTCCTCTCCATGGGCCCCTAGCAGCGGTGTTATTGCGTCCTCTCCATGGGCCCCTAGCAGTGGTGTGATTGTGTCCTCTTCATGGGCCCCTAGCAGTGGTGTGATTGCGTCCTCTCCATGGGCCCCTAGCAGCGGTGTAATTGTGTCCTCCCCGGGCCCCTAGCAGTGGTGTGATTGCGTCCTCTCCATGGGCCCCTAGCAGCGGTGTTATTGTGTCCTCTCCCCGGGCCCCTAGCAGTGGTGTGATTGCGTCCTCTCCCCGGGCCCCTAGCAGCGGTGTGATTGCGTCCTCTCCATGGGTCCCTAGCAGTGGTGTGATTGCGTCCTCTCCATGGGCCCCTAGCAGTGGTGTGATTGCGTCCTCTCCATGGGTCCCTAGCAGCGGTGTGATTGCGTCCTCTCCATGGGTCTCTAGCAGCGGTGTGATTGTGTCCTCTCCCCGGGCCCCTAGCAGCGGTGTGATTGCGTCCTCTCCATGGGTCCCTAGCAGTGGTGTGATTGCGTCCTCTCCCCGGGCCCCTAGCAGTGGTGTGATTGCGTCCTCTCCATGGGTCCCTAGCAGCGGTGTGATTGCGTCCTCTCCATGGGCCTCTAGCAGCGGTGTAATTGCGTCCTCTCCATGGGTCCCTAGCAGCAGTGTGATTGCGTCCTCTCCATGGGCCTCTAGCAGCGGTGTAATTGCGTCCTCTCCATGGGTCCCTAGCAGCGGTGTGATTGCGTCCTCTCCATGGGCCTCTAGCAGCGGTGTAATTGCGTCCTCTCCCCGGGCCCCTAGCAGCGGTGTGATTGCGTCCTCTCCCCGGGCCCCTAGCAGCGGTGTGATTGCGTCCTCTCCATGGGCCCCTAGCAGTGGTGTGATTGCGTCCTCTCCATGGGTCCCTAGCAGCGGTGTGATTGCGTCCTCTCCATGGGTCCCTAGCAGCGGTGTGATTGTGTCCTCTCCCCGGGCCCCTAGCAGTGGTGTGATTGTGTCCTCTCCCCGGGCCCCTAGCAGCGGTGTGATTGCGTCCTCTCCATGGGTCCCTAGCAGCGGTGTGATTGCGTCCTCTCCATGGGTCCCTAGCTGCGGTGTGATTGCGTCCTCTCCATGGGTCCCTAGCTGCGGTGTTATTGCGTCCTCTCCCCGGGCCCCTAGCAGTGGTGTGATTGTGTCCTCTCCCCGGGCCCCTAGCAGCGGTGTGATTGCGTCCTCTCCATGGGTCCCTAGCAGCGGTGTGATTGCGTCCTCTCCATGGGTCCCTAGCAGCGGTGTGATTGCGTCCTCTCCATGGGTCCCTAGTTGCGGTGTGATTGCGTCCTCTCCATGGGTCCCTAGCAGCGGTGTGATTGCGTCCTCTCCATGGTTCCCTAGCAGTGGTGTGATTGCGTCCTCTCCCCGGGCCCCTAGCAGCGGTCTGATTGCGTCCTCTCCCCGGGCCCCTAGCAGCGGTGTGATTGTGTCCTCTCCATGGTCCCCTAGTAGCGGTGTGATTGTGTCCTCTCCATGGTTCCCTAGCAGTGGTGTGATTGCGTCCTCTTCCCGGGCCCCTAGCAGCGGTCTGATTGCGTCCTCTCCCCGGGCCCCTAGCAGCGGTGTGATTGTGTCCTCTCCATGGTCCCCTAGTAGCGGTGTGATTGTGTCCTCTCCATGGGCCCCTAGCAGTGGTGTGATTGCGTCCTCTCCATGGTTCCCTAGCAGTGGGGTGATTGCGTCCTCTCCATGGGTCCCTAGCAGCGGTCTGATTGCGTCCTCTCCCCGGGCCCCTAGCAGCGGTGTGATTGTGTCCTCTCCATGGGCCCCTAGCAGCGGTGTGATTGCGTCCTCCCCTTTCCATGGGCCCCTAGAAGTGGCAGTGATTCTGGCCTTTTTCTCTGCGTCTTCCGCGGTTGCAGTCTCTATGGCCGATATCCATGTTTTCAGGGAGTTTTGTGCAGGGCTGTGGAGTCGGAGTTGTAGTTGTAGAGTCGGAGCCCATTTTGGTGGAGTCGGTATAAAATGTACCGACTCCGACTCCTAAAATATATAATAAATTGGGTGCAGTTAGTTCAATGCAGTTTGGGGGGAATATTTTTTCATAATAATTTGGGAAAGTTCTGAGATGTCCTATAAATGTCCGTCCTATTCCTGATCTCAGGGTCTGGAGTTTACTGAGATGAATCTGTGCTGCAGTAAACTTATCACTTACACATCAGCCGTGTATGAGGGGGTCGGAGTCGTGTATGAGGTGGTTGGAGTCGTGTATGAGGGGGTCGGAGTCGTGTATGAGGGAGTCGGAGATTTGGCTGACCGACTCCACAGCCCTGGCTTTGTGTCACGTTCTGCTCCGCTCCATTGTCGTCTGCCGCGTTCTCGGTGACATTACGTCTGTCACTTCCTCCGCTGTCAGCCCTCCCAGATTCTCTTTGATTCTGTAGCAGACGGACCCCTTAGATGCTCTGACCACCCAGCCTGGTCCCGTCCGTATACACCGGTGCAGTGATGTCACAGAGGCCGGAGTGTAAGAAAAAGAGAAGCAAATATTATTGAGTGGAAACAAATGGCGCAGCGTGCCTCGTGCTCTTGTGCCTCGTGCTCTTGTGACTCGTGCTCTTGTGCGCTCGTGCTCTTGTGACTCGTGCTCTTGTGCCTCGTGCTCTTGTGCGCTCGTGCTCTTGTGCCTCGTGCTCTTGTGCGCTCATGCTCTTGTGCCTCGTGCTCTTGTGACTCGTGCTCTTGTGCCTCGTGCTCTTGTGCCTCGTGCTCTTGTGCGCTCGTGCTCTTGTGCCTCGTGCTCTTGTGCGCTCATGCTCTTGTGCCTCGTGCTCTTGTGACTCGTGCTCTTGTGCCTCGTGCTCTTGTGCCTCGTGCTCTTGTGCGCTCATGCTCTTGTGCCTCGTGCTCTTGTGCCTCGTGCTCTTGTGCCTCGTGCTCTTGTGCCTCGTGCTCTTGTGCCTCGTGCTCTTGTGACTCGTGCTCTTGTGCCTCGTGCTCTTGTGACTCGTGCTCTTGTGACTCGTGCTCTTGTGCCTCGTGCTCTTGTGACTCGTGCTCTTGTGACTCGTGCTCTTGTGACTCGTGCTCTTGTGACTCGTGCTCTTGTGCCTCGTGCTCTTGTGTCTCGTGCTCTTGTGACTCGTGCTCTTGTGACTCGTGCTCTTGTGACTCGTGCTCTTGTGACTCGTGCTCTTGTGACTCGTGCTCTTGTGACTCGTGCTCTTGTGCCTCGTGCTCTTGTGACTCGTGCTGTTGTGCGCTCATGCTCTTGTGACTCGTGCTCTTGTGACTCGTGCTCTTGTGACTCGTGCTCTTGTGCCTCGTGCTCTTGTGACTCGTGCTCTTGTGCCTCGTGCTCTTGTGCGCTCGTGCTCTTGTGACTCGTGCTCTTGTGCCTCGTGCTCTTGTGACTCGTGCTCTTGTGACTCGTGCTCTTGTGCCTCGTGCTCTTGTGCGCTCGTGCTCTTGTGACTCGTGCTCTTGTGACTCGTGCTCTTGTGACTCGTGCTCTTGTGCGCTCTTGCTCTTGTGACTCGTGCTCTTGTGACTCGTGCTCTTGTGCGCTCGTTCTCTTGTGCGCTCGTGCTCTTGTGCGCTCGTGCTCTTGTGACTCGTGCTCTTGTGACTCGTGCTCTTGTGCGCTCGTGCTCTTGTGCGCTCGTGCTCTTGTGACTCGTGCTCTTGTGCCTCGTGCACTTGTGCGCTCGTGCTCTTGTGCGCTCGTGCTCTTGTGCGCTCGTGCTCTTGTGCGCTCGTGCTCTTGTGACTCGTGCTCTTGTGACTCGTGCTCTTGTGCGCTCTTGCTCTTGTGACTCGTGCTCTTGTGACTCGTGCTTTTGTGACTCGTGCTCTTGTGCGCTCGTTCTCTTGTGCGCTCGTGCTCTTGTGCGCTCGTGCTCTTGTGACTCGTGCTCTTGTGACTCGTGCTCTTGTGCGCTCGTGCTCTTGTGACTCGTGCTCTTGTGACTCGTGCTCTTGTGCGCTCGTGCTCTTGTGACTCGTGCTCTTGTGACTCGTGCTCTTGTGCGCTCGTGCTCTTGTGACTCGTGCTCTTGTGCGCTCTTGCTCTTGTGACTCGTGCTCTTGTGACTCGTGCTCTTGTGACTCGTGCTCTTGTGCGCTCGTTCTCTTGTGCGCTCGTGCTCTTGTGCGCTCGTGCTCTTGTGACTCGTGCTCTTGTGACTCGTGCTCTTGTGCGCTCGTGCTCTTGTGACTCGTGCTCTTGTGACTCGTGCTCTTGTGCGCTCGTGCTCTTGTGACTCGTGCTCTTGTGCGCTCGTGCTCTTGTGCGCTCGTGCTCTTGTGCGCTCGTGCTCTTGTGCCTCGTGCTCTTGTGCGCTCGTGCTCTTGTGCGCTCGTGCTCTTGTGACTCGTGCTCTTGTGCGCTCGTGCTCTTGTGACTCGTGCTCTTGTGCGCTCTTGCTCTTGTGACTCGTGCTCTTGTGACTCGTGCTCTTGTGACTCGTGCTCTTGTGACTCGTGCTCTTGTGACTTGTGCTCTTGTGACTCGTGCTCTTGTGCGCTCTTGCTCTTGTGACTCGTGCTCTTGTGACTCGTGCTCTTGTGACTCGTGCTCTTGTGCGCTCGTGCTCTTGTGACTCGTGCTCTTGTGCGCTCTTGCTCTTGTGACTCGTGCTCTTGTGACTCGTGCTCTTGTGCGCTCGTTCTCTTGTGCGCTCGTGCTCTTGTGCGCTCGTGCTCTTGTGACTCGTGCTCTTGTGACTCGTGCTCTTGTGCGCTCGTGCTCTTGTGACTCGTGCTCTTGTGACTCGTGCTCTTGTGCGCTCGTGCTCTTGTGACTCGTGCTCTTGTGCGCTCGTGCTCTTGTGCGCTCGTGCTCTTGTGCGCTCGTGCTCTTGTGCCTCGTGCTCTTGTGCGCTCGTGCTCTTGTGCGCTCGTGCTCTTGTGACTCGTGCTCTTGTGCGCTCGTGCTCTTGTGACTCGTGCTCTTGTGCGCTCTTGCTCTTGTGACTCGTGCTCTTGTGACTCGTGCTCTTGTGACTCGTGCTCTTGTGACTCGTGCTCTTGTGACTTGTGCTCTTGTGACTCGTGCTCTTGTGCGCTCTTGCTCTTGTGACTCGTGCTCTTGTGACTCGTGCTCTTGTGACTCGTGCTCTTGTGCGCTCGTTCTCTTGTGCGCTCGTGCTCTTGTGCGCTCGTGCTCTTGTGACTCGTGCTCTTGTGCGCTCGTGCTCTTGTGACTCGTGCTCTTGTGCGCTCTTGCTCTTGTGACTCGTGCTCTTGTGACTCGTGCTCTTGTGACTCGTGCTCTTGTGACTCGTGCTCTTGTGACTTGTGCTCTTGTGACTCGTGCTCTTGTGCGCTCTTGCTCTTGTGACTCGTGCTCTTGTGACTTGTGCTCTTGTGACTCGTGCTCTTGTGCGCTCTTGCTCTTGTGCCTCGTGCTCTTGTGCGCTCGTGCTCTTGTGACTCGTGCTCTTGTGACTTGTGCTCTTGTGACTCGTGCTCTTGTGCGCTCTTGCTCTTGTGACTCGTGCTCTTGTGACTCGTGCTCTTGTGACTCGTGCTCTTGTGCGCTCGTTCTCTTGTGCGCTCGTGCTCTTGTGCGCTCGTGCTCTTGTGACTCGTGCTCTTGTGCGCTCGTGCTCTTGTGCGCTCGTGCTCTTGTGCGCTCGCTCCGGCTCTTTCCACAGACGCCTTTGATATTATAATTTCTGTTTGGAGTTTCTTGCCAGAAGTCAGGTAGCAGAATGCCTGTGGTTGGTAAATATAGTGCCGAGCCTTGTGGTGGGCTTCGCCGTCCGGGGACCCTCTGCTTATTGGCTATAAAGAATATGTTTGTGGTCGGAGACAGCAGAGCGGACGCAATGAGCTGTAACGCCATTTACAAAGAGAACCCAATGTGTCTGAAGGAAAATCCCGATTCATAGCATAGATAATGTGTCCTTTCTTCCCTGCGCTGAACGACTGGAGGCCAAACTGGAAAATAAGCCTTCCCCATCACCGCTCCGCGCGTCCTGCCGGCCTCCTGCTCCCCGTCATACCGTGCCTGCAAATATCTGTCACACCAGATATATATATTATATACAGCTGTGGGTTGTATATAATATATATATAATCAACAGCTTCTGCCATTTCCTAATTTTTCCTGTTTCTGGAAAGCTGGGTCACAGGTAACATTTCCGCTGTACAGTGCTGATGCTCCACAAGGCTTTTTACAAATTATCATCAATGTCCCCATTGGGGCTGACAATCTAAGTTATCGTGCCTTTGAAATGGGGCTGGAAACTGGCATACCCAGAGAAAACCGGACCCCCATATGTGGAGAACATACAATCTCCATGTACATGTTGTCCTCGGTGGGGTCTGAACCCAGAACCCCAATGCTGCAAAGCAACAGTGCTAACCACTGAGCCACCATGCTGCCCTATGGCATCCATAACGGCTCACTAAGATATTCAAACCAAACTTTATCATCTTCTGATACAGTTGAGCAAAAAGATCCACTGGATCCCGGTTCTGCAGCCATGTGAGTAGTCTATGACTTCCGGCCCAGAGCGCTGCCCACATCCTCCTACCTGCATCCCCGATGCCCAGAGCGCTGCCCACATCCTCCTACCTGCATCCCCGATGCCTAGAGCGCTGCCCACATCCTCCTACCTGCATCCCCGATGCCCAGAGCGCTGCCCACATCCTCCTACCTGCATCCCCGATGCCCAGAGCGCTGCCCACATCCTCCTACCTGCATCCCCAATGCCCAGAGCGCTGCCCACATCCTCCTACCTGCATCCCCAATGCCCAGAGCGCTGCCCACATCCTCCTACCTGCATCCCCGATGCCTAGAGCGCTGCCCACATCCTCCTACCTGCATCCCCGATGCCCAGAGCGCTGCCCACATCCTCCTACCTGCATCCCCGATGCCCAGAGCGCTTCCCACATCCTCCTACCTGCATCCCCGATGCCCAGAGCGCTGCCCACATCCTCCTACCTGCATCCCCGATGCCCAGAGCGCTGCCCACATCCTCCAACCTGCATCCCCGATGCCCAGAGCGCTGCCCACATCCTTCTACCTGCATCCCCGATGCCCAGAGCGCTGCCCACATCCTCCTACCTGCATCCCCGATGCCTAGAGCGCTGCCCACATCCTCCTACCTGCATCCCCGATGCCTAGAGCGCTGCCCACATCCTCCTACCTGCATCCCCGATGCCCAGAGCGCTGCCCACATCCTCCTACCTGCATCCCCGATGCCCAGAGAGCTGCCCACATCCTCCTACCTTCATCCCCGATGCCCAGAGCGCTGCCCACATCCTCCTACCTGCATCCCCGATGCCCAGAGCGCTGCCCACATCCTCCTACCTGCATCCCCGATGCCCAGAGCGCTGCCCACATCCTCCTACCTGCATCCCCGATGCCCAGAGCGCTGCCCACATCCTCCTACCTGCATCCCCGATGCCCAGAGCGCTGCCCACATCCTCCTACCTGCATCCCCGATGCCCAGAGCGCTGCCCACATCCTCCTACCTGCATCCCCGATGCCCAGAGCGCTGCCCACATCCTCCTACCTGCATCCCCGATGCCCAGAGCGCTGCCCACATCCTCCTACCTGCATCCCCGATGCCCAGAGCGCTGCCCACATCCTCCTACCTGCATCCCCGATGCCCAGAGCGCTGCCCACATCCTCCTACCTGCATCCCCGATGCCCAGAGCGCTGCCCACATCCTCCTACCTGCATCCCCGATGCCTAGAGCGCTGCCCACATCCTCCTACCTGCATCCCCGATGCCCAGAGCGCTGCCCACATCCTCCTACCTGCATCCCCGATGCCCAGAGCGCTGCCGACATCCTCCTACCTGCATCCCCGATGCCCGGAGCGCTGCCCACATCCTCCTACCTGCATCCCCGATGCCCGGAGCGCTGCCCACATCCTCCTACCTGCATCCCCGATGCCCAGAGCGCTGCCCACATCCTCCTACCTGCATCCCCGATGCCCAGAGCGCTGCCCACATCCTCCTACCTGCATCCCCGATGCCCGGAGCGCTGCCCACATCCTCCTACCTGCATCCCCGATGCCTAGAGCGCTGCCCACATCCTCCTACCTGCATCCCCGATGCCCAGAGCGCTGCCCACATCCTCCTACCTGCATCCCCGATGCCCAGAGCGCTGCCCACATCCTCCTACCTGCATCCCCGATGCCCAGAGCGCTGCCCACATCCTCCTACCTGCATCCCCGATGCCCAGAGCGCTGCCCACATCCTCCTACCTGCATCCCCGATGCCTAGAGCGCTGCCCACATCCTCCTACCTGCATCCCCGATGCCCAGAGCGCTGCCCACATCCTCCTACCTGCATCCCCGATGCCCGGAGCGCTGCCCACATCCTCCTACCTGCATCCCCGATGCCCGGAGCGCTGCCCAGAGCGCTGCCCACATCCTCCTACCTGCATCCCCGATGCCCGGAGCGCTGCCCACATCCTCCTACCTGCATCCCCGATGCCCGGAGCGCTGCCCACATCCTCCTACCTGCATCCCCGATGCCTAGAGCGCTGCCCACATCCTCCTACCTGCATCCCCGATGCCCAGAGCGCTGCCCACATCCTCCTACCTGCATCCCCGATGCATCTTCTGATTACTTCTCCTCCTTGCGGCATGAGGTTATCAATGCGTCCTAAGTCCTACTAATCAGAAGGAGGGTGAGATTCGCAGGCCTACTGGTCTGGAGGCTACATACATGGTCTCTGGACCAGACTCCTGTGGATCTTTTTGGATAACTCTAGGTTGAAGTTATGGTACTCTGCTCTTCACAAGCATCCTGCTCCTTAAACCCGACCATTAAAATTTGAAGTAAGTGGTTAAAGCCACTGTGTACTTCCAGTCACGTCAGATAAAAGAAGCAATGACCTAACTCATTAGCCCTTTGATTTAATATATTGACACGTTGGTGGGAATAATTCTGTCTAGTGGCTTCTACTTTCCAGGGATCAATTCAATTAGTTATAAAATGGTAGAGTCCTTGTCAGGAGGCAGAAGAAATGCTGACGTTAAATAAAGTCAAGCGCAATTTGAACAATAAAGCTATCGACGCCTGGTTAAAAGTTAATGATGCGCAAAAAAAAATAGCTTAATAGAGACAACCTCAGCACCAAGCAGCAAGTGGATGGATGATAGAGCAGGAGCTGTGTGCATGTAAACATGGGGATGATGGCAAACAAGATGTGCATAGTTAGACATGGGGATGATAGGAGGTGACATGTGCACACATAGAGAACAAAGACATGGGGATGACGGAAGATGAGCTATTCCCTGAAAGACATGGAGATGATGGAACATGAGATGTGCAAACATAAGCATGGGGATAAAAGGCAAGCTGTGCACCCCCAGAAATGGGGATGATATAACGCTAGGCACACAGAAACATGGCGATGATAGAAGATGGTGTTCACATGTAGACTAGTGGATAATAAAAGATGACGGATGCACACGTAGACAACAGTCATGGAGTTGATGGAAGACGAGCTGTGCACACGTAAACATGGGGATAATAGAAGACGAGCTGTACATACGTATCATGGGGATAATAGAAGACGAGCTGTGCACACGTAAACATGGGGATAATAGAAGACGAGCCGTGCTCATGTATCATAGGGATAATAGAAAACGAGCCGTGCACACGTAAACATGGGGATAATAGAAAACGAGCCGTGCACACGTAAACATGGGGATAATAGAAGACGAGCCATGCTCATGTATCAGGGATAATAGAAAACGAGCCGTGCTCATGTATCATAGGGATAATAGAAAACGAGCCGTGCACACGTAAACATGGGGATAATAGAAGACGAGCTGTGTACATGTAAACATGGGGATAATAGAAGACGAGCCGTGCTCATGTATCATAGGGATAATAGAAAACGAGCCGTGCACACGTAAACATGGGGATAATAGAAGACGAGCTGTGTACATGTAAACATGGGGATAATAGAAGACGAGCCGTGCTCATGTGAACGGGGATAATAGAAGACGAGCTGTGCTCATGTATCATAGGGATAATAGAAAACGAGCCGTGCACACGTAAACATGGGGATAATAGAAGACGAGCTGTACATACGTATCATGGGGATAATAGAAGACGAGCTGTGCACACGTAAACATGGGGATAATAGAAGACGAGCCGTGCTCATGTATCATAGGGATAATAGAAAACGAGCCGTGCACACGTAAACATGGGGATAATAGAAAACGAGCCGTGCACACGTAAACATGGGGATAATAGAAGACGAGCCATGCTCATGTATCATAGGGATAATAGAAAACGAGCCGTGCTCATGTATCATAGGGATAATAGAAAACGAGCCGTGCACACGTAAACATGGGGATAATAGAAGACGAGCTGTGTACATGTAAACATGGGGATAATAGAAGACGAGCCGTGCTCATGTATCATAGGGATAATAGAAAACGAGCCGTGCACACGTAAACATGGGGATAATAGAAGACGAGCTGTGTACATGTAAACATGGGGATAATAGAAGACGAGCCGTGCTCATGTGAACGGGGATAATAGAAGACGAGCCATGCTCATGTATCATGGGGATAATAGAAGACGAGCCATGCTCATGTATCATGGGGATAATAGAAAATGAGCCGTGCACACGTAAACATGGGGATAATAGAAGACGAGCTGTGCACATGTGAACGGGGATAATAGAAGACGAGCTGTGTACATGTAAACATGGGGATAATAGAAGACGAGCTGTGCACATGTGAACGGGGATAATAGAAGACGAGCTGTGTACATGTAAACATGGGGATAATAGAAGACGAGCTGTGCACATGTGAACGGGGATAATAGAAGACGAGCTGTGTACATGTGAACGGGGATAATAGAAGACGAGCTGTGTACATGTAAACATGGGGATAATAGAAGACGAGCTGTGCACATGTGAACGGGGATAATAGAAGACGAGCTGTGTACATGTAAACATGGGGATAATAGAAGACGAGCTGTGCACATGTGAACGGGGATAATAGAAGACGAGCTGTGTACATGTAAACATGGGGATAATAGAAGACGAGCTGTGCACATGTGAACGGGGATAATAGAAGACGAGCTGTGTACATGTGAACGGGGATAATAGAAGACGAGCTGTGTACATGTAAACATGGGGATAATAGAAGACGAGCTGTGCACATGTGAACGGGGATAATAGAAGACGAGCTGTGTACATGTAAACATGGGGATAATAGAAGACGAGCTGTGCACATGTGAACGGGGATAATAGAAGACGAGCTGTGCTCATGAAGAAATGAGGATATTGGAAGACGAGCTGTGCATCTATCAGCCCAATGTCTACATGTGCGTTACGTGTCTTCTATCTGTACGGAAGATGGAACAGGAGCAATGCACATGTAGAGATTGAGATGATAGAAGACGAGGTGTTCACATGTAGACATGAGGAAGAGAGAGCACAAGCTGTACACACATAGACGTAGGGGATGTTAGAAGACGAGCTGTGCGCACATAGACATGAAAGCAACACCAATAATGATGCTGTCACAAATATATAACAGAGTACCTGAAATAGAAGTATAGGATCCGGTCTGTGCAATATACACTCTATAAGAAAATGAGCAATTGATTTTCTTATATTCTTAACCAGTGAATATCAAGGTGACAGATTAAAGGAATTTTAGAAATAAATATTTTCGAGAAAGACAATGCAGGATAGAGACGGTCAAGGGAGTGAGAGGCAGTGAAATGAGCAGGACAGGGAGACAGGTAAGTGTGATTGAGAGAGACAGGCACGCCGGATCGAGACTGGTGAGCGGGATAGAGAGACACAGGTGAGCGGGATAGAGAGACACAGGTGAGCGGGATAAGTATAAAAGATGAGCATGATAGAGACAGACAGGTGAGCGGGCTAGACAGAGACTAATGTGCTGGGTAGAGACAGGTGAGTGGGATAGAAAGAGACTTCAGGCCAGGATAAAGACAGACGTGGAGAGGTGCGTGTTGGGCTGAAAGATTCATTAAAATTCGCTGTCAAATTAACAGGAATGGGTAACGTCAGTGGTGTCGGCATCCTGCCATGGAGACTCAGACACTGGAAATGTTTAACTCTACGACTGCCAGAATGTGATGGATCCCATCCCTGGTAAATGGATATGAAAATAGAAGCAAATGAATGAACCGGATTCCTTTCCCTAGCAGCCAATCACAAGTTAGCTTTCATGAAAACTAATTGGTTGCAACATGGACACTTCATGACACTGAGGCCATAAGTGTTTTATTTAGTGAGATTCTCGGAAATGATTTCAATCGCAAGTATAATTCATGGCCACTCGTGCCAGTGAGCACTCACTTTGTTAGGGAAATGATTGGAATGATAGAAATGGCAGCCATATCTCGCATTCGGGTGCTAGGTGATGCTGTGTATACGGATCTTGTCACCCTGGAGGGATCCTTGCACCATATAATCGTGCATTGATAGCGCCACGTCCATCATAACTGCATAGTTACAGCCCCCCCATTCCCATATGTCTCTGATGAAGTCACAACCTCTCACTTCATTATTGATGCCCGTGGACTCGATGCCCGTGGATCCCGCCAGCCTGTGTGGCGCTCACTTATTCTTCTGCTAGGCAAACTGTTTTGTCTTTGCATTGACTTTACGTTGGCTGCAACCTACACAGAGGGGGGCGCTGAAAAAATAAGAGTCTTAATAGTTGTTAGTGTGTGCGGGCCAGGCAGCAGCATGAGAGGGGGCCGCTGTTTTTCTAGGGCTTCCATGGCATGGGCTAAGCACACAGCCCACGGCTAGAAGAAAGGGCTTGTTCTGTGCTCTGGCTGCAGAGTGCGAGCGTTCCCAGAGGGACACAATGAATGGGCATTTTGTCTCACACTCCCTCATTGACATTGAATTCTTGTTTTTTCATAATTATTCTTGCCCGTCACTGGGTGTGCACATGACATTCGAGAGCGTTCTGAAGTCTTAACACACTCATGTGCCTGCAATAAAGTCATTCATGACAATCACCTCTTATTCTAGACAACAGTGCCAGTCTGTTGTTCTCATGAGGCTCGGCAGCTGGAAGGCAATTGTACCGGGGAGCCCTTAATCTGACTGCAAAATGCAGGAAGACGAGAATATCCACTAAATTATCTCCCAAATTAGGCGAAACAATGCTGCGAGCTCCTCCTGTGCAAGTGGCGTTATTAGGTTTCATGGCCCCGTCCGTTACTCTACGCTGCTGCTCACAGGCCATCCGGGGACACAAACGCGTTTAGTGATACGGAAGCCTCTACACGGTCTAATCGAGAGCCACCGAGTTAACTATTAAAAGGATAGAGAAGCTCAATATAGGGGGATGGTGTGTCAGCATCGCGGAGGCCACCCGAGCCTCGTTTTAAGGGCTTGCTCACACTTGTGCATTAAACACCGGTCCCAGAAGAGTGGTGGTATGAGTTTTCCTCCACTCTCCATCCATCTACAATCTGTTTTTTTCTATTAATCTTTTACATTAATGCTACAGAGTTGTGATGTATCAGTAAAGACCATCTGATGCTCCGGACCACTTGCAATTTCTTTCTCGCACTTGTCCAATTTCGGAGTGAAATCGCAGCCGAATACAGCTGAGAAAAATCCTCCGATCTGCGCGGCCTCATCGATAACGTTGGTCCGAACGCAATCTGATCTCTTCTCGCAGTGCACTCGTCTGATTTATACGCCAGCCCTAATACAAATCATCATTTTCACAAAGGGAAATGAAGAAATCCATGAAAGTTCACTTATCTTGCCGAGATTCTATGATCAACACCTTATCAAGAGAAAAAACAAAACTGATCTCAAACATTTCTTCACGATCAGATTTGTAGTTAAAATAAACTGGAATTATTCTATTTATTCGTAGGGGTTTTGTGACTGATTTATTAATTGCATCAATATTCCAATCTATGGAAATTAGAAATTCCTACAAATTTATACTTGGATCTGTGGAAAAAAGACCAGAAATGGTTGTGCCAGGTGGGAAAGTGTTTGCTGTAGTGATGGCCGAGGAGGATTGTAAGGAGATTATCACAATAAGATGTCCTATAAGTGAGCGTGTTCTCTTGTCGGAATATTAATCTTCTCTGCACTTTATGGATTGAGCTCTTGGCTGACGAGTCAAGTGTCATTAGGCTTGTGCGATGTGTGAATATGCTAATTAGTTACTTTTCACTTGTACCTGATTTGCATGCCCCCAGCTTCCTTGTGTCACCTTTTATTAATTAAAGAATGAAAAAAAAAAAAAATCCAATGATAAAATCCCTCTGGATCCGATCACTTCTCGAAAAAGTGTCTACAGAAACTAGCGAAGTAAGAGAAACCTGCGGAGAGTTAACCGGATAGGGATGTGATAAGGATACAGACGGAGGCTCATGGTGGACGGTTCATGGACATTGATATAATATTTTATTATATCAAACTGCTTAAATACAAAGGGAAGAAACAGAAATGAATTTATAAGAAAGACCAAAAGATGAATGCGGAAGGTCTGGAGTATGTGGATATTTAATAAGAGTTTCTATAAGAATGTGATAAAATATAGAGAAATACAGGACAGAAAGGATGGTGTATAAACAAGGAGACGCTATGGGATTGTGTAAGGGTGTGACATAGGTCTATGGACTATAAATATGGAGAAGATGAAACCTATGGGATTCCGAAACAATGTGGCATATGGTGAACTGTGAAGATATAAACTACATATGCAGGAATGTAAGGACACGTATAGGATTGTAAAGATAGAAACACTACACGTCATTGTGTGACTACAGGGATGGAATAGAAATAGTTGGGAATATACAAAACATGAGGATTTGATAGAGAGTGATGTCAGGGTGATATAGGATTATAATATTCTCCTTCCATGGCGTCTTCTCGTCTTTCGCCGCCTTGTGTATGGCGGACGGTTCTCATCTCTAGTATCGCGGCTTTTTCAGCGTTTGACTCTCAGTCGTCCGCGTTGAGTTGTTTGCTGAGTGTTATTCGCTGTCGGGTCAGCGCTGAATAATTTGGCACATTAGACACCGGCGCGGATGGTCTTTTATGCAGTTAGTGCGTTCACCATGACGCACGGCTCCACCTTCACTTGTGAGCGACTCCATTACTGCTCAGAAGTGGGAATCTCAGGCGCGGGGCTTGGGGGCGTCTGATCGCCTCTTAGTCCCGAATGTTCCTCGGCAGTTGGGTTTGTTTATTAAGCGCGCCCCATGCTGTGGTGGAATCAATTTACCATCGTCCGAGCACGGAGATGTATATCTCTACATCTTGGGTATACGTCTCGGATAATGATGTGAGCCCCAGACATATTTCTGGGGTTGTTTATGTCTGTTATGGATTCTCCTCATTAGAAATGCCGTTTGAGGGATTCCCTGCGGATTGAGCCAGTTTACTGCAGATTTTTTTAATTTTATGCCAAACACAATGTATTAAGCAGCACTGAAGCCGGGACGCGTTTCACTGACTGTTTAAAGACATAGGGCGGCTAATGAAGTGCAGACGCTGAACCTGATCCGCAGATAGAACATGAAACAAAAGCTCCAGTCCTAAAGTACAAGGGGCTAAAAGGGGCTTCAAGGGAGACGCCAAGCAGGTCCTCCGCACCCCGCAAGAGCTGACTGCAAGTTTGTACAAACGTCACAAAGCCAACGTCACGTTCTTCATCCGCTTTCCGCACTAACTACCTGCAGCCGGGCGACATATTGCATCGTGTCAGGGAAAGAATCGGGATTGGAGAGACTGCGACTTTCTGCCGCTTTATACCCTCTCGGGAGGTGGCAGATGATGCTGTCTCACTGCTCCTGAGGATTTTTGATTTTTACCGTGCCTCATATTTTTTGGGTGAACAGCGCCGCACCCTGAGTTCTCCGTTTGACATTCATTCACACATGAAGCTTTTCTTTTGCTTTTCATATTTTTCTCTGGTGCATGTTGCAGTTTTGGGTCTTTTTTTTGTAAGGACCATCACAAGGAAAATCCTGAACAAATGCCAAGATGTATCTTTTAAGAAGTAGGTTCGCGTTTTGCATCCCGTCTGAGAGTTCCCGTGTGAACGAGATCTCACACAACCAATGACAATGGAGCCATATAAGTTTCTTTTGCTTTTTTCCGGCTTGTTGTAAAAGCGAAACTTGGCTGCAAATCCCCAACGGCTGTGACTATGTCGAGCGGCTGTGCGGCCGAGTAACAAGCGTCCATCTATTCCCGCACACAGCTCTGTGCCTTGTCTGCTCGCTCCACTTCTAGAAACGCTTGTTCTCTGTGGCACAAATAATACAATAAATTGTCTCAAACCCATTTGTCTCAGTGAGGCCGTCTGCGCCGCGAGACGTGGCCGCTCGTACATAAACAAATGAAGTGTTTGCCGTGCTTTTCAATGCAACAGAGCGAATATTGTGTTTCTGCAGCTGTAGATTTAATCTCCTACCTGTCAGTTAGAACAGGCATTTCCTGAGCCAGATAAGGCCTGGCTGGAGACCCACGAAATCAGCCAGTGGACAAAGCGCTATTGTTGGGGGTTGATAATTGCTGGGTGTACGGGTCTGCGAGCTCCTTCTCCAGTCTGCGCTCCCCTGCCTGATCCTTGGCTGCGGTGGCTACCGGTTTAAGGCCGGCGACACACATTAGATGGCTGTCAGCCAGCAATGCTTCACCCGATCTTTCGGCCGACAGCCATCTCTCCCATACACAGGAGCACTGGTTCGGCCGACAGCCATCTCTCCCATACACAGGAGCACTGGTGCAGCCGACAGCCATCTCTCCCATACACAGGAGCACTGGTTCAGCCGACAGCCATCTCTCCCATACACAGGAGCACTGGTTCAGCCGACAGCCATCTCTCCCATACACAGGAGCACTGGTTCAGCCGACAGCCATCTCTCCCATACACAGGAGCACTGGTTCAGCCGACAGCCATCTCTCCCATACACAGGAGCACTGGTTCAGCCGACAGCCATCTCTCCCATACACAGGAGCACTGGTTCGGCCGACAGCCATCTCTCCCATACACAGGAGCACTGGTTCAGCCGACAGCCATCTCTCCCATACACAGGAGCACTGGTTCAGCCGACAGCCATCTCTCCCATACACAGGAGCACTGGTTCGGCCAACAGCCATCTCTCCCATACACAGGAGCACTGGTTCAGCCGACAGCCATCTCTCCTATACACAGGAGCACTGGTTCGGCCAACAGCCATCTCTCCCATACACAGGAGCACTGGTTCGGCCAACAGCCATCTCTCCCATACACAGGAGCACTGGTTCAGCCGACAGCCATCTCTCCCATACACAGGAGCACTGGTTCATCCTACAGCCATCTCTCCCATACACAGGAGCACTGGTTCAGCCGACAGCCATCTCTCCCATACACAGGAGCACTGGTTCAGCCGACAGCCATCTCTCCCATACACAGGAGCACTGGTTCGGCCAACAGCCATCTCTCCCATACACAGGAGCACTGGTTCAGCCGACAGCCATCTCTCCTATACACAGGAGCACTGGTTCGGCCAACAGCCATCTCTCCCATACACAGGAGCACTGGTTCGGCCAACAGCCATCTCTCCCATACACAGGAGCACTGGTTCAGCCGACAGCCATCTCTCCCATACACAGGAGCACTGGTTCATCCTACAGCGATCTCTCCCATACACAGGAGCACTGATTCAGCCGACAGCCATCTCTCCCATACACAGGAGCGCTGGTTCAGCCGACAGCCATCTCTCCCATACAAAGGAGCGCTGGTTCAGCCGACAGCCATCTCTCCCATACACAGGAGCACTGGTTCAGCCGACAGCCATCTCTCCCATACACAGGAGCACTGGTTCAGCCGACAGCCATCTCTCCCATACACAGGAGCACTGGTTCGGCCGACAGCCATCTCTCCCATACACAGGAGCACTGGTTCGGGCAACAGCCATCTCTCCTATACACAGGAGCACTGGTTCAGCCGACAGCCATCTCTCCTATACACAAGAACACTGGTTCGGCCAACAGCCATCTCTCCTATACACAGGAGCACTGATTCGGCCAACAGCCATCTCTCCTATACACAGGAGCACTGGTTCGGCCGACAGCCATCTCTCCCATACACAGGAGCACTGGTTCGGCCGACAGCCATCTCTCCCATACACAGGAGCACTGGTTCAGCCGACAGCCATCTCTCCTATACACAGGAGCACTGGTTCGGCCGACAGCCATCTCTCCTATACACAGGAGCACTGGTTCAGCCGACAGCCATCTCTCCTATACACAGGAGCACTGGTTCAGCCGACAGCCATCTCTCCTATACACAGGAGCACTGGTTCGGCCAACAGCCATCTCTCCTATACACAGGAGCACTGGTTCAGCCGACAGCCATCTCTCCTATACACAGGAGCACTGGTTCGGCCGACAGCCATCTTTCCCATACACAGGAGCACTGGTTCGGGCAACAGCCATCTCTCCTATACACAGGAGCACTGGTTCAGCCGACAGCCATCTCTCCTATACACAGGAGCACTGGTTCAGCCGACAGCCATCTCTCCTATACACAGGAGCACTGGTTCGGCCAACAGCCATCTCTCCTATACACAGGAGCACTGGTTCAGCCGACAGCCATCTCTCCTATACACAGGAGCACTGGTTCGGCCGACAGCCATCTCTCCCATACACAGGAGCACTGGTTCGGCCGACAGCCATCTCTCCCATACACAGGAGCGCTGGTTCATCCGACAGCCATCTCTCCCATACACAGGAGCGCTGGTTCAGCCGACAGCCATCTCTCCTATACACAGGAGCGCTGGTTCAGCCGACAGCCATCTCTCCTATACACAGGAGCACTGGTTCATCCGACAGCCATCTCTCCCATACACAGGAGCGCTGGTTCAGCCGACAGCCATCTCTCCTATACACAGGAGCACTGGTTCAGCCAACAGCCATCTCTCCCATACACAGGAGCACTGGTTCAGCCGACAGCCATCTCTCCCATACACAGGAGCACTGGTTCAGCCGACAGCCATCTCTCCCATACTCAGGAGCACTGGTTCGGCCGACAGCCATCTCTCCTATACACAGGAGCACTGGTTCGGCCGACAGCCATCTCTCCCATACACAGGAGCACTGGTTCAGCCGACAGCCATCTCTCCTATACACAGGAGCACTGGTTCAGCCGACAGCCATCTCTCCCATACACAGGAGCACTGGTTCGGCCGACAGCCATCTCTCCCATACACAGAAGCACTGGTTCAGCCGACAGCCATCTCTCCCATACACAGGAGCGCTGGTTCGGCCGACAGCCATCTCTCCTATACACAGGAGCACTGGTTCGGCCGACAGCCATCTCTCCCATACACAGGAGCACTGGTTCAGCCGACAGCCATCTCTCCCATACACAGGAGCACTGGTTCAGCCGACAGCCATCTCTCCCATACACAGGAGCACTGGTTCGGCCGACAGCCATCTCTCCCATACACAGGAGCACTGGTTCAGCCGACAGCCATCTCTCCCATACACAGGAGCACTGGTTCAGCCGACAGCCATCTCTGCTATACACAGGAGCACTGGTTCAGCCGACAGCCATCTCTCCTATACACAGGAGCACTGGTTCGGCCGACAGCCATCTCTCCCATACACAGGAGCACTGGTTCAGCCGACAGCCATCTCTCCCATACACAGGAGCACTGGTTCAGCCGACAGCCATCTCTCCCATACACAGGAGCACTGGTTCAGCCGACAGCCATCTCTCCCATACACAGGAGCACTGGTTCGGCCGACAGCCATCTCTCCCATACACAGGAGCACTGGTTCGGCCGACAGCCATCTCTCCCATACACAGGAGCACTGGTTCGGCCGACAGCCATCTCTCCCATACACAGGAGCACTGGTTCGGCCGACAGCCATCTCTCCCATACACAGGAGCACTGGTTCAGCCGACAGCCATCTCTCCCATACACAGGAGCACTGGTTCAGCCGACAGCCATCTCTCCTATACACAGGAGCACTGGTTCAGCCGTCAGCCATCTCTCCCATACACAGGAGCGCTGGTTCAGCCGACAGCCATCTCTCCCATACACAGGAGCGCTGGTTCAGCCGTCAGCCATCTCTCCCATATACAGGAGCACTGGTTCGGCCGACAGCCATCTTTTCCATACACAGGAGCACTGGTTCGGCCGACTGCCATCTCTCCCATACACAGGAGCACTGGTTCGGCCGACAGCCATCTTTTCCATACACAGGAGCACTGGTTCGGCCGACAGCCATCTTTTCCATACACAGGAGCACTGGTTCAGCCGACAGCCATCTCTCCCATACACAGGAGCGCTGGTTCGGCCGACAGCCATCTCTCCTATACACAGGAGCACTGGTTCAGCCGACAGCCATCTCTCCCATACACAGGAGCACTGGTGCAGCCGACAGCCATCTCTCCCATACACAGGAGCACTGGTTCAGCCGACAGCCATCTCTCCCATACACAGGAGCGCTGGTTCAGCCGACAGCCATCTCTCCCATACACAGGAGCGCTGGTTCGGCCGACAGCCATCTCTCCTATACACAGGAGCACTGGTTCAGCCGACAGCCATCTCTCCCATACACAGGAGCACTGGTTCGGCCGACAGCCATCTCTCCCATACACAGGAGCGCTGGTTCAGCCGACACCCATCTCTCCCATACACAGGAGCGCTGGTTCGGCCGACAGCCATCTCTCCTATACACAGGAGCACTGGTTCAGCCGACAGCCATCTCTCCCATACACAGGAGCACTGGTTCGGCCGACAGCCATCTCTCCCATACACAGTAGCGCTGGTTCAGCCGACAGCCATCTCTCCCATACACAGGAGCACTGGTGCAGCCGACAGCCATCTCTCCTATACACAGGAGCACTGGTTCGGCCGACAGACATCTTTTCCATACACAGGAGCACTGGTTCGGCCGACTGCCATCTCTCCTATACACAGGAGCACTGGTTCGGCCAACAGCCATCTCTCCCATACACAGGAGCACTGGTTCAGCCGACAGCCATCTCTCCTATACACAGGAGCACTGGTTCGGCCAACAGCCATCTCTCCCATACACAGGAGCACTGGTTCAGCCGACAGCCATCTCTCCCATACACAGGAGCACTGGTTCATCCGACAGCCATCTCTCCCATACACAGGAGCGCTGGTTCGGCCGACAGCCATCTCTCCCATACACAGGAGCACTGGTTCATCCTACAGCCATCTCTCCCATACACAGGAGCACTGGTTCAGCCGACAGCCATCTCTCCCATACACAGGAGCACTGGTTCAGCCGACAGCCATCTCTCCCATACACAGGAGCACTGGTTCATCCTACAGCGATCTCTCCCATACACAGGAGCACTGATTCAGCCGACAGCCATCTCTCCCATACACAGGAGCACTGGTTCAGCCGACAGCCATCTCTCCTATACACAGGAGCACTGGTTCAGCCGACAGCCATCTCTCCCATACACAGGAGCACTGGTTCATCCGACAGCCATCTCTCCCATACACAGGAGCGCTGGTTCGGCCGACAGCCATCTCTCCCATACACAGGAGCACTGGTTCGGCCAACAGCCATCTCTCCCATACACAGGAGCACTGGTTCAGCCGACAGCCATCTCTCCTATACACAGGAGCACTGGTTCGGCCAACAGCCATCTCTCCCATACACAGGAGCACTGGTTCAGCCGACAGCCATCTCTCCCATACACAGGAGCACTGGTTCATCCGACAGCCATCTCTCCCATACACAGGAGCGCTGGTTCGGCCGACAGCCATCTCTCCTATACACAGGAGCACTGATTCAGCCGACAGCCATCTCTCCCATACACAGGAGCACTGGTTCAGCCGACAGCCATCTCTCCCATACACAGGAGCACTGGTTCAGCCGACAGCCATCTCTCCCATACACAGGAGCACTGGTTCAGCCGACAGCCATCTCTCCCATACACAGGAGCACTGGTTCGGCCGACAGCCATCTCTCCCATACACAGGAGCACTGGTTCGGCCGACAGCCATCTTTTCCATACACAGGAGCACTGGTTCGGCCGACTGCCATCTCTCCCATACACAGGAGCACTGGTTCGGCCGACAGCCATCTTTTCCATACACAGGAGCACTGGTTCAGCCGACAGCCATCTCTCCCATACACAGGAGCGCTGGTTCGGCCGACAGCCATCTCTCCTATACACAGGAGCACTGGTTCAGCCGACAGCCATCTCTCCCATACACAGGAGCACTGGTGCAGCCGACAGGCATCTCTCCCATACACAGGAGCACTGGTTCAGCCAACAGCCATCTCTCCCATACACAGGAGCACTGGTTCAGCCGACAGCCATCTCTCCTATACACAGGAGCACTGGTTCGGCCAACAGCCATCTCTCCCATACACAGGAGCACTGGTTCGGGCAACAGCCATCTCTCCTATACACAGGAGTACTGGTTCAGCCGACAGCCATCTCTCCTATACACAAGAGCACTGCTTCGGCCAACAGCCATCTCTCCTATACACAGGAGCACTGGTTCGGCCAACAGCCATCTCTCCTATACACAGGAGCACTGGTTCAGCCGACAGCCATCTCTCCTATACACAGGAGCACTGGTTCAGCCGACAGCCATCTCTCCTATACACAGGAGCACTGGTTCGGCCGACAGCCATCTCTCCTATACACAGGAGCACTGGTTCGGCCGACAGCCATCTCTCCCATACACAGGAGCACTGGTTCGGCCGACAGCCATCTCTCCTATACACAGGAGCACTGGTTCATCCGACAGCCATCTCTCCCATACACAGGAGCGCTGGTTCAGCCGACAGCCATCTCTCCTATACACAGGAGCACTGGTTCAGCCGACAGCCATCTCTCCCATACACAGGAGCACTGGTTCGGCCGACAGCCATCTCTCCCATACACAGGAGCGCTGGTTCAGCCGACAGCCATCTCTCCCATACACAGGAGCGCTGGTTCAGCCGTCAGCCATCTCTCCCATACACAGGAGCACTGGTTCGGCCGACAGCCATCTCTCCCATACACAGGAGCACTGGTTCGGCCGACAGCCATCTCTCCCATACACAGGAGCACTGGTTCGGCCGACAGCCATCTCTCCCATACACAGGAGCACTGGTTCGGCCGACAGCCATCTCTCCCATACACAGGAGCGCTGGTTCAGCCGACAGCCATCTCTCCCATACACAGGAGCGCTGGTTCGGCCGACAGCCATCTCTCCCATACACAGGAGCACTGGTTCAGCCGACAGCCATCTCTCCCATACACAGGAGCGCTGGTTCAGCCGACAGCCATCTCTCCCATACACAGGAGCGCTGGTTCAGCCGTCAGCCATCTCTCCCATACACAGGAGCACTGGTTCGGCCGACAGCCATCTCTCCCATACACAGGAGCACTGGTTCGGCCGACAGCCATCTCTCCCATACACAGGAGCACTGGTTCGGCCGACAGCCATCTCTCCCATACACAGGAGCACTGGTTCAGCCGACAGCCATCTCTCCCATACACAGGAGCGCTGGTTCAGCCGACAGCCATCTCTCCCATACACAGGAGCGCTGGTTCGGCCGACAGCCATCTCTCCCATACACAGGAGCACTGGTTCAGCCGACAGCCATCTCTCCCATACACAGGAGCGCTGGTTCAGCCGACAGCCATCTCTCCCATACACAGGAGCGCTGGTTCGGCCGACAGCCATCTCTCCCATACACAGGAGCACTGGTTCAGCCGACAGCCATCTCTCCTATACACAGGAGCACTGGTTCAGCCGACAGCCATCTCTCCCATACACAGGAGCACTGGTTCGGCCAACAGCCATCTCTCCCATACACAGGCGCACTGGTTCGGCCGACAGCCATCTCTCCCATACACAGGAGCACTGGTTCAGCCGACAGCCATCTCTCCTATACACAGGAGCACTGGTTCAGCCGACAGCCATCTCTCCCATACACAGGAGCACTGGTTCGGCCGACAGCCATCTCTCCCATACACAGGAGCGCTGGTTCAGCCGACAGCCATCTCTCCCATACACAGGAGCACTGGTTCGGCCGACAGCCATCTCTCCCATACACAGGAGCACTGGTTCGGCCGACAGCCATCTCTCCCATACACAGGAGCACTGGTTCGGCCGACAGCCATCTCTCCCATACACAGGAGCACTGGTTCGGCCGACAGCCATCTCTCCCATACACAGGAGCACTGGTTCGGCCGACAGCCATCTCTCCCATACACAGGAGCGCTGGTTCAGCCGACAGCCATCTCTCCCATACACAGGAGCACTGGTTCAGCCGAGCGCTCCTGTGTTCTCTATGTGAAAGCTGCTGGCTGACACGTGAGTGGCAGCTAAACTCCAGGAGATCATCAGTCTGAAATTGGACATGTGTGACCAACATCTCTCCTGACAGTCAGTCGGCCAGCGTCCCACACACACACACAACACTATCGGTCGAACATGTCCATATCGGCGAGTTCAGCCAACATTAGTCTAATGTGTATGGGGGTCTTTAGACTGCATGAATATGACATGCTGCCCCTTGGCCAGGAGAATAAGCAAAATATTGTCAGCAGCTCCATCCAGTGGTTATATGCACTGTACTAGTCATGAAGCAGGAGGCCCAGGATGAGCAGCCGGTATGGACCTTCATGCTTTGTCTTCTGGACCTGCTGTTCACCAGTGATGAGAGAGGTCTCTTGGCAGAAATCACATTGTCCACACTCTTCGGTTCCGGGGACAGGAGGGCCAGCACGGGGTCTTATAGGGACGGGGATAAGGACAATATGAGCTGTCCATGCACATCATAATAGACCGTGCGCAGCCCCTGCACTCGCCGCTGTAATCAGAGTGAAAAAAAACTCTGAAAAAGTTCAGTGACAAATAAGGATCTGAAGAAAAATACGGCACAAAGTATCGGCTATCCTGTTAACGATGAGCTTGTTCCAAAAACCACCATCATTAAGGCGTAATTTGCTGCATATTTCACAATAACGGGGAGGAGCGGCGGCATCCGTCTTCACTAGACTGTTCTGAAGGGTTCCGGATAATTGACTAATTCTATCTTCTTGATGTCTCGGTGACCACGGACTGAGGCCATTTGCATAATCGTCAGCTCTCCCCTCGTTGGGTGATCACTGCTGCTACCTGATTAAGACTCGGATGCCTTCACTTCTCAGCTCTCGCCCAGAAGTTGCCGACATTGAGGTTTTGCTGTTCGGCTTTATCCAAACAAATGCACACGTGGGGATAGGGATATGCTGAGTTTATGCAGATTACACCTCAGCAATCTGAATAAAATAGCCGCTAATAGATCCTGCCGGAGTCATAAACACACACGGCGTCTCCTTAGCTGCACTCGGAAGTCATCCTGACACACCACTACATCTCAACAATAATATTTAATTGACAAGATTATGCATTTGAATGGCTGATGGGCGGGGGAGGCCGCCGGCCTCAAGCAGCTGACAGTCACCTTTTCTCCACAAAACCCACTTTATTAATTTCTAGGCAAGAAAATTGTTCTCTTCCACGGGAGAGTCACAACGAGAGCATTGAAACGCGTCTTGTTAGCATTTGTCATATGTAATAAAGTCATGGGAAGTATTGTTACACTGATTCTATTGCGTAACCGCAGGAAGTCATTGGTGCGGCTGCAACAAAGTACTAATTGTCTATTAACCCTGCGCTGTGCTTGATGTGCGCTATAGGGGGCCGGGTGCAGTAATAAATAGTCGTTCACGGATAAGGAAGGGGCGGCCTGGGGGGAGCAGCTCCGACCCCTACACCGGGCCTCGTATTTGCCTCCTCTGCCATCGTGGTGTGTCCTGGCTTCTTTTGCTCTTGAAGCAAAGACAACTTGGTAAGATGTGGACCCCGTGGATTGGTAAAGTGGTAATCGAAATCTAATAGAAGATGGACGCTTCCCCTTTAAAGGATAGACACCTTTGGAAGCTGCTTGCATACTTTTCATTAGAAGTTTTGGACGGTTTGTCGTCTCCATCCGTTATGTATCACTGTACATACAGACTGCAGAATAGGCTCACAGTGATCAGTCAGCGAGCTCACTCTATAGCGCTGATGACCTGGTCCTACATCAGCTCAGCAGAGCACCATAAAGTGACGGTGACAACGTCCGGCTCACCGGTGCTGGCGCCAATCATTTATGTCTAGTGTCCGAATGGTGCGGAGCGATCCCCAGCGCTCGGCTCAGACACATCTATAATATTCTCCACGACCACGTGGCAGTGAGACATTTGTGTTATAAATGTGTGGGATGAGACTTCCACCATGTTATCTTCCACATCTGCCACAGATTGTTGGCAGCTCAGACCCGGTGTTGGGGCAGAGGAGCCTTTCAGCCATGGCACAGGGTGGCGTTGCCACACGTGGTTTGCTCCTCTCTGCTCTACCATCGTCTCATTCAGAAAGCAATTTATTTGTCTTCTATTATTTCTTTGAGCCCATTTTGGGCGGTCTCCGGGCTGTAATCCGGCCCTGCATTGTGGACCGGCTGGTTAGTATAATTGAGTCCCGGCCATGTATCTATTCCTGGTTCCCTGATCTGTTATCTCCTCAGATGATGCTTTGTGAGGTGGCAGACCTCCGATCAGTGCCACCATCAGAGGGCAGGAAGCAGGCACCGCTACAGAATATATATATAGATATATATATAGATATACAGTAGTGTCAGGTTTAACTTTACAGAGTCAACCTGCATTATAATGTAATCTGTCCAAATGTGCGGAGAGGCTCCGCATTATATAGAGAGTAGAAGACCGGACAGGAGGCTTCATGGTGAAGTCCTGGGGACCAGAAGCTGCTCTGCTGGTAACATTGTGCAGGTCAGGTGCAGCTCTGATGAGAGTAGTAGTGAAGCGGTATCACTCCTATAGATTGCTGCTCTACCCGCTAACAATTACGAGGCAAATAATGAGAACAATCCATTGTGGTGGCGCAGTCACGATGAAGATGAAGAAACACAGCGAACATTTATTAAGACAGCAATGTGTCAATCTGATTTCTTCCTTCCTACAAAGTATATAGAAGCGGAGATCCAGGGAAATGCCCCGACCCCGGCCACACAACAACATACATTCAGAAATATAGAAACCAGGTTAATTTTCAAATAATGCCTCCCTTGGGCTGAAAATAGCCATAAAAAGGAGACAAGCGAAAATGAGACGGCATGTGTGCAAACGCCCCACTCCTGAAGTCATGCGTGCAAACGCCCCACTCCTGAAGTCATGCGTGCAAACGCCCCACTCCTGAAGTCATGCGTGCAAACGCCCCACTCCTGAAGTCATGCGTGCAAACGCCCCACTCCTGAAGTCATGCGTGCAAACGCCCCACTCCTGAAGTCATGCGTGCAAACGCCCAACTCCTGAAGTCATGCGTGCAAACGCCCCGCTCCTAAAGTCATGCGTGCAAACGCCCCGCTCCTGAAGTCATGCGTGCAAACGCCCCACTCCTGAAGTCATGCGTGCAAACGCCCCAATACTGAAGTCATGCGTGCAAACGCCCCACTCCTGAAGTCATGCGTGCAAACGCCCCACTCCTGAAGTCATGCGTGCAAACGCCCCGCTCCTGAAGTCATGCGTGCAAACGCCCCGCTCCTGAAGTCATGCGTGCAAACGCCCAACTCCTGAAGTCATGCGTGCAAACGCCCAACTCCTGAAGTCATGCGTGCAAACGCCCCGCTCCTGAAGTCATGCGTGCAAACGCCCCACTCCTGAAGTCATGCGTGCAAACGCTCCACTCCTGAAGTCATGCGTGCAAACGCCCCACTCCTGAAGTCATGCGTGCAAACGCCCAACTCCTGAAGTCATGCGTGAAAACGCCCCACTCCTGAAGTCATGCGTGCAAACGCCCCACTCCTGAAGTCATGCGTGCAAACGCCCAACTCCTGAAGTCATGCGTGCAAACGCCCAACTCCTGAAGTCATGCGTGCAAACGCCCCACTCCTGAAGTCATGCGTGCAAACGCCCAACTCCTGAAGTCATGCGTGCAAACTCCCCACTCCTGAAGTCATGCGTGCAAACGCCCAACTCCTGAAGTCATGCGTGCAAACGCCCCACTCCTGAAGTCATGCGTGCAAACGCCCAACTCCTGAAGTCATGCGTGCAAACTCCCCACTCCTGAAGTCATGCGTGCAAACGCTCCACTCCTGAAGTCATGCGTGCAAACGCCCCGCTCCTGAAGTCATGCGTGCAAACGCTCCACTCCTGAAGTCATGCGTGCAAACGCCCCGCTCCTGAAGTCATGCGTGCAAACGCCCCGCTCCTGAAGTCATGCGTGCAAACGCCCCGCTCCTGAAGTCATGCGTGCAAACGGCCCACTCCTGAAGTCATGCGTGCAAACGCCCAACTCCTGAAGTCATGCGTGCAAACGCCCAACTCCTGAAGTCATGCGTGCAAACTCCCCGCTCCTGAAGTCATGCGTGCAAACTCCCCGCTCCTGAAGTCATGCGTGCAAACGCCCAACTCCTGAAGTCATGCGTGCAAACTCCCCGCTCCTGAAGTCATGTATTAACATGGAGAAAAAACAAACAAACTTTTATTTATATATTTAAAATGGATCAAATATTAAAAACATTGATGGACCGGAATGGGCGATTCATCAAAAATACCCCAACAATAAAGACAGAAAAATGCAAATAACCCAGAAAAAACCCTTGAAAAAGAAAATGAAACGTATGTTGGGGGCTGCGTTTGATTACTTAGGAGGGGGTCTCACTACCAAAAGGGTAACTCATGTTTCTGAACACACTGCTGTTATTCTGAACACTACTGTATGAAGAGGTTATAATCATATATACAAGCTGTACATGAAAAAGCAAATCACTATTTAAAATGTATACTATATAAAAATGCAAACTATTTTGGGTCAGGTACTGTTCATGAAGCTGACTAGTTTTGTTCAGTAATTGAATTTGATCCCGTGGAGTCGGGTTTTTTAATCCAACCTATTCTGCAGCTATTCAATTTCTAGTTCTCACAATCACACGAGATCCCACTGGCAGGATTGTTAACCACATCTAGACTTCAGTAGTGATCGTCTCCCTGGGTGGATGAATAATGTCCCTCCCGTGTGGCCGGTATTGGCGGACCAGAAAGAACTGCACCTTAATACACCGGCCCGTCTTCAACAAAAGTGGTTCCTGGCTTCAGGTTATCCTAAAGACATCCTCATGGACGCCTATAGGAAGACCAGATTGATGTCCAAGAAGTAATGTATCAAAAAGAAAAAGGAGATTAGAACTGCTGAAGCTCTGGATACATTTCAGTTGTGTCTTATAACCACTTTTAATGAAGGTCGGGCTTCTATTAGAAAGATATTTTGTGAGCATTGGTCCATTGTCCGTGGTGATCTGATTATAAATACCATAAGTTAATTCCCAAGAATCCGAACATTATAATTAGGGGAAATAAAACATTAAAGAATGGTCTGGCACCGGGACGACTTGAATGGAAGCTGGATACTAAGGAGAAGCGTAGCCGAGCGTTGTCTTCTAATGATTGTTCTGATTCCTGATGTAAATGTGGCAATGTGAAGCGCTTGTGCTGTCACGCCTGACGGCTTTGGCTCTCTAGTGACAGATGACACTTTTAGGAGTCAGTTTTTACACTGACGTTATTTATTTGTTACAATGTAGCTGTAATTTACAATAGTCGGAAGAATGATCCCAGACCATTAGGAAAAGGAGCAATAAACAGACACAAAATCAAAAATGGGATTTTAAATCATAATTTATCTGTTTGTTCTACAGACAATAAAGATCCCTCTTGTGTAAGGCTGAAAATAATAGAACAAATCCCCAAATCTCCTCCATATCGTTTAGGAGGTTGGTTAATAGAGAATCCTTTGTCCCCTGAGGACTTGTGTGACCACTGAATATTTTTTACAGTTGTAGTGTTTTTTTCGCAGTGCTATTGCTTTTCCATGCAGAGCTTTTATATATGATTATACCCTCTTCATATGTTGTTGTGTGGCCGGGGGTCGGGGCATTTCCCTGGGTCTCGGCTTCCTTTAGGAGCCGTTCTATATACTTCTTTGTATGAAGGAAGAAATCAGATGGATTCTGAAACTCATGGCGGTCTTTTACTGAACGCTCGTTGTGTTTCTGCACCTTCTCATCCTTGTCCTCGGGATCACAGCGCCGGCACACGTTTTCTTCTCATTATTTGCCTCACAATCATTATACAGGGAGGTCATTGTCATGTATAGAATTCATGTAAGACCCCAATATTCAGGGGGTTCAGTATAATATATGTAACATGTGCTCCATAATGGGACTCCACCTAACATATGACATCTAATACACAGTGGGCTCGGTGTCATGTAAGGAGTCTGTCACTCCAAAAACTACCAAATTTACAGCGGACCCGGTGTCATATATATAACATGTGACCCTCCCTATACAGAGGAGTCAGTGTCATATATGTGTCATGTGATCCCCCTATACAGCGGACCCGGTGTCATATATATAACATGTGACCCCCCCTATACAGAGGAGTCAGTGTCATATAACATGTGACCCCCCCTATACAGCGGACCCGGTGTCATATATATAACATGTGACCCCCCCCTATACAGCGGACCCGGTGTCATATATGTAACATGTGACCCCCCTATACAGCGGACCCGGTGTCATATATATAACATGTGACCCCCCCTATACAGCGGACCCGGTGTCATATATATAACATGTGACCCCCCCTATACAGCGCACCCGGTGTCATATATATAACATGTGACCCCCCCTATACAGCGGACCCGGTGTCATATATATAACATGTGACCCCCCCTATACAGCACACCCGGTGTCATATATATAACATGTGACCCCCCCTATACAGCGGACCCGGTGTCATATATATAACATGTGACCCCCCCTATACAGCGGACCCGGTGTCATATATATAACATGTGACCCCCCCTATACAGCGGACCCGGTGTCATATATATAACATGTGACCCCCCCTATACAGCGGACCCGGTGTCATATATATAACATGTGACCCCCCCTATACAGCGGACCCGGTGTCATATATATAACATGTGACCCCCCTATACAGCGGACCCGGTGTCATATATATAACATGTGACCCCCCCTATACAGCGGACCCGGTGTCATATATGTAACATGTGACCCCCCTATACAGCGGACCCAGTGTCATATATATAACATGTGACCCCCCCTATACAGCGGACCCGGTGTTATATATGTAACATGTGACCCCCCTATACAGCGGACCCGGTGTCATATATGTAACATGTGACCCCCTCTATACAGAGGGGTTGTGTCATATATGTAACATGTGACCCCCCTATACAGCGGACCCGGTGTCATATATGTAACATGTGACCCCCCTATACAGAGGAGTCGGTGTCATATATGTAACATGTGACCCCCCTATACAGCGGACCCGGTGTCATATATGTAACATGTGACCCCCCTATACAGCGGACCCGGTGTCATATATGTAACATGTGACCCTCCTATACAGCGGACCCGGTGTCATATATGTAACATGTGATCCCCCTATACAGAGGACTCGGTGTCATATATATAACATGTGACCCCCCTATACAGAGGAGTCGGTGTCATATATGTAACATGTGACCCCCCTATACAGAGGAGTCGGAGTCATATATGTAACATGTGACCCCCCTATACAGAGGAGTCGGTCTCATATATGTAACATGTGACCCCCCTATACAGAGGAGTCGGTGTCATATATGTAACATGTGACCCTCCTATACAGCGGACCCGGTGTCATATATGTAACATGTGACCCCCCTATACAGAGGACTCGGTGTCATATATATAACATGTGACCCCCCTATACAGAGGAGTCGGTGTCATATATGTAACATGTGACCCCCCTATACAGCGGACCCGGTGTCATATATATAACATGTGACCCCCCCTATACAGCGGACCCGGTGTCATATATATAACATGTGACCCCCCCTATACAGCGCACCCGGTGTCATATATATAACATGTGACCCCCCCTATACAGCGGACCCGGTGTCATATATGTAACATGTGACCCCCCTATACAGCGGACCCGGTGTCATATATATAACATGTGACCCCCCCTATACAGCGGACCCGGTGTCATATATATAACATGTGACCCCCCCTATACAGCGGACCCGGTGTCATATATGTAACATGTGACCCCCCTATACAGCGGACCCGGTGTCATATATATAACATGTGACCCCCCCCCTATACAGCGGACCCGGTGTTATATATGTAACATGTGACCCCCCTATACAGCGGACCCGGTGTCATATATGTAACATGTGACCACCCTATACAGAGGACCCGGTGTCATATATGTAACATGTGACCCCCTCTATACAGAGGACCCGGTGTCATATATGTAACATGTGACCCCCTCTATACAGAGGACCCGGTGTCATATATATAACATGTGACCCCCTCTATACAGAGGACCCGGTGTCATATATGTAACATGTGACCCCCTCTATACAGCGGACCCGGTGTCATATATGTAACATGTGACCCCCCTATACAGAGGAGTCGGTGTCATATATGTAACATGTGACCCCCCTATACAGCGGACCCGGTGTCATATATGTAACATGTGACCCCCCTATACAGAGGACTCGGTGTCATATATATTACATGTGACCCCCCTATACAGAGGAGTCGGTGTCATATATGTAACATGTGACCCCCCTATACAGAGGAGTCGGAGTCATATATGTAACATGTGACCCCCCCTATACAGAGGAGTCGGTCTCATATATGTAACATGTGACCCCCCTATACAGAGGAGTCGGTGTCATATATGTAACATGTGACCCTCCTATACAGCGGACCCGGTGTCATATATGTAACATGTGACCCCCCTATACAGAGGACTCTGTGTCATATATATAACATGTGACCCCCCTATACAGAGGAGTCGGTGTCATATATGTAACATGTGACCCCCCTATACAGCGGACCCGGTGTCATATATATAACATGTGACCCCCCCTATACAGCGGACCCGGTGTCATATATATAACATGTGACCCCCCCTATACAGCGGACCCGGTGTCATATATATAACATGTGACCCCCCCTATACAGCGGACCCGGTGTCATGTATGTAACATGTGACCCCCCCATACAGCGGACCCAGTGTCATATATGTAACATGTGACCCCCCTATACAGAGGAGTCGGTGTCATACATGTAACATGTGACCCTCCTATACAGAAGGGTCGTGTCATATATATAACATGTGACCCCCTATACAGAGGAGTCGGTGTCATACATGTAACATGTGACCCCCCTATACAGCGGACCCAGTGTCATATATGTAACATGTGACCCCCCTATACAGCGGACCCGGTGTCATATATATAACATGTGACCCCCCTATACAGCGGACCCGGTGTCATATATATAGCATGTGACCCCCCCTATACAGCGGACCCGGTGTCATATATATAACATGTGACCCCCCTATACAGCGGACCCAGTGTCATATATGTAACATGTGACCCCCCTATACAGCGGACCCGGTGTCATATATGTAACATGTGACCCCCTATACAGCGGACCCGGTGTCATATATGTAACATGTGACCCCCCTATACAGCGGATCCGGTGTCGTATATGTAACATGTGACTCCCCTATACAGAGGAGTCGTGTCATATATGTAACATGTGACCCCCTATACAGGTGTCGGTGTCATATATGTAACATGTGACCCCCCTATACAGAGGGGTCGTGTCATGTATGTAACATGTGACCCCCTATACAGGTGTCGGTGTCATATGTAACATGTGAACCCCCTATACAGAGGGGTCGTGTCATATATGTAACATGTGACCCCCTATACAGGTGTCGGTGTCATATATGTAACATGTGACTCCCCTATACAGAGGAGTCGTGTCATATATGTAACATGTGAACCCCCTATACAGAGAGGTCGTGTCATATATGTATCTTGTTAACCCCCCTATACAGAGGGGTCGGTGTCATATATGTAACATGTGACCCCTATCCAGAGGGGTTGTGTCATATATGTAACATGTAACCCCCCTATACAGAGGGGTCGGTGTCATATATGTAACATGTGACCCCCTATACAGAGGGGTCGTGTCATATATGTAACATGTAACCCCCCTATACAGAGGAGTTTGTGTCATATATGTGTCATGTGACCCCCCTATACAGAGGGGTCGGTATCATATATGTAACATGTGATCCCCCTATACAGAGGAGTCTGTGTCATACATGTAACATGACCCCCCTATACAGAGGGGTTGGTGTCATACATGTAACATGACCCCCCTATACAGAGGTGTTGGTGTCATATATTTATCATGTTACCCCCCCTATACAGAGGGGTCGGTGTCATATATGTAACACGTGACCCCTATATACAGAGGGGTCGTGTCATATATGTGACCCCCTATACAGAGGAGTCGGTGTCATATATGTAACATGTGATCCCCCTATACAGAGGGGTCAGTGTCATATATGTAACATGTGATCCCCCTATACAGAGGAGTCAGTGTCATATATGTAACATGTGATCCCCCTATACAGAGAGGTCGGTGTCATACATATAACATGTGATCCCCCTATACAGAGGGGTCGTGTCATATATGTAACATGTAACCCCCCTATACAGAGGGGTCGGTGTCATATATGTAACATGTGACCCCCTATACAGAGGGGTCGGTGTCATATATGTAACATGTGACCCCCTATACAGAGGGGTCGGTGTCATATATGTAACATGTGACCCCCTATACAGAGGGGTCGGTGTCATATATGTAACATGTGACCCCCTATACAGAGGAGTCGTGTCATATATGTAACATGTGACCCCCTATACAGAGGGGTCGGTGTCATATATGTAACATGTGACTCCCCTATACAGAGGAGTCGTGTCATATATGTAACATGTGATCCCCCTATACAGAGGGGTCGGTGTTATACATATAACATGTGATCCCCCTATACAGAGGGGTCGGTGTCATACATATAACATGTGATCCCACTATACAGAGGGGTCGGTGTCATATATGTAACATGTGACCCCCTATACAGAGGGGTCGGTGTTATACATATAACATGTGATCCCCCTATACAGAGGGGTCGGTGTCATACATATAACGTGATCCCACTATACAGAGGGGTCGGTGTCATATATGTGTCATGTGACCCCCCTATACCGAGGAGTCGGTGTCATATATGTAACATGTGACCCCCTATACAGAGGGGTCGGTGTTATACATATAACATGTGATCCCCCTATACAGAGGGGTCGGTGTCATACATATAACATGTGAGCCCCCATACCGAGGAGTCGGTGTCATATATGTAACATGTGATCCCCCTGTACAGAGGGGTCGGTGTCATATATGTGCCATGTGATCCCCCTATACAGAGGGGTCGGTGTCATACATATAACATGTGACCCCCCCTATACCGAGGAGTCGGTGTCATATATGTAACATGTGATCCCCCTATACAGAGGAGTCGGTGTCATATATGTGTCATGTGATCCCCCTATACAGAGGGGTCGGTGTCATACATATAACATGTGATCCCCCTATACAGAGGGGTCGTGTCATATATGTAACATGTGATCCCCCTATACAGAGGGGTCGGTGTCATATATGTAACATGTGATCCCCCTATACAGAGGGGTCGGTGTCATATATGTGTCATGTGATCCCCCTATACAGAGGGGTCGGTGTCATATATGTGTCATGTGATCCCCCTATACAGAGGGGTCGGTGTCATACATATAACATGTGACCCCCCTATACCGAGGAGTCGGTGTCATATATGTAACATGTGATCCCCCTATACAGAGGGGTCGGTGTCATATATGTGTCATGTGATCCCCCTATACAGAGGGGTCGGTGTCATACATATAACATGTGACCCCCCCTATACCGAGGAGTCGGTGTCATATATGTAACATGTGATCCCCCTATACAGAGGAGTCGGTGTCATATATGTGTCATGTGATCCCCCTATACAGAGGGGTCGGTGTCATACATATAACGTGATCCCCCTATACAGAGGGGTCGTGTCATATATGTAACATGTGATCCCCCTATACAGAGGGGTCGGTGTCATATATGTAACATGTGATACCCCTATACAGAGGGGTCGTGTCATATATGTGTCATGTGATCCCCCTATACAGAGGGGTTGGTGTCATACATATAACATGTGACCCCCTATACAGGGGAGTCGGTGTCATACATGTAACGTGACCCTCTCAGCAATGATTTTCCCTGTGCCCGTGTGGCAGCGGCTCTGCACTTTGGCACGGCTCGGGGTTGCTGGCACGCGGCTCGCTGACTGACTGCTGCAGATGCTGTTTCTCAAGTTTGCTGAGTACAATCTTTAGCACAAGTCTTCTGGGATAAACAATGGCACCTGTTCCTCACAAGACTCCGGCCCCGTCAGTCCCTTCATGTACGTTTAATGAAGCTCTGGGGCAGATGGCAAAAAATGGCAGCGACTACTTGTTAGCGCAGGGGGGAGCACAATCGCCTGCTCTTACACACAGGCAGAGGCGACGTCTGAGCGCAGCCACCGCATCTGCCGCTGTCTCCTGTCATCGACCTGACGAACATCCTGGCAGTTACAAGTTTTGGGCATTCAGCCGAACTCTGCAAGAATGTAAAAAGCAAAATCCAACGTCCATAGGATCATTGATACCGGGGGAAATGTAACAGCGGCAGGGGACGGTCAGCGAGCAGGTCACACCGCAGATACCTCTCATTCCATCGATTAATAATGGCACAGGGGACGGTCAGCGAGCAGGTCACGCCGCAGATACCTCTCATTCCATCGATTAATAAAGGCACAGGGGACGGTCAGCGAGCAGGTCACACCGCAGATACCTCTCATTCCATCGATTAATAATGGCACAGGGGACGGTCAGCGAGCAGGTCACACCGCAGATACCTCTCATTCCATCGATTAATAATAGCACAGGGGACGGTCAGCGAGCAGGTCACACACCGCAGATACCTCTCATTCCATCGATTAATAATGGCACAGGGGACGGTCAGCGAGCAGGTCACGCCGCAGATACCTCTCATTCCATCGATTAATAATGGCAGAGGGGACGGTCAGCGAGCAGGTCACGCCGCAGATACCTCTCATTCCATCGATTAATAATGGCACAGGGGACGGTCAGCGAGCAGGTCACACCGCAGATACCTCTCATTCCATCGATTAATAATGGCACAGAGGACGGTCAGCGAGCAGGTCACGCCGCAGATACCTCTCATTCCATCGATTAATAATGGCACAGGGGACGGTCAGCAAGCAGGTCACGCCGCAGATACCTCTCATTCCATCGATTAATAAAGGCACAGGGGACGGTCAGCGAGCAGGTCACACCGCAGATACCTCTCATTCCATCGATTAATAATGGCACAGGGGACGGTCAGCGAGCAGGTCACACCGCAGATACCTCTCATTCCATCGATTAATAATGGCACAGAGGACGGTCAGCGAGCAGGTCACACCGCAGATACCTCTCATTCCATCGATTAATAATGGCACAGGGGACAGTCAGCGAGCAGGTCACACCGCAGATACCTCTCATTCCATCGATTAATAAAGGCACAGGGGACGGTCAGCGAGCAGGTCACGCCGCAGATACCTCTCATTCCATCGATTAATAAAGGCACAGGGGACGGTCAGCGAGCAGGTCACACCGCAGATACCTCTCATTCCATCGATTAATAATGGCACAGGGGACGGTCAGCGAGCAGGTCACGCCGCAGATACCTCTCATTCCATCGATTAATAATGGCACAGGGGACAGTCAGCGAGCAGGTCACACCGCAGATACCTCTCATTCCATCGATTAATAAAGGCACAGGGGACGGTCAGCGAGCAGGTCACACCGCAGATACCTCTCATTCCATCGATTAATAATGGCACAGGGGACGGTCAGCGAGCAGGTCACGCCGCAGATACCTCTCATTCCATCGACTAATAATGGCACAGGGGACAGTCAGCGAGCAGGTCACGCCGCAGATACCTCTCATTCCATCGATTAATAATGGCACAGGGGACGGTCAGCGAGCAGGTCACACCGCAGATACCTCTCATTCCATCGATTAATAATGGCACAGGGGACGGTCAGCGAGCAGGTCACGCCGCAGATACCTCTCATTCCATCGATTAATAATGGCAGAGGGGACGGTCAGCGAGCAGGTCACGCCGCAGATACCTCTCATTCCATCGATTAATAATGGCACAGGGGACGGTCAGCGAGCAGGTCACACCGCAGATACCTCTCATTCCATCGATTAATAATGGCACAGAGGACGGTCAGCGAGCAGGTCACGCCGCAGATACCTCTCATTCCATCGATTAATAATAGCACAGGGGACGGTCAGCGAGCAGGTCACACCGCAGATACCTCTCATTCCATCGATTAATAATGGCACAGGGGACGGTCAGCGAGCAGGTCACACCGCAGATACCTCTCATTCCATCGATTAATAATGGCAGAGGGGACGGTCAGCGAGCAGGTCACACCGCAGATACCTCTCATTCCATCGATTAATAATGGCACAGGGGACGGTCAGCGAGCAGGTCACACCGCAGATACCTCTCATTCCATCGATTAATAATGGCACAGGGGACGGTCAGCGAGCAGGTCACGCCGCAGATACCTCTCATTCCATCGATTAATAATGGCACAGGGGACGGTCAGCGAGCAGGTCACACCGCAGATACCTCTCATTCCATCGATTAATAATGGCACAGAGGACGGTCAGCGAGCAGGTCACACCGCAGATACCTCTCATTCCATCGATTAATAATGGCAGAGGGGACGGTCAGCGAGCAGGTCACGCCGCAGATACCTCTCATTCCATCGATTAATAATGGCACAGGGGACGGTCAGCGAGCAGGTCACACCGCAGATACCTCTCATTCCATCGATTAATAATGGCACAGGGGACGGTCAGCGAGCAGGTCACACCGCAGATACCTCTCATTCCATCGATTAATAATGGCACAGGGGACGGTCAGCGAGCAGGTCACACCGCAGATACCTCTCATTCCATCGATTAATAATGGCACAGGGGACGGTCAGCGAGCAGGTCACACCGCAGATACCTCTCATTCCATCGATTAATAATGGCACAGGGGACGGTCAGCGAGCAGGTCACGCCGCAGATACCTCTCATTCCATCGACTAATAATGGCACAGGGGACAGTCAGCGAGCAGGTCACGCCGCAGATACCTCTCATTCCATAGATTAATAATGGCACAGGGGACGGTCAGCGAGCAGGTCACGCCGCAGATACCTCTCATTCCATCGACTAATAATGGCACAGGGGACGGTCAGCGAGCAGGTCACACCGCAGATACCTCTCATTCCATCGATTAATAATGGCACAGGGGACAGTCAGCGAGCAGGTCACGCCGCAGATACCTCTCATTCCATCGATTAATAATGGCACAGGGGACGGTCAGCGAGCAGGTCACACACCGCAGATACCTCTCATTCCATCGATTAATAATGGCACAGGGGACAGTCAGCGAGCAGGTCACGCCGCAGATACCTCTCATTCCATCGATTAATAATGGCACAGGGGACGGTCAGCGAGCAGGTCACACCGCAGATACCTCTCATTCCATCGATTAATAATGGCACAGGGGACGGTCAGCGAGCAGGTCACACCGCAGATACCTCTCATTCCATCGATTAATAATGGTACAGGGGACGGTCAGCGAGCAGGTCACACACCGCAGATACCTCTCATTCCATCGATTAATAATGGCAGAGGGGACGGTCAGCGAGCAGGTCACACACCGCAGATACCTCTCATTCCATCGATTAATAATGGCACAGGGGACGGTCAGCGAGCAGGTCACACCGCAGATACCTCTCATTCCATCGATTAATAATGGCACAGGGGACGGTCAGCGAGCAGGTCACACCGCAGATACCTCTCATTCCATCGATTAATAAAGGCACAGGGGACGGTCAGCGAGCAGGTCACACCGCAGATACCTCTCATTCCATCGATTAATAATGGCACAGGGGACGGTCAGCGAGCAGGTCACACCGCAGATACCTCTCATTCCATCGACTAATAATGGCACAGGGGACGGTCAGCGAGCAGGTCACACCGCAGATACCTCTCATTCCATCGATTAATAATGGCACAGGGGACCGTCAGCGAGCAGGTCACACCGCAGATACCTCTCATTCCATCGATTAATAATGGCACAGGGGACGGTCAGCGAGCAGGTCACACCGCAGATACCTCTCATTCCATCGATTAATAATGGCAGAGGGGACGGTCAGCGAGCAGGTCACACCGCAGATACCTCTCATTCCATCGATTAATAATGGCACAGGGGACGGTCAGCGAGCAGGTCACACCGCAGATACCTCTCATTCCATCGATTAATAATGGCAGAGGGGACGGTCAGCGAGCAGGTCACGCCGCAGATACCTCTCATTCCATCGATTAATAATGGCACAGGGGACGGTCAGCGAGCAGGTCACACCGCAGATACCTCTCATTCCATCGATTAATAATGGCACAGGGGACGGTCAGCGAGCAGGTCACACCGCAGATACCTCTCATTCCATCGATTAATAATGGCACAGGGGACGGTCAGCGAGCAGGTCACACCGCAGATACCTCTCATTCCATCGATTAATAATGGCACAGGGGACGGTCAGCGAGCAGGTCACACCGCAGATACCTCTCATTCCATCGATTAATAATGGCACAGGGGACGGTCAGCGAGCAGGTCACGCCGCAGATACCTCTCATTCCATCGACTAATAATGGCACAGGGGACAGTCAGCGAGCAGGTCACGCCGCAGATACCTCTCATTCCATCGATTAATAATGGCACAGGGGACGGTCAGCGAGCAGGTCACGCCGCAGATACCTCTCATTCCATCGACTAATAATGGCACAGGGGACGGTCAGCGAGCAGGTCACACCGCAGATACCTCTCATTCCATCGATTAATAATGGCACAGGGGACAGTCAGCGAGCAGGTCACGCCGCAGATACCTCTCATTCCATCGATTAATAATGGCACAGGGGACGGTCAGCGAGCAGGTCACACACCGCAGATACCTCTCATTCCATCGATTAATAATGGCAGAGGGGACGGTCAGCGAGCAGGTCACACACCGCAGATACCTCTCATTCCATCGATTAATAATGGCACAGGGGACGGTCAGCGAGCAGGTCACACCGCAGATACCTCTCATTCCATCGATTAATAATGGCACAGGGGACGGTCAGCGAGCAGGTCACACCGCAGATACCTCTCATTCCATCAATTAATAATGGCACAGGGGACGGTCAGCGAGCAGGTCACACCGCAGATACCTCTCATTCCATCAATTAATAATGGCACAGGGGACGGTCAGCGAGCAGGTCACGCCGCAAATACCTCTCATTCCATCGATTAATAATGGCACAGGGGACGGTCAGCGAGCAGGTCACGCCGCAGATACCTCTCATTCCATCGATTAATAATGGCACAGGACGGTCAGCGAGCAGGTCACACACCGCAGATACCTCTCATTCCATCGATTAATAATGGCACAGGGGACGGTCAGCGAGCAGGTCACGCCGCAGATACCTCTCATTCCATCGATTAATAATGGCACAGAGGATGGTCAGCGAGCAGGTCACACCGCAGATACCTCTCATTCCATCGATTAATAATGGCACAGAGGACGGTCAGCGAGCAAGTCACGCCGCAAATACCTCTCATTCCATCGATTAATAATGGCACAGGGGACGGTCAGCGAGCAGGTCACACCGCAGATACCTCTCATTCCATCGATTAATAATGGCACAGAGGGCGGTCAGCGAGCAGGTCACGCCGCAAATACCTCTCATTCCATCGATTAATAATGGCACAGGGGACGGTCAGTGAGCAGGTCACGCCGCAGATACCTCTCATTCCATCGATTAATAATGGCAGAGGGGACGGTCAGCGAGCAGGTCACGCCGCAGATACCTCTCATTCCATCGATTAATAATGGCACAGGGGACGGTCAGCGAGCAGGTCACACCGCAGATACCTCTCATTCCATCGATTAATAATGGCACAGGGGACGGTCAGCGAGCAGGTCACGCCGCAGATACCTCTCATTCCATCGATTAATAATGGCACAGGGGACGGTCAGCGAGCAGGTCACACCGCAGATACCTCTCATTCCATCGATTAATAATGACACAGAGGACGGTCAGCGAGCAGGTCACACCGCAGATACCTCTCATTCCATCGATTAATAATGGCACAGGGGACGGTCAGCGAGCAGGTCACACCGCAGATACCTCTCATTCCATCGATTAATAATGACACAGAGGACGGTCAGCGAGCAGGTCACACCGCAGATACCTCTGGTTCCATCGATTAATAATGGCACAGGGGACGGTCAGCGAGCAGGTCACGCCGCAGATACCTCTCATTCCATCGATTAATAATGGCAGAGGGGACGGTCAGCGAGCAGGTCACACACCGCAGATACCTCTCATTCCATCGATTAATAATGGCAGAGGGGACGGTCAGCGAGCAGGTCACACACCGCAGATACCTCTCATTCCATCGATTAATAATAGCACAGGGGACGGTCAGCGAGCAGGTCACACCGCAGATACCTCTCATTCCATCGATTAATAATGACACAGAGGACGGTCAGCGAGCAGGTCACACCGCAGATACCTCTCATTCCATCGATTAATAATGGCACAGGGGACGGTCAGCGAGCAGGTCACACCGCAGATACCTCTCATTCCATCGACTAATAATGGCACAGGGGACGGTCAGCGAGCAGGTCACGCCGCAGATACCTCTCATTCCATCGATTAATAATAGCACAGGGGACGGTCAGCGAGCAGGTCACGCCGCAGATACCTCTCATTCCATCGATTAATAATGGCACAGGGGACGGTCAGCGAGCAGGTCACACCGCAGATACCTCTCATTCCATCGATTAATAATAGCACAGGGGACGGTCAGCGAGCAGGTCACGCCGCAGATACCTCTCATTCCATCGATTAATAATGGCAGAGGGGACGGTCAGCGAGCAGGTCACACACCGCAGATACCTCTCATTCCATCGATTAATAATAGCACAGGGGACGGTCAGCGAGCAGGTCACACACCGCAGATACCTCTCATTCCATCGATTAATAATAGCACAGGGGACGGTCAGCGAGCAGGTCACACCGCAGATACCTCTCGTTCCATCGATTAATAATGGCAGAGGGGAGGGTCAGCGAGCAGGTCACACCGCAGATACCTCTCATTCCATCGATTAATAATAGCACAGGGGACGGTCAGCGAGCAGGTCACGCCGCAGATACCTCTCATTCCATCGATTAATAATAGCACAGGGGACGGTCAGCGAGCAGGTCACACCGCAGATACCTCTCATTCCATCGATTAATAATAGCACAGGGGACGGTCAGCGAGCAGGTCACGCCGCAGATACCTCTCATTCCATCGATTAATAATGGCACAGGGGACGGTCAGCGAGCAGGTCACGCCGCAGATACCTCTCATTCCATCGATTAATAATGGCAGAGGGGACGGTCAGCGAGCAGGTCACACACCGCAGATACCTCTCATTCCATCGATTAATAATGGCACAGGGGACGGTCAGTGAGCAGGTCACACACCGCAGATACCTCTCATTCCATCGATTAATAATGGCACAGGGGACGGTCAGCGAGCAGGTCACACCGCAGATACCTCTCATTCCATCGATTAATAATAGCACAGCGGACGGTCAGCGAGCAGGTCACGCCGCAGATACCTCTCATTCCATCGATTAATAATGGCAGAGGGGACGGTCAGCGAGCAGGTCACACACCGCAGATACCTCTCATTCCATCGATTAATAATAGCACAGGGGACGGTCAGCGAGCAGGTCACACACCGCAGATACCTCTCATTCCATCGATTAATAATGGCACAGGGGACGGTCAGCGAGCAGGTCACGCCGCAAATACCTCTCATTCCATCGATTAATAATAGCACAGGGGACGGTCAGCGAGCAGGTCACACCGCAGATACCTCTCATTCCATCGATTAATAATGGCACAGGGGACGGTCAGCGAGCAGGTCACACCGCAGATACCTCTCATTCCATCGATTAATAATAGCACAGGGGACGGTCAGCGAGCAGGTCACGCCGCAGATACCTCTCATTCCATCGATTAATAATGGCACAGGGGACGGTCAGCGAGCAGGTCACACCGCAGATACCTCTCATTCCATCGATTAATAATGGCACAGGGGACGGTCAGCGAGCAGGTCACACACCGCAGATACCTCTCGTTCCATCAATTAATAATGGCAGAGGGGACGGTCAGCGAGCAGGTCACACCGCAGATACCTCTCATTCCATCGATTAATAATGGCACAGAGGACGGTCAGCGAGCAGGTCACGCCGCAGATACCTCTCATTCCATCGATTAATAATGACACAGGGGACGGTCAGCGAGCAGGTCACACCGCAGATACCTCTCGTTCCATCGATTAATAATGGCACAGGGGACGGTCAGCGAGCAGGTCACACCGCAGATACCTCTCATTCCATCGATTAATAATGGCACAGGGGACGGTCAGCGAGCAGGTCACACACCGCAGATACCTCTCGTTCCATCGATTAATAATGGCACAGAGGACGGTCAGCGAGCAGGTCACACCGCAGATACCTCTCGTTCCATCGATTAATAATGACACAGAGGACGGTCAGCGAGCAGGTCACACCGCAGATACCTCTCATTCCATCGATTAATAATGGCACAGGGGACGGTCAGCGAGCAGGTCACACCGCAGATACCTCTCATTCCATCGATTAATAATGGCACAGGGGACGGTCAGCGAGCAGGTCACACCGCAGATACCTCTCATTCCATCGATTAATAATGGCACAGAGGACGGTCAGCGAGCAGGTCACGCCGCAAATACCTCTCATTCCATCGATTAATAATGGTACAGGGGACGGTCAGTGAGCAGGTCACACCGCAGATACCTCTCATTCCATCGATTAATAATGGCAGAGGGGACGGTCAGCGAGCAGGTCACACACCGCAGATACCTCTCATTCCATCGATTAATAATAGCACAGGGGACGGTCAGCGAGCAGGTCACACCGCAGATACCTCTCATTCCATCGATTAATAATGGCAGAGGGGACGGTCAGCGAGCAGGTCACGCCGCAGATACCTCTCATTCCATCGATTAATAATAGCACAGAGGACGGTCAGCGAGCAGGTCACACCGCAGATACCTCTCATTCCATCGATTAATAATGGCACAGGGGACGGTCAGCGAGCAGGTCACACCGCAGATACCTCTCGTTCCATCGATTAATAATGGCACAGGGGACGGTCAGCGAGCAGGTCACACACCGCAGATACCTCTCGTTCCATCGATTAATAATGGCAGAGGGGAGGGTCAGCGAGCAGGTCACACCGCAGATACCTCTCATTCCATCGATTAATAATGGCACAGAGGACGGTCAGCGAGCAGGTCACACCGCAGATACCTCTCGTTCCATCGATTAATAATGGCAGAGGGGACGGTCAGCGAGCAGGTCACACCGCAGATACCTCTCGTTCCATCGATTAATAATGGCACAGAGGACGGTCAGCGAGCAGGTCACACCGCAGATACCTCTCGTTCCATCGATTAATAATGGCAGAGGGGACGGTCAGCGAGCAGGTCACGCCGCAGATACCTCTCATTCCATCGATTAATAATGGCACAGGGGACGGTCAGCGAGCAGGTCACACCGCAGATACCTCTCATTCCATCGATTAATAATGGCACAGAGGACGGTCAGCGAGCAGGTCACACCGCAGATACCTCTCATTCCATCGATTAATAATGGCACAGGGGACGGTCAGCGAGCAGGTCACACCGCAGATACCTCTCATTCCATCGATTAATAATGGCAGAGGGGACGGTCAGCGAGCAGGTCACACCGCAGATACCTCTCATTCCATCGATTAATAATGGCACAGAGGACGGTCAGCGAGCAGGTCACACCGCAGATACCTCTCATTCCATCGATTAATAATGGCACAGGGGACGGTCAGCGAGCAGGTCACACCGCAGATACCTCTCATTCCATCGATTAATAATGGCACAGAGGACGGTCAGCGAGCAGGTCACACCGCAGATACCTCTCATTCCATCGATTAATAATGGCACAGGGGACGGTCAGCGAGCAGGTCACACCGCAGATACCTCTCATTCCATCGATTAATAATGGCACAGGGGACGGTCAGCGAGCAGGTCACACCGCAGATACCTCTCATTCCATCGATTAATAATAGCACAGGGGACGGTCAGCGAGCAGGTCACGCCGCAGATACCTCTCATTCCATCGATTAATAATGGCAGAGGGGACGGTCAGCGAGCAGGTCACACACCGCAGATACCTCTCATTCCATCGATTAATAATAGCACAGGGGACGGTCAGCGAGCAGGTCACACACCGCAGATACCTCTCATTCCATCGATTAATAATGGCACAGGGGACGGTCAGCGAGCAGGTCACGCCGCAAATACCTCTCATTCCATCGATTAATAATAGCACAGGGGACGGTCAGCGAGCAGGTCACACCGCAGATACCTCTCATTCCATCGATTAATAATGGCACAGGGGACGGTCAGCGAGCAGGTCACACCGCAGATACCTCTCATTCCATCGATTAATAATAGCACAGGGGACGGTCAGCGAGCAGGTCACGCCGCAGATACCTCTCATTCCATCGATTAATAATGGCACAGGGGACGGTCAGCGAGCAGGTCACACCGCAGATACCTCTCATTCCATCGATTAATAATGGCACAGGGGACGGTCAGCGAGCAGGTCACACACCGCAGATACCTCTCGTTCCATCAATTAATAATGGCAGAGGGGACGGTCAGCGAGCAGGTCACACCGCAGATACCTCTCATTCCATCGATTAATAATGGCACAGAGGACGGTCAGCGAGCAGGTCACGCCGCAGATACCTCTCATTCCATCGATTAATAATGACACAGGGGACGGTCAGCGAGCAGGTCACACCGCAGATACCTCTCGTTCCATCGATTAATAATGGCACAGGGGACGGTCAGCGAGCAGGTCACACCGCAGATACCTCTCATTCCATCGATTAATAATGGCACAGGGGACGGTCAGCGAGCAGGTCACACACCGCAGATACCTCTCGTTCCATCGATTAATAATGGCACAGAGGACGGTCAGCGAGCAGGTCACACCGCAGATACCTCTCGTTCCATCGATTAATAATGACACAGAGGACGGTCAGCGAGCAGGTCACACCGCAGATACCTCTCATTCCATCGATTAATAATGGCACAGGGGACGGTCAGCGAGCAGGTCACACCGCAGATACCTCTCATTCCATCGATTAATAATGGCACAGAGGACGGTCAGCGAGCAGGTCACGCCGCAAATACCTCTCATTCCATCGATTAATAATGGTACAGGGGACGGTCAGTGAGCAGGTCACACCGCAGATACCTCTCATTCCATCGATTAATAATGGCAGAGGGGACGGTCAGCGAGCAGGTCACACACCGCAGATACCTCTCATTCCATCGATTAATAATAGCACAGGGGACGGTCAGCGAGCAGGTCACGCCGCAGATACCTCTCATTCCATCGATTAATAATAGCACAGAGGACGGTCAGCGAGCAGGTCACACCGCAGATACCTCTCATTCCATCGATTAATAATGGCACAGGGGACGGTCAGCGAGCAGGTCACACCGCAGATACCTCTCATTCCATCGATTAATAATGGCACAGGGGACGGTCAGCGAGCAGGTCACACCGCAGATACCTCTCATTCCATCGATTAATAATGGCAGAGGGGACGGTCAGCGAGCAGGTCACACCGCAGATACCTCTCATTCCATCGATTAATAATGGCACAGAGGACGGTCAGCGAGCAGGTCACACCGCAGATACCTCTCATTCCATCGATTAATAATGGCACAGGGGACGGTCAGCGAGCAGGTCACACCGCAGATACCTCTCATTCCATCGATTAATAATGGCACAGAGGACGGTCAGCGAGCAGGTCACACCGCAGATACCTCTCATTCCATCGATTAATGGCACAGGGGACGGTCAGCGAGCAGGTCACACCGCAGATACCTCTCATTCCATCGATTAATAATGGCAGAGGGGACGGTCAGCGAGCAGGTCACACCGCAGATACCTCTCATTCCATCGATTAATAATGGCACAGAGGACGGTCAGCGAGCAGGTCACACCGCAGATACCTCTCATTCCATCGATTAATAATGGCACAGGGGACGGTCAGCGAGCAGGTCACACACCGCAGATACCTCTCATTCCATCGATTAATAATGGCACAGAGGACGGTCAGCGAGCAGGTCACGCCGCAGATACCTCTCATTCCATCGATTAATAATGGCACAGAGGACGGTCAGCGAGCAGGTCACACCGCAGATACCTCTCATTCCATCGATTAATAATGGCACAGGGGACGGTCAGCGAGCAGGTCACGCCGCAGATACCTCTCATTCCATCGATTAATAATGGCACAGAGGACGGTCAGCGAGCAGGTCACGCCGCAGATACCTCTCATTCCATCGATTAATAATGGCACAGGGGACGGTCAGCGAGCAGGTCACACACCGCAGATACCTCTCATTCCATCGATTAATAATGGCAGAGGGGACGGTCAGCGAGCAGGTCACGCCGCAAATACCTCTCATTCCATCGATTAATAATGGCACAGGGGACGGTCAGCGAGCAGGTCACACCGCAGATACCTCTCATTCCATTGATTAATAGTGAAGGATTTTGTATCTTCACACAAAGTATTAAAGCTTTTCTTCAAGAAATTAACATATCTATGATAGTGGAAATCACAAATACTTGACTCCCTGCGCCCATGAGAAAAGGGGGAAGCCATGAGATGTAGAATATTGTTCATCTAAAGGATTCGGACCACCGTGAATTACTTTTTCTTTTACTGTGATTCGTGTATTTGATCCAAAGCAAAAAAAAAGCCGGGTGACCATCCTGTACGGGCGTCATCATTCCTGCCAGGGCGTGTGGCTGAATTGTAGCCCTCCAATTCCTGCACAGATGACACATGGTGAGATGATCCCGAGCTCTGCTACATCTGTACATTCACTGGTGTACCGGGTGGGCTAGAGTGGGCGCTCAGTGTTTGGGGCTGTGAGGAACCTGTCTGCCTCAGCTAAACTGTAGAAATCGCTGCTCCCAGCAAGTTGGTGTCACGGCTCAGCAGAGCGCCGGTGATTGCACAAAGACCTTTTTATAATACTTTGATTTTCTGGAGAAATGAATTCAGGAAAATCCCGTAAAGTGTTTATTTCTGGGTGACCTTTATTAACCTGCATCTTAAGGCACCCCCGAGACTGGCTTATGTGGTCAATTAAGAAGGGAGTCAGTGTGCGCTGCCGCTCAGGAGTGGCACCTGAAGTCGGAGGGAGATTTGGCAGCGGGATGGGTCAACACACATCCAAATTCCGAACGTTCTGTTCTTATTCCTTGTTTTGTCGCATAAGAAGCCCCCGGTGTGAATTTCCAGCGATTTCTGAGGACAGAACCAAATGTATCACACATCGTTCTTATTGTTTATTGTCGTTTTACGATGATACATTTTTCCGTCCATCATCAGTTGGACTTCAGACATAATGAAGCATGAGGCTGCAGATCTCTGCTGTGACCGGCGAGGCTATCCTGGAGATAAGCCTGCACAAGTCTGGAGGACGCCGCTCTGATTAGCATATTTAGGGTGAATGTGAGGTGGCACGGTGCGGCGGACACCCGAGGATGACACCAAAATATACGGAGGCACAAGGGGACTCGTTACACTCATTGCTACGTTTCCTTCTATTTGTGCTGTGATGACTGGAGCTTCATCATTTATAGAGATTTGAGGGTAGTTGCCTCCAGCATCGGACATTGATGTCGGCTTATAGGGGCTCACTGGTTCGCCCTGGCTGGTTTTATGCCTCAAGGGAATAAGAAGTGCGACCTTTCTAATCTGCCCCTCATTAATGTATTGTTCTCCCCGGAGCAGAAAATCATGAACTGCAGTGTCAGGAGCAATGGGAGGCCGTGAAGTGAGACTTTATTAGCTGGGGCTCAGCATTATGGAGTCATATTATTTACACCGCCGGAAAGGAAGTGCTGCACAACATGCTGTCGCCATCTCTGTACATGTAACACTTGACTCGTGGCATCCTAGCCAGCTTAATCTCCCGTGACCTGGCCGGCTTCATCTCCCGCGTCCTGGCCGGCTTCATCTCCCGTGTCCTACGCTGCTTTCTGGCCGACTTCATCTCTTGCGTCCTGGCCATCTTCATCTCCCGTATCCTACACTGCGTCCTGGCCGTCTTCATCTCCCGCGTCCTGGCCGTCTTCATCTCCCGCGTCCTGGCCGGCTTCATCTCCCGACCTAGCCGGCTTCATCTCCCGTATCCTACACTGCGTCCTGGCCGTCTTCATCTCCCGCGTCCTGGCCGTCTTCATCTCCCGCGTCCTGGCCGGCTTCATCTCCCGCGTCCTGGCCGTCTTCATCTCCCGCGTCCTGGCCGGCTTCATCTCCCGACCTAGCCGGCTTCATCTCCCGTGTCCTACACTGCTTTCTGGTCGACTTCATCTCCTGCGTCCTGGCCGGCTTTATCTCCCGCGTCCTGGCCGTCTTCATCTTCCGCGTCCTGGCCGACTTCATCTCCCGCGTCCTGGCCGTCTTCATCTCCCGCGTCCTGGCCGGCTTCATCTCCCGCGTCCTGGCCGGCTTCATCTCCCGCGTCCTGGCCGTCTTCATCTTCCGCGTCCTGGCCGTCTTCATCTCCCGCGTCCTGGCCGGCTTCATCTCCCGCGTCCTGGCAGGCTTCATCTCCCGCGTTCTGGCCGGCTTCATCTCCTGCTTCCTGGCAGGCTTCATCTCCCGCGTTCTGGCCGGCTTCATCTCCCACGTCCTGGCAGGCTTCATCTCCCACGTCCTGGCAGGCTTCATCTCCCGCGTCCCGGCAGGCTTCATCTCCCGCGTCCTGGCAGGCTTCATCTCCCGCGTCCTGGCAGGCTTCATCTCCCGCGTCCTGGCAGGCTTCATCTCCCGCGTTCTGGCTGGCTTCATCTCCCGCGTCCTGGCAGGCTTCATCTCCCGCGTCCTGGCCGGCTTCATCTCCCGCGTCCTGGCCGGCTTCATCTCCCGCGTCCTGGCAGGCTTCATCTCCCGCGTCCTGGCAGGCTTCATCTCCCGCGTTCTGGCCGGCTTCATCTCCCACGTCCTGGCCGGCTTCATCTCCCGCGTCCTGGCAGGCTTCATCTCCCGCGTCCTGGCCGGCTTCATCTCCCGCGTCCTGGCCGACTTCATCTCCCGCGTCCTGGCCGGCTTCATCTCCCGCGTCCTGGCCGGCTTCATCTCCCGCGTCCTGGCCGGCTTCATCTCCCACGTCCTGGCCGGCTTCATTTCCCGCGTCCTGGCCTGCTTCATCTCCCGACCTGGTCGACTTCATCTCCCGCGTCCTGGCCGGCTTCATCTCCCGCGTCCTGGCCGGCTTCATCTCCCGCGTCCTGGCCGGCTTCATCTCCCGACCTGGCCGGCTTCATCTCCCGCGTCCTGGCCGGCTTCATCTCCCACGTCCTGGCCGGCTTCATCTCCCGCGTCCTGGCCGGCTTCATCTCCCGCGTCCTGGCCGGCTTCATCTCCCGCGTCCTGGCCGGCTTCATCTCCCGCGTCCTGGCCGGCTTCATTTCTTGTGTCCTACATTGGACTCTCCATTTCTCATTCTTTACTTCCCATGAATTTCATTATTTCGGAATGCTATAAATCAGATGACCGTCTACCGAACATCAGCGCACATTAGGGAATTTGCTTGATGTGAATGTGTATAATCGGCAAATCAGTTCACTTATTCTGTTCTATGTCTAGAGAATCGCATGGATCAATTCACTCGGCTCAGCTCCACGAGTGACCAGAAGGTTTCATTATTAGTTTACTGTCCCCTTCTGATCTGGGGAATTGTTTTGCAGTTACACAAGTTGCTGCCACATTTTATATAACAACCAAAGATTATTTAATATGAGAGAAAGAAGAAATGTCAGGAATGATCACCATTCTGTGATCAGTTGTGTGATGTAATCTGCTGCCATCTAGTGGTCATTGTGCCATGAAATCTGACCCGCGATCCTTCTGCCAGCGCCCTTCTCTTGGTATGACAAGCCATGCAGCGATGGGAGCTCGGCCCTGCAGAGATGGGAGCGCTGCCCTGCAGCGATGGGAGCGGGGCCCTGCAGCGATGGGAGCGGGGCCCTGCAGCGATGGAAGCGGGGCCCTGCAGAGATGGGAGTGCGGCCCTGCAGAGATGGGAGCGGGGTCCTGCAGCTATGGGAGCTGGGTCGTGCAGCGATGGGAGCGGGGACGTGCAGCGATGGGAGCGTGGCCCTGCAGAAATGGGAGCGTGGCCGTGCAGTGATGGGAGTGTGGCCCTGCAGAGATGGGAGCTGGGCCGTGCAGCGATGGGAGCAGGGCCCTGCAGCAATGGGAGCGTGGCCGTGCAGCGATGGGAGTGTGGCCCTGCAGCGATGGGAGCAGGGCCCTGCAGCAATGGGAGCGTGGCCCTGCAGCGATGGGAGCGTGGCCCTGCAGAGATGGGAGCGTGGCCCTGCAGAGATGGGAGCAGGGCCCTGCAGCAATGGGAGCATGGCCGTGCAGCGATGGGAGTGTGGCCCTGCAGCGATGGGAGCAGGGCCCTGCAGCAATGGGAGCGTGGCCCTGCAGCGATGGGAGCGTGGCCCTGCAGAGATGGGAGCGTGGCCCTGCAGCGATGGGAGCGGGACCCTGCAGCGATGGGAGTGTGGCCCTGCAGAGATGGGAGCTGGGCCGTGCAGCGATGGGAGCAGGGCCCTGCAGCAATGGGAGCGTGGCCCTGCAGAGATGGGAGTGCGGCCCTGCAGCGATGGGAGCGGGACCCTGCACCGATGGGAGCGGGACCCTGCAGCGATGGGAGTGCGGCCCTGCAGAGATGGGAGCGCGGCCCTGCAGCGATGGGAGTGCGGCCCTGCAGAGATGGGAGTGCGGCCCTGCAGAGATGGGAGTGCGGCCCTGCAGAGATGGGAGTGCGGCCCTGCACCGATGGGAGCGGGACCCTGCAGATATGGGAGTGCGGCCCTGCAGAGATGGGAGCGCGGCCCTGCAGAGATGGGAGTGCGGCCCTGCAGAGATGGGAGCGGGACCCTGCACCGATTGGAGCGGGACCCTGCAGAGATGGGAGTGCGGCCCTGCAGAGATGGGAGCGCGGCCCTGCAGAGATGGGAGTGCGGCCCTGCAGAGATGGGAGCGGGACCCTGCACCGATGGGAGCGGGACCCTGCAGCGATGGGAGTGCGGCCCTGCAGAGATGGGAGCGCGGCCCTGCAGCGATGGGAGTGCGGCCCTGCAGAGATGGGAGTGCGGCCCTGCAGAGATGGGAGTGCGGCCCTGCAGAGATGGGAGCGGGACCCTGCACCGATGGGAGCGCGGCCCTCCAGAGATGGGAGCGCGGCCCTGCAGAGATGGGAGTGCGGCCCTGCAGAGATGGGAGCGGGACCCTGCAAAGATGGGAGCGGGACCCTGCAGAGATGGGAGTGCGGCCAGTGGCTCTTGTAGCATTTGCTATGTGCATGGACTCTCATTTCGATGATTAGTAAATGCTGCCCACTTCTGCCGGCACGCACTGATTTTTCTCGTTACTTTTTCTGGTCTTTTATGTCCCGTTATGTTACTTGATTGTGATACCGTCTGCAGGAGGCAGAACTTTTGTCGGCTGCTAGACTCGGGAATGATTGGGATGGTTTTTATTTTGAGCTGTTTATTGGGCTGTTACTGGAGCAGAGTTAATTCTGTCTCCTCCCGTCCTATCCTGAGCAGCGGACGAGGGAACAATGTCGCACGTCTTCATTAAGTTTACACACAATAATAAAATGGATGCCAGCTCCGACAGCTGGCGTTTGTCTCCCTTTGCTTTTATTCTTCCTGAAGTGTCGGTATTCTTGACACTCGCCGTTCAGTCATTTCTGGTGAATTTTCTATCGCATCAAGTCATAAAGTGCAAGCGAGAGGCAGGAGCCGCTAATGGAGGACATTAGTTTTATTTCATGCGATGATGTCGCAGTTTTACTGTAAATCTTGCGGCATCTGAGTTTTTAATATTCTGGTTTGATGCTTCAGAATATAAAATGTTTTGTATAATGCAACGCTTTAGTCATTTCTTATGACTCTTAATAAAAGCATAAGACAGGTAAAAACCCCACAATAAGTGGGGGACGAAGCAGATCGTGCACTATAAAAACATGTCCTAATTTATGTTTGTTTCCGGATGTGAAATATCAGCAGGTTGTAAGGAGCGCGGCGTTCAGTGGTCAGAAGTTCATTACATGCAGTGCCGTGTGGATATAAAAGCCCCCGAACACCGTGTGATAACGACCACGGCCGCTCCCAGATATCCCGCCATTGTGGTAACAGGCAGAAGTGGGATCAATCACCAGCGAGGGACAATTGTCACAACTAACAACGATGAGAATTACACATAAACCTCAGAAGTATCCTGTGAGCTGCACGCCGACACCTTTCCTGCGCTGACACACTGTAACAAGCTGCACAGGAGACAGACTGGGCTGCTGCAGCGTTTCTTATTACTTACTTTTAAAGCCCCCTTAATTTCAGGAAGCTGCACATGTGAAAAGAGGGGATGCATATATATGCCGGGTGCGGAGGGAGAACCGACCCTGCCCTCAGGGGCTTATAGTCTACAGTGCAGGGGGGAAGGAGACCGTGGGTCGGGGGGTTACAGTGGCTCCAGTGGTGATGGGGGGGACAGAGGGGTCATTGCAGGCTGTGATGTGGAGGGACAGTGGGGTCATTACAGGCTGTGATATGGGGGAACAGCGGGGTCATTGCAGGCTGTGATGTGGAGGGACAGTGGGGTCATTACAGGCTGTGATATGGGGGAACAGCGGGGTCATTGCAGGCTGTGATGTGGGAGGACAGAGGGGTCATTACAGGCTGTGATGTGGAGCGACAGTGGGGTCATTACAGGCTGTGATATGGAGGACAGCGGGGTCATTGCAGGATGTGATGTGGAGGGACAGCGGGGTCATTACAGGCTGTGATGTGGAGGGATAGTGGGGTCATTACAGGCTGTGATATGGGGGACAGCGGGGTCATTGCAGGCTGTGATGTGGAGGGACAGTGGGGTCATTGCAGGCTGTGATGTGGAGGGACAGTGGGGTCATTACAGGCTGTGATGTGGGGGGACAGCGGGGTCATTGCAGGTTGTGATGTGGAGGGACAGCGGGGTCATTACAGGCTGTGATATGGAGGGACAGCGGGGTCATTGCAGGCTGTGATGTGGGAGGACAGAGGGGTCATTGCAGGCTGTGATGTGGGGGGACAGCGGGGTCATTACAGGCTGTGATGTGGGAGGACAGAGGGGTCATTGCAGGCTGTGATGTGGGGGGACTCTGATCCTGTGTGCACCACTCTAGTCCCGTGTGCACCGCCCTGGTCCCGTGTGCACTGCCCTGGTTCTGGGTGTAGCTCCCTGGTCCCGTGTGCCCCTCCCTGGTCCTGTGTGCACCTCCCTGGTCCCGTGGGCACCGCCCTGGTGCACCACTCTGATCCTGTGTGCACCGCCCTAGTCCTGTGTGCGCCGCCCTGATTCCGTGTGCACCGCCCTGGTTCTGTGTGCAGCGCCCTGGTTCTGGTGCACCGCCCTGCGTGCAGATCCCTAGTCCTGCGTGCACTGACCTGGTCCACGGCCCTTGTCCTGTGTGCACCGCCCTGGTCGTGGTGCACCGCACTGGTCCTGTGTGCAGCGCCCTGGTCCTGTGTGCACCTCCCTTGTCCTGTGTGCAGCGCCCTGGTCCTGGTGCACCACCCTGGTCGTGTGTGCACCGTCCTGGTCCTGGTGCACCGCCCTTGTCCTGTGTGCACCGCCCTGGTCCTGCGTGCACCGCCCTGGTCCTGCGTGCAGCGCCCTGGCCCTGGTGTAGCGACCTGGTCCTGCGTGTAGCGCCTTGGCCTGCGTGCAGCGCCCTGGTGTTTCAACCTGGTCCTGCGTGCAGCACCCTGGCCCTGGTGCAGCGCCCTGGTCCTGCGTGCAGCGCCCTGGTCCTGCGTGCAGCGCCCTGGTCCTGCGTGCAGCGCCCTGGTCCTGTGTGCAGCGCCCTGGCCCTGGTGCTGCAGTACAATATATTGGCTGATTTCATATGTGATGTGTCAGGAATCTCAGCCGCTCGCAGCTTATGTGATCTGTGAATAAGCATCTGCCAGGATGGATTTGTGCATTGTCTGATCAGAGTCTTGTGTTCGGCAGGTCCAAGGTCACATGCCTCCTCTCATGATCCCCATCTTCTCACACGACCAGCGGACGTTGGCCGCGGCGGCTGCAGCCCAGCAGGGATTCCTCTTTCCCCCAGGACTAACCTACAAACCAGGTGGGTGACAAATGATGGTTTACTGTGAAGGAGTGTGTGTACAGAGGGTCTTGTACCAGGGAGGTCTGGGACAACCTTCTTTGTGTGAGTCTTTGTACTAAGCGAGTGCGCTAGAGTCAGATATGTGTCAGTAATTAAGAGGCGCCCGCGTCCTGCAGAACAAGGCGCATAGAGAAGAAGTGTGCAGCTCGTCCCCAGCCCCGGATCTGCACCATGATTCAGCCCACTTTCTGGGGTCAGTTATGCCAAATCTATCAGACCCTTTTTTTGGTAAGATCCACCCATTTATTTTTTTTTAAAGAAAAGGTTGAATAGCAAAAAAATAAAAAGTTGCAAATTATGACATAAATATGACATGAGCCATAACGTAGAACTTCTCTTATGCCAGAATGCCGACACCCAGACAAGGATGATGCATCTAAAGTGTGCCGTACACATCAAAATGGGAGGGACGCAGGGGCGGACATATCATTGGGGCAACCTGTGCGGTCGCACAGGGACCCAAGAGGTAAGGGGGGCCCATTTCTACCTCCAAAGCAGGTACAATTTAGCATTTTTAGGAACTCTTGGGCTGCAAAGGGCCGATATATTGTTCTTACACAGGAGCCCTTTTCAGTCTGTGTCTGCCAGTGGAAGGACATATAGAAAATACAGGTGCTTCTCACAAAATTAGAATATCATCAAAAAGTTAATTTATTTCAGTTCTCCAATGCAAAAAGTGAAGCTCCTATATTATATAGAGTCATTACACACAGAGGGATCTATTATATAGAGTCATTACACACAGAGGGATCTATTATATAGAGTCATTACACACAGAGGGATCTATTATATAGAGTCATTACACACAGAGGGATCTATTATATAGAGTCATTACACACAGAGGGATCTATTATATAGAGTCATTACACACAGAGGGATCTATTATATAGAGTCATTACACACAGAGGGATCTATTATATAGAGCCATTACACACAGAGGGATCTATTATATAGAGTCATTACACGCAGAGGGATCTATTATATAGAGCCATTACACACAGAGGGATCTATTATATAGAGTCATTACACGCAGAGGGATCTATTATATAGAGTGATTACACACAGAGGGATCTATTATATAGAGTCATTACACACAGAGCGATCTATTATATAGAGTCATTACACACAGAGCGATCTATTATATAGAGTCATTACACACAGAGGGATCTATTATATAGAGTCATTACACACAGAGGGATCTATTATATAGAGTCATTACACACAGAGCGATCTATTATATAGAGTCATTACACACAGAGCGATCTATTATATAGAGTCATTACACACAGAGGGATCTATTATATAGAGTCATTACACACAGAGGGATCTATTATATAGTCATTACACACAGAGCGATCTATTATATAGTCATTACACACAGAGCGATCTATTATATAGAGTCATTACACAGAGGGATCAATTATATAGAGTCATTACACACAGAGGGATCTATTATATAGAGTCATTACACACAGAGCTATCTATTATATAGAGTCATTACACGCAGAGGGATCTATTATATAGAGTCATTACACACAGAGGGATCTATTATATAGAGTCATTACACACAGAGGGATCTATTATATAGAGTCATTACACACAGAGTGATCTATTATATAGAGTCATTACACACAGAGGGATCTATTATATAGAGCCATTACACACAGAGGGATCTATTATATAGAGTCATTACACACAGAGGGATCTATTATATAGAGTCATTACACACAGAGCGATCTATTATATAGAGTCATTACACACAGAGGGATCTATTATATAGAGTCATTACACACAGAGGGATCTATTATACAGAGTCATTACACGCAGAGGGATCTATTATATAGTCATTACACACAGGGATCTATTATATAGAGTCATTACACACAGAGGGATCTATTATATAGAGCCATTACACACAGAGGGATCTATTATACAGAGTCATTACACGCAGAGGGATCTATTATATAGTCATTACACACAGGGATCTATTATATAGAGTCATTACACGCAGAGGGATCTATTATATAGAGTCATTACACACAGAGGGATCTATTATATAGAGTCATTACACACAGAGGGATCTATTATATAGAGTCATTACACGCAGAGCGATCTATTATATAGAGTCATTACACACAGAGCGATCTATTATATAGAGTCATTACACGCAGAGGGATCTATTATATACAGTCATTACACACAGAGGGATCTATTATATAGAGACATTACACACAGAGGGATCTATTATATAGAGTCATTACACACAGAGGGATCTATTATATAGAGTCATTACACACAGAGGGATCTATTATATAGTCATTACACACAGAGGGATCTATTATATAGAGTCATTACACGCAGAGCGATCTATTATATAGAGTCATTACACACAGAGCGATCTATTATATAGTCATTACACACAGAGGGATCTATTATATAGAGTCATTACACACAGAGGGATCTATTATATAGAGTCATTACACACAGAGGGATCTATTATATAGAGTCATTACACACAGAGGGATCTATTATATAGAGTCATTACACACAGAGGGATCTATTATATAGAGTCATTACACACAGAGGGATCTATTATATAGAGTCATTACACGCAGAGCGATCTATTATATAGAGTCATTACACACAGAGGGATCTATTATATAGAGTCATTACACACAGAGGGATCTATTATATAGAGTCATTACACACAGAGGGATCTATTATATAGAGTCATTACACGCAGAGCGATCTATTATATATAGTCATTACACACAGAGCGATCTATTATATAGAGTCATTACACACAGAGGATCTATTATATAGAGTCATTACACACAGAGGGATCTATTATATAGAGTCATTACACACAGAGGGATCTATTATATAGAGTCATTACACACAGAGGGATCTATTATATAGAGTCATTACACACAGAGGGATCTATTATATAGAGTCATTACACACAGAGGGATCTATTATATAGAGTCATTACACACAGGGATCTGTTATATAGAGTCATTACACACAGAGGGATCTATTATATAGTCATTACACACAGAGGGATCTATTATATAGTCATTACACACAGAGGGATCTATTTCACGGGTTTATTTCTGTTAATGTTGATGATTATGGCTTACAGCCAATGAAAACACAAAAGTCATTATCTCAGTAAATTAGAATACTTTATAACAACAGCTTGAAAAATGTTTTTAAAATCCGAAATATCTGTTCAGTAAATGCCTCAATACTTGGTCGGCTCCTTCTGCATCAATTACTGCATCAATGCGGCAATGTGGCATGGAGGGATCAGCCTGTGGCATGGAGGGATCAGCCTGTGGCATGGAGGGATCAGCCTGTGTCATGGAGGGATCAGCCTGTGTCATGGAGGGATCAGCCTGTGGCATGGAGGGGATCAGCCTGTGGCATGGAGGGGATCAGCCTGTGGCATGGAGGGATCAGCCTGTGGCATGGAGGGGATCAGCCTGTGGCATGGAGGGATCAGCCTGTGGCATGGAGTGATCAGCCTGTGGCATGGAGGGATCAGCCTGTGGCATGGAGGGATCAGCCTGTGGCACTGCTGAGGGGTTATGGAAGCCCAGGTGGCTTTGATAGCAGCCTTCAGCTCGTCTGCATTGCTGGCTCTGGGGTCTCATCTTCCTCTTGACAATACCCCATAGATTCTCTGTAATAGATTCTCTATGGGGTTAAGGTCAGGCGAGTTTGCTGACAATCAAGCACAGTGATACTGTTGTGTGTAAACCAGGTGTTGGTACTTCTGGCCGTGTGGACAGGGGCCAAGTCCTGCTGGAGAATGACATTTCCATCTCCATAAAGCTTGTCGGCAGAGGGAAGCATGAAGTGCTGTAAAATGTCCTAGTAGACGGCGGCGCTGACTTTGGTCTTGATAAAACACAGTGGACCTAAACCAGCAGATGACATGGCCCCCCAAACCATCACTGATTGTGGAGACTTCACACTAGACCTCCAGCAGCTTGGATTGTGGCCTCTCCACTCTTCCTCCAGACTCTGGGACCTTGTGGAGTGTGTCAGTGACTGCCTTCTGGACATCTGTCAAGTCAGCAGTCTTCCCCATGATTGTGGAGCCTACTAACAGACTAAGGGACCTTTTTAAATGCTTCGGAAGCCTTTGCAGGTGTTTTTTGTTAATTATTCTAATTTATTGAGATAATGACTTTTGTGTTTTCATTGGCTGTAAGCCATAATCATCAACAATAACAGAAATAAACACGTGAAATAGATCCCTCTGTGTGTAATGACTCTATATAATATAGGAGTTTCACTGTTATGCTCGCGCCCGGACTGACTGGCGTGAGCGTGATTAGTGATCCCACTGTACCATGAACCGGAGAGTGCCTGGAGGGGTGTAACTAAGTATCAACCCGATCCGACCAAGGTCACACGGCGGCTTAGTCGACTCCGTGGACCAAGGAGGAACCGAGCTGAGGGACCAGGTGCGACTCCAGGTCAGACCCCGGTCACAGTTGTTGACCCACACCGGGGAATGCAGGAACAGGCAGGTTAGTATTGGCAAGTACGGCTGGTATGCAGACAGGTGGGCACTGGCAAGACGGCTGGAGTGCAGACAGGGAGGTACTAGCAGGTTGGAGCGCAGGCTGGATAGGGTCCAGTACAGACTGGGAGACGGGTTCAGAGCCGCAGATGCGGTAGACAAGCAGAATAAAGCGAAACCGCAGGTGCGGTGGACAAGGCTGAGCAGAGCGAAACCGCAGGTGCGGTGGACAAGGCAGAGCAGAGCGAAACCGCAGGTGCGGTGGACAAGGCTGAGCAGAGCGAAACCGCAGGTGCGGTGGACAAGGCTGAGTAGAGCGAAACCGCAGGTGCGGTGGACAAGGCTGAGCAGAGCGAAACCGCAGGTGCGGTGGACAAGGCTGAGCAGAGCGAAACCGCAGGTGCGGTGGACAAGGCTGAGCAGAGCGAAACCGCAGGTGCGGTGGACAAGGCTGAGCAGAGCGAAACCGCAGGTGCGGTGGACAAGGCTGAGCAGAGCGAAACCGCAGGTGCGGTGGACAAGGCTGAGCAGAGCGAAACCGCAGGTGCAGTGGACAAGGCTGAGCAGAGCGAAACCGCAGGTGCGGTGGACAAGGCTGAGCAGAGCGAAACCGCAGGTGCGGTGGACAAGGCTGAGCAGAGCGAACCGCAGGTGCGGTGGACAAGGCAGAGCAGAGCGAAACCGCAGGTGCGGTGGACAAGGCAGAGCGGAGCGAAACCGCCGGAGCGGTGGGCAAGGCAGAGTGGAGAGGGCTCTGTTCACATGGAACAGACAGGAAAATGCAGGAAGATGGCTAGAACACAGGAGGAAGATACGGAGGAAGGGAAAAGGGACAAGCAGAACCAGATGCACACAAGGTACTTCACATGAAGTAGCGAGTGGACACAAAACTCACAAACAGAAGTACAGAGACAACGAGTTGGAGTTAGGTGCAGGTTCAGATACTGCAGGAAAGGGGAAGGTACGGACATAGAGACAAACAGGTAACAGGCTAGGATACAGTTCAGACAGGAACTGCTACTGCAATGAGATACAAGAACGAGCCTGGGTATACAGCCCCCAGAGTGGCGGGAACAGACTAGAAGTCAGAGATAACAGGTCTGGGAATGCAGCCCCCAGAATGGCGGAGACAGACTAGAAACAGGACAGGACCTGGCAATTCAGTAGCAAAGACTAACTGAGTGAAGGTGTTGCTCAGGCACCTCCTACTGGGTGGTTTAAATATCCAGTGACTCACAGCAATAGTCTGTGGTGCGCCCACAGCAGCCACAAGAATCAGGAAGTAACCGGGCCGCCCCCCTAAACAGTCAGTCAGGAGACATGCACATAGCATGAACTGGAGCAAGGTTTGTAGGCTGGACTGACAGGTAAGATTGCGGTCTTGCATAGTAGGAGGTGGTGCACTATGCAAGCACGCCGCAAGGGATGTTACATTCACTTTTTGAATTGAAGAGCTGAAATAAATTAACTTTTGATAATATTCTAATTTTGTGAGAAGCACCTGTATATATATTTACATACATACAGCGGGTGAAATAAAGATTGAACACGTCACCAAGTAAATCTACTGGTAAAGGTGCTATTTACATAAAATTCTCCCCAGATCTCGGTAACAACCCGTCCGATCCACACAGGGAGGAAATCACCATAGATCCATAAATTATATGTAATAATGAGAAATGATGCAGGGGAACACGTGAAGAGAAAGAGGAGCAAAAAGCACTGGAAAGTGCTGACACCGGCTGAGAGCTATCAGCAATTAGAGAGTAATCCTGACACTTAGTGACCAATAATATCAGCTGGTTGAAGGCCAATAAAAAGGAGTCTCATTACCAAGGGGCCACACAAGAGACATACTTTAAAATGTATGGAAGGAACTAAAGCTCAGAGATCATAGAAGTATCCCATGGAAGCTTCAGGATGTGACGAGTGTTTGTGTGGAAGAATGGGCTAAAATCACAGCTGAGCAATGCCTGCGACTAGTTTCTCCATACAGGAGGAATCGTGGAGCTTCATCACCAGCAAAGGCTTTTATACAAAGTATCAATTACATGTCAGTAACGTGATCAGTACCTCTCCCGGTGTCATCTCTCATTATTACTCATCATTTATGGATCTATGGGGATTTCCTCCCTGTGTGGATCGGACGGGTTGTTACTGAGATCTGGGGAGAATTTCATGTCAATAGCACCTTTACCAGTAGATTTACTGAGAACATTGGTGACGTGTCCAATACTTATTTCACCCGCTATATATCTCACCTCCACATAGTCTGTAGCCGAGTACAATTCAGGGGAACATGTAGAAACAGGAGAGGACACTGAGCACAAGAGCTTACAATCTATGAAGTAACACGGCATACTTTCTATGAGCTCTTTTGTTAGTTTGTCACAGACTGCTTGATAGGAAAAGCTGGAGAAACTTCCATCAGTTTTTTATTTTCATATGAGAAAAACTAATTAAACTCAGATGGTAAAAACTTGACGTTGACCAATCGCTGATAAAAATCACTGATGTCTGAATGAGCCCTAAGACTAAGTTCACATGTGCAGTAATTACGTATTTGAAACTGATCCAATGAGCAAAATAAAACCAAAAGACACTTAAAAAAGAGAAATGGATGGCTATTTAATGGATCCTTCTTACATAGACTTAATTGTAAAAGAAAAAAACAACAACAAAAAGTCATCCAGTTACAAGACATTTTTAGCCAGGTAGATGAGTCTGCACATGTATTGCTGCTGGATCCATCTCACATAGACGATTACTGGACACGTGAACTCGGCCTAAGTCTCCTGGAATGACCGAGGGTCCCAGACTCTGAGCGGCCGGTAAATAATCTGGACCCCGCCGAAACCTCCCAGAAACCAGCGATTCCCGAAGGCTTCTTGTGCCCCCGCAGCTAAACGCACAATAGTGGAGGCAAATTCCAAACAGAAGACAATGTGCGCGGAGAGACGTGGCCTCTGAAGGAGGTACGGCGAGATATGAAAGTATCCAGCGCTGTCCAGGAGGAATACTGAGAAACATTGGCAAGCGTAAAATAGGAGCAACCCCAAGATAGAAGTGCTTGTGTAAGCAATGGTGCAGCTGCCATCACACCTACAAGGTGTCACCGCCAGGCAATTGTGGCCCCAGCGTCCTCCTCACTGTGGCCCCGGCGTCTTCCCTACTGTGGCCCCGGCATCCTGCGCACTGTGGCCCCGGCGTCCTCCCCACTGTGGCCCCGGCGTCCTCCCCACTATGGCCCCGGCGTCCTGCGCACTGTGGCCCCGGCATCCTGCGCGCTGTGGCCCCGGCGTCCTCCCCGCTGTGGCCCCGGCGTCCTCCCCTCTGTGGCCCTGGCGTCCTCCCCACTGTGGCCCCGGGGTCCTCCGCACTGTGGCCCCGGTGTCCTCCCCACTGTGGCCCCGGTGTCTTCCCTACTGTGGCCCCGGCATCCTCCCCACTGTGGCCCCGGCGTCCTCCCCACTGTGGCCCCGGCATCCTGCGCATTGTGGCCCCAGCGTCCTCCCCACTGTGGCCCTGGCTTCTTCCCTACTGTGGCCCCGGCATCCTGCGCACTGTGGCCCCGGCGTCCTCCCCACTGTGGCCCCGGCGTCCTCCCCACTGTGGCCCCGACGTTCTCCCCACTGTGGCCCCGGCGTCCTCCCCACTGTGGCCCCGGCGTGCTCCCCACTGTGGCCCCGGCGTCCTCCCTACTGTGGCCCCGGCATCCTCCCCACTGTGGCCCCAGCGTCCTCCCCACTGTGGCCCTGGCTTCTTCCCTACTGTGGCCCCGGCATCCTGCGCACTGTGGCCCCGGCGTCCTCCCCACTGTGGCCCCGGCGTCCTCCCCACTGTGGCCCCGACATTCTCCCCACTGTGGCCCCGGCGTCCTCCCCACTGTGGCCCCGACGTTCTCCCCACTGTGGCCCCGGCGTCCTCCCCACTGTGGCCCCGGCGTGCTCCCCACTGTGGCCCCGGCGTCCTCCCTACTGTGGCCCCGGCATCCTCCCCACTGTGGCCCCAGCGTCCTCCCCACTGTGGCCCTGGCTTCTTCCCTACTGTGGCCCCGGCATCCTGCGCACTGTGGCCCCGGCGTCCTCCCCACTGTGGCCCCGGCGTCCTCCCCACTGTGGCCCCGACATTCTCCCCACTGTGGCCCCGGCGTCCTCCCCACTGTGGCCCCGGCGTGCTCCCCACTGTGGCCCCGGCGTGCTCCCCACTGTGGCCCCGGCGTCCTCCCTACTGTGGCCCCGGCATCCTCCCCACTGTGGCCCCTGTGTCGTCCCCACTGTGGTCCCGGCGTCCTCCCCACTGTGGCCCCGGCGTCCTCCTCACTGTGGCCCCGGCGTCCTCCTCACTGTGGCCCCGGCGTCCTCCGCACTGTGGCCCCGGCGTCCTCCTCACTGTGGCCCCGGCGTCCTCTGCACTGTGGCCCCGGCGTCCTCCTCACTGGGGCCCCGGCGTCCTCCTCACTGTGGCCCCGGCGTCCTCCTCACTGTGGCCCCGGCGTCCTCCTCACTGTGGCCCCGGCGTCCTCCGCACTGGGGCCCCGGCGTCCTCCTCACTGTGGCCCCGGCGTCCTCCTCACTGTGGCCCCGGCGTCCTCCGCACTGTGGCCCCGGCGTCCTCCTCACTGTGGCCCCGGCTTCCTTCCCACTGTGGCCCCGGCGTCCTCCACACTGTGGCCCCGGCGTCCTCCCCACTGTGGCCCTCGTCTCTAGGACGTTTGAAGAGGGATGATCCATTTAGCAGCTTAGTGAACGGCCACCTTGTAATATGAAGTGAATTGGTGGAGGATGGATTATTAGCTGTCCGCTCTCAGCTGCATCAGACGTTCTTCAGCCACACTTTCTTTGCACTTGGCCGCCCCGCTCCTTCCCCGATATCCTTGCTGTCTCTTCGTACCTTTTTACTAAACAGCGACTAATCGTTTTTGTGTAGAAATTCTCACCCTTAATGAGCGACAAGAAATTATAAAAAATGCAGTGAAATTGAATTAACAAATTAGAAATAGAAAACTTTGCTTCCGCTCCGCCGCCTCCATTCACAACTTGTGTTTCCGCCATTTGTTACAAATTACCTGGAAGGTGTGAGCGGCTCGTCCACAGTCACAGCTTCCCGCATGTGTCCCAGACTAACGAGGGAGGACAGCAAGCGTCTGGGTGCAAGGACACGGTGCAAGGACACCGAAGAGACTGACACTCAGGATCTCCCAGCGTTTATGTGTGAAAGACGCCAAAGTCTTATGAAGGCCAACTCCACATGTGGTGAATATCAGCGCTCCTAAACTGTACCCAAAATATCGCACCGCCAGGGATGCCGACCCAATACAATGTAGTACAGACTGGACTCGCACAGGATGGTGTGAGCCAGGAGCCGACACGGGGGCCACAATCTGCACCCGGCTGTCCCGCCTGCAGCCCAGCTCTCAGGAAATCCATGGAACTACTTCACTTGTGTCCACAGCCTAAGACTGTGCACAATCTTCTCTATACAAGACTGAAAATCTGCTTTCCGCTGCCGTCTACTGTGCAGCGCTCTCCTGGGGATACGGGCCATCTTCTGAGCAGCTTTTCCTCTTCAATGCTGTCACTTCTGTGTGGTGGCTCCTCATGGGATCTGCTCCAAACTAGACTCTGTCCAATCAAAAGGCAGCAACACCCTTCAGGAAAAACTCTTCAAAATCTGCTCCAGAGAAGGAAAAACATATCACTGTATGAGGAACCATCCTTGAAGAGGATCCGCTGAGCTGAGGGGTTGTTATACAAGGACTCCCCTTCACTTTGCTCCTTCCATGGAAGTCACGGACCCTTCTCTGTGTTCTGTGAAATCTTGTAAGATCTTCTGTTTTGTTTTAACATGAGATCTCCTCATCTCCACTCATGTTTCCTGGGATCTGCTGAGCAGCACTAATTTTCTTTGGGATCTGCTATGACACAGACATTTCTGCCTCAATAAGGTTCCCCGCGGTGACCAGATCCTAGCTGTTCTCGGCTCTGCGCAGGCCATGGTCGTAGGACACTTAGGTCACCAGGTTGCCCCGATGTTGATCTGTTCCACTCCCGAGGAGCCGGGACTCACATGAACTTCAGTGATGAGGACGAGGGAAGGATCTCATGACAGATAGTGATCGGGGGAATCTTTGCTCGATGTTCACTCCTCAACTTGATCCCTCATAAATATCGCTACAAAGAGTCACACAAAATTGCGTCCGGATCTTGTGAAAAAAGTAAAAATCTACATGCCATGAGGATTCTGCGGACCCCATGACACTTAAGGATTGTATCCCTTTCTGTAAGAATGGACAGGGGCCCCGCGGCAACCCGCACTCCTGGTACTCTGTATGGAGATGTTCAGTCGGCCTTGTTCCACTGCCGTGGACATCACGGAGAGCAGCGATAGAGGGGGATCTTGTTGTAACACGTGTTCTGATCTTGCAGAAATCACAGGAATACCTCCTTCACCAAAACATCTGAAATCCAGATACAAATGTGAAGAAAAACTGCTGTAACATGTCAGCGGATCCCGTGCCAAGATTCTGGCAGCTGCTCACACTCGCCTCCGAACCCTTTCCCTCCCGGCCACACAGAGAAACACATCCTCCTCCACACGAGAAGACGGCCGGCTATGCTTCCTGTCAGTGAATAGCATCATTCTCCTTCATATCTAGATGATCAAACCTGCCCTGACCTAATCCTGCTCACACGTCTGCTGGACAGCGTATCAGTATAGGCAAGAGCCGTCAGCCTGGAGACCGGGACCGGAAAGAGAATAACCGTATATTCAAGGCTTACACTGATATAACCTCCAGACATGACACCATATGTGACTGATATCAGCCCCTCTTATATCGCTCCAGTACTGATATAACCTCCAGACATTACATCATATGTGACTGATATCAGCCCCTCTTATAACGCTCCAGTACTGATATAACCTCCAGACATGACACCATATGTGACTGATATCAGCCCCTCTTATAACGCTCCAGTACTGATATAACCTCCAGACATTACACCATATGTGACTGATATCAGCCCCTCTTATAACGCTCCAGTACTGATATAACCTCCAGACATTACATCATATGTGACTGATATCAGCCTCTCTTATAACGCTCCAGTACTGATATAACCTCCAGACATGACACCATATGTGACTGATATCAGCCCCTCTTATATCGCTCCAGTACTGATATAACCTCCAGACATGACACCATATGTGACTGATATCAGCCCCTCTTATAACGCTCCAGTACTGATATAACCTCCAGACATGACACCATATGTGACTGATATCAGCCCCTCTTATAACGCTCCAGTACTGATATAACCTCCAGACATGACACCATATGTGACTGATATCAGCCCCTCTTATAACGCTCCAGTACTGATATAACCTCCAGACATTACACCATATGTGACTGATATCAGCCCCTCTTATAACGCTCCAGTACTGATATAACCTCCAGACATTACATCATATGTGACTGATATCAGCCTCTCTTATAACGCTCCAGTACTGATATAACCTCCAGACATTACACCATATGTGACTGATATCCGCTCCTCTTATAACGCTCCAGTACTGATATAACCTCCAGACATGACACCATATGTGACTGATATCAGCCCCTCTTATAATGCTCCAGTACTGATATAACCTCCAGACATGACACCATATGTGACTGATATCAGCCCCTCTTATATCGCTCCAGTACTGATATAACCTCCAGACATGACACCATATGTGACTGATATCAGCCCCTCTTATAACGCTCCAGTACTGATATAACCTCCAGACATGACACCATATGTGACTGATATCAGCCCCTCTTATAACGCTCCAGTACTGATATAACCTCCAGACATTACACCATATGTGACTGATATCAGCTCCTCTTATAACGCTCCAGTACTGATATTACCTCCAGACATTACACCATATGTGACTGATATCAGCCTCTTATAACACTCCAGTACTGATATAACCTCCAGACATTACATCATATGTGACTGATATCAGCCTCTTATAACGCTCCAGTACTGAAATAACCTCCAGACATTACATCATATGTGACTGATATCAGCCCCTATTATAACTCTCCAGTACTGATATAACCTCCAGACATTACATCATATGTGACTGATATCAGCCTCTTATAACGCTCCAGTGCTGATATAACCTCCAGACATTACATCATATGTGACTGATATCAGCTCCTCTTATAACGCTCCAGTACTGATATAACCTCCAGACATTACACAATATGTGACTGATATCAGCCCCTCTTATAACACTCCAGTACTGATATAACCTCCAGACATTACACAATATGTGACTGATATCAGCCCCTCTTATAACACTCCAGTACTGATATAACCTCCAGATATTACACCATGTGTGACTGAAATCAGCCTCTTATAACGCTCCAGTACTGATATAACCTCCAGACATTACACCATATGTGACTGATATCAGCCCCTCTTATAACGCTCCAGTACTGATATAACCTCCAGACATTACATCATATGTGACTGATATCAGCCTCTTATAACGCTCCAGTACTGATATAACCTCCAGACATTACACCATATGTGACTGATATCAGCTCCTCTTATAACGCTCCAGTACTGATATAACCTCCAGACATTACACCATATGTGACTGATATCAGCTCCTCTTATAACGCTCCAGTACTGATATAACCTCCAGACATTACACAATATGTGACTGATATCAGCCCCTATTATAACTCTCCAGTACTGATATAACCTCCAGACATTACACCATATGTGACTGATATCAGCCTCTTATAACGCTCCAGTGCTGATATAACCTCCAGACATTACATCATATGTGACTGATATCAGCCCCTCTTATAACGCTCCAGTACTGATATAACCTCCAGACATTACATCATATGTGACTGATATCAGCTCCTCTTATAACGCTCCAGTACTGATATAACCTCCAGACATTACACAATATGTGACTGATATCAGCCCCTCTTATAACACTCCAGTACTGATATAACCTCCAGACATTACATCATATGTGACTGATATCAGCCTCTTATAACGCTCCAGTACTGATATAACCTCCAGACATTACACCATATGTGACTGATATCAGCTCCTCTTATAACGCTCCAGTACTGATATAACCTCCAGACATTACACAATATGTGACTGATATCAGCCCCTTATAACACTCCAGTACTGATATAACCTCCAGACATTACATCATATGTGACTGATATCAGCCCCTCTTATAACGCTCCAGTACTGATATAACCTCCAGACATTACACCATATGTGACTGATATCAGCTCCTCTTATAACACTCCAGTACTGATATAACCTCCAGACATTACACCATATGTGACTGATATCAGCCTCTTATAACGCTCCAGTACTGATATAACCTCCAGACATTGCACCATATGTGACTGATATCAGCCCCTCTTATAACGCTCCATGACTGATATAACCTCCAGACATTACATCATATGTGACTGATATCAGCCGCTCTTATAACGCTCCAGTACTGATATAACCTCCAGACATTACATCATATGTGACTGATATCAGCCCCTCTTATAACTCTCCAGCACTGATATAACCTCCAGACATTACATCATATGTGACTGATATCAGCTCCTCTTATAACGCTCCAGTACTGATATAACCTCCAGACATTACACCATATGTGACTGATATCAGCCTCTTATAACGCTCCAGTACTGATATAACCCCCAGACATTACACCATATGTGACTGATATCAGCCCCTCTTATAACGCTCCAGTACTGACATAAGCTCCAGACATTACATCATATGTGACTGATATCAGCTCCTCTTATAACGCTCCAGTACTGATATAACCTCCAGACATTACATCATATGTGAGTGATATCAGCTCCTCTTATAACGCTCCAGTACTGATATAACCTCCAGACATTACACCATATGTGACTGATATCAGCTCCTCTTATAACACTCCAGTACTGATATAACCTCCAGACATTACATCATATGTGACTGATATCAGCTCCTCTTATAACGCCCAAGTACTGATATAACCTCCAGACATTACACCATATGTGACTGATATCAGCCCCTCTTATAACGCTCCAGTACTGATATAACCTCCAGACATTACACCATATGTGACTGATATCAGCCTCTTATAGCGCTCCAGTACTGATATAACCCCCAGACATTACACCATATGTGACTGTTATCAGCTCCTCTTATAATGCTCCAGTACTGATATAACCTCCAGACAATACATCATATGTGACTGTTATCAGCTCCTCTTATAACGCTCCAGTACTGATATAACCTCCAGACATTACATCATATGTGACTGATATCAGCCCCTCTTATAACGCTCCAGTACTGATATAACCTCCAGACATTACACCATATGTGACTGATATCAGCCCCTCTTATAACGCTCCAGTACTGATATAACCCCCAGAGATTACATCATATGTGACTGATATCAGCCTCTTATAAAGCTCCAGTACTGATATAACCTCCAGACATTACATCATATGTGACTGATATCAGCCCCTCTTATAACGCTCCAGTACTGATATAACCTCCAGACATTACATCATATGTGACTGATATCAGCCCCTCTTATAACTCTCCAGCACTGATATAACCTCCAGACATTACATCATATGTGACTGATATCAGCTCCTCTTATAACGCTCCAGTACTGATATAACGTCCAGACATTACACCATATGTGACTGATATCAGCCTCTTATAACGCTCCAGTACTGATATAACCCCCAGACATTACACCATATGTGACTGATATCAGCCCCTCTTATAACGCTCCAGTACTGACATAAGCTCCAGACATTACATCATATGTGACTGATATCAGCTCCTCTTATAACGCTCCAGTACTGATATAACCTCCAGACACTACATCATATGTGAGTGATATCAGCTCCTCTTATAACGCTCCAGTACTGATATAACCTCCAGACATTACACCATATGTGACTGATATCAGCTCCTCTTATAACGCTCCAGTACTGATATAACCTCCAGACATTACACAATATGTGACTGATATCAGCCCCTCTTATAACACTCCAGTACTGATATAACCACCAGACATTACACAATATGTGACTGATATCAGCCCCTCTTATAACACTCCAGTACTGATATAACCTCCAGACATTACACCATGTGTGACTGAAATCAGCCCCTCTTATAACGCTTCAGCACTGATATAACCTCCAGACATTACACCATATGTGACTGATATCAGCCCCTCTTATAACGCTCCAGTACTGATATAACCTCCAGACATTACATCATATGTGACTGATATCAGCCTCTTATAACGCTCCAGTACTGATATAACCTCCAGACATTACACCATATGTGACTGATATCAGCTCCTCTTATAACGCTCCAGTACTGATATAACCTCCAGACATTACACCATATGTGACTGATATCAGCTCCTCTTATAACGCTCCAGTACTGATATAACCTCCAGACATTACACAATATGTGACTGATATCAGCCCCTATTATAACTCTCCAGTACTGATATAACCTCCAGACATTACACCATATGTGACTGATATCAGCTCCTCTTATAACGCTCCAGTACTGATATAACCTCCAGACATTACACAATATGTGACTGATATCAGCCCCTATTATAACTCTCCAGTACTGATATAACCTCCAGACATTACACCATGTGTGACTGATATCAGCCTCTTATAACGCTCCAGTGCTGATATAACCTCCAGACATTACATCATATGTGACTGATATCAGCCCCTCTTATAACGCTCCAGTACTGATATAACCTCCAGACATTACATCATATGTGACTGATATCAGCTCCTCTTATAACGCTCCAGTACTGATATAACCTCCAGACATTACACAATATGTGACTGATATCAGCCCCTCTTATAACACTCCAGTACTGATATAACCTCCAGACATTACATCATATGTGACTGATATCAGCCTCTTATAACGCTCCAGTACTGATATAACCTCCAGACATTACACCATATGTGACTGATATCAGCTCCTCTTATAACGCTCCAGTACTGATATAACCTCCAGACATTACACAATATGTGACTGATATCAGCCCCTCTTATAACACTCCAGTACTGATATAACCTCCAGACATTACATCATATGTGACTGATATCAGCCCCTCTTATAACGCTCCAGTACTGATATAACCTCCAGACATTACACCATATGTGACTGATATCAGCTCCTCTTATAACACTCCAGTACTGATATAACCTCCAGACATTACACCATATGTGACTGATATCAGCCTCTTATAACGCTCCAGTACTGATATAACCTCGACATTGCACCATATGTGACTGATATCAGCCCCTCTTATAACGCTCCAGTACTGACATAAGCTCCAGACATTACATCATATGTGACTGATATCAGCTCCTCTTATAACGCTCCAGTACTGATATAACCTCCAGACATTACATCATATGTGAGTGATATCAGCTCCTCTTATAACGCTCCAGTACTGATATAACCTCCAGACATTACACCATATGTGACTGATATCAGCTCCTCTTATAACACTCCAGTACTGATATAACCTCCAGACATTACATCATATGTGACTGATATCAGCTCCTCTTATAACGCTCCAGTACTGATATAACCTCCAGACATTACACCATATGTGACTGATATCAGCCCCTCTTATAACGCTCCAGTACTGATATAACCTCCAAACATTACACCATATGTGACTGATATCAGCCTCTTATAGCGCTCCAGTACTGATATAACCCCCAGACATTACACCATATGTGACTGTTATCAGCTCCTCTTATAATGCTCCAGTACTGATATAACCTCCAGACAATACATCATATGTGACTGTTATCAGCTCCTCTTATAACGCTCCAGTACTGATATAACCTCCAGACATTACATCATATGTGACTGATATCAGCCCCTCTTATAACGCTCCAGTACTGATATAACCTCCAGACATTACACCATATGTGACTGATATCAGCCCCTCTTATAACGCTCCAGTACTGATATAACCCCCAGAGATTACATCATATGTGACTGATATCAGCCTCTTATAAAGCTCCAGTACTGATATAACCTCCAGACATTACATCATATGTGACTGATATCAGCCCCTCTTATAACGCTCCAGTACTGATATAACCTCCAGACATTACATCATATGTGACTGATATCAGCCCCTCTTATAACTCTCCAGCACTGATATAACCTCCAGACATTACATCATATGTGACTGATATCAGCTCCTCTTATAACGCTCCAGTACTGATATAACCTCCAGACATTACACCATATGTGACTGATATCAGCCTCTTATAACGCTCCAGTACTGATATAACCCCCAGACATTACACCATATGTGACTGATATCAGCCCCTCTTATAACGCTCCAGTACTGACATAAGCTCCAGACATTACATCATATGTGACTGATATCAGCTCCTCTTATAACGCTCCAGTACTGATATAACCTCCAGACATTACATCATATGTGAGTGATATCAGCTCCTCTTATAACGCTCCAGTACTGATATAACCTCCAGACATTACACCATATGTGACTGATATCAGCTCCTCTTATAACACTCCAGTACTGATATAACCTCCAGACATTACATCATATGTGACTGATATCAGCTCCTCTTATAACGCTCCAGTACTGATATAACCTCCAGACATTACACCATATGTGACTGATATCAGCCCCTCTTATAACGCTCCAGTACTGATATAACCTCCAGACATTACACCATATGTGACTGATATCAGCCTCTTATAGCACTCCAGTACTGATATAACCCCCAGACATTACACCATATGTGACTGTTATCAGCTCCTCTTATAACGCTCCAGTACTGATATAACCTCCAGACATTACATCATATGTGACTGTTATCAGCTCCTCTTATAACGCTCCAGTACTGATATAACCTCCAGACATTACATCATATGTGACTGATATCAGCCCCTCTTATAACGCTCCAGTACTGATATAACCTCCAGACATTACACCATATGTGACTGATATCAGCCCCTCTTATAACGCTCCAGTACTGATATAACCCCCAGAGATTACATCATATGTGACTGATATCAGCCTCTTATATAGCTCCAGTACTGATATAACCTCCAGACATTACATCATATGTGACTGATATCAGCCCCTCTTATAACGCTCCAGTACTGATATAACCTCCAGACATTACATCATATGTGACTGATATCAGCTCCTCTTATAACGCTCCAGTACTGATATAACCTCCAGACATTACATCATATGTGACTGATATCAGCTCCTCTTATAACGCTCCAGTACTGATATAACCTCCAGACATTACATCATATGTGACTGATATCAGCTCCTCTTATAACACTCCAGTACTGATATAACCTCCAGACATTACACCATATGTGACTGATATCAGCCTCTTATAACGCTCCAGTACTGATATAACCTCGACATTGCACCATATGTGACTGATATCAGCCCCTCTTATAACGCTCCAGTACTGATATAACCTCCAGACATTACATCATATGTGACTGATATCAGCCGCTCTTATAACGCTCCAGTACTGATATAACCTCCAGACATTACATCATATGTGACTGATATCAGCCCCTCTTATAACTCTCCAGCACTGATATAACCTCCAGACATTACATCATATGTGACTGATATCAGCTCCTCTTATAACGCTCCAGTACTGATATAACCTCCAGACATTACACCATATGTGACTGATATCAGCCTCTTATAACGCTCCAGTACTGATATAACCCCCAGACATTACACCATATGTGACTGATATCAGCCCCTCTTATAACGCTCCAGTACTGACATAAGCTCCAGACATTACATCATATGTGACTGATATCAGCTCCTCTTATAACGCTCCAGTACTGATATAACCTCCAGACATTACATCATATGTGAGTGATATCAGCTCCTCTTATAACGCTCCAGTACTGATATAACCTCCAGACATTACACCATATGTGACTGATATCAGCTCCTCTTATAACACTCCAGTACTGATATAACCTCCAGACATTACATCATATGTGACTGATATCAGCTCCTCTTATAACGCTCCAGTACTGATATAACCTCCAGACATTACACCATATGTGACTGATATCAGCCCCTCTTATAACGCTCCAGTACTGATATAACCTCCAGACATTACACCATATGTGACTGATATCAGCCTCTTATAGCGCTCCAGTACTGATATAACCCCCAGACATTACACCATATGTGACTGTTATCAGCTCCTCTTATAATGCTCCAGTACTGATATAACCTCCAGACAATACATCATATGTGACTGTTATCAGCTCCTCTTATAACGCTCCAGTACTGATATAACCTCCAGACATTACATCATATGTGACTGATATCAGCCCCTCTTATAACGCTCCAGTACTGATATAACCTCCAGACATTACACCATATGTGACTGATATCAGCCCCTCTTATAACGCTCCAGTACTGATATAACCCCCAGAGATTACATCATATGTGACTGATATCAGCCTCTTATAAAGCTCCAGTACTGATATAACCTCCAGACATTACATCATATGTGACTGATATCAGCCCCTCTTATAACGCTCCAGTACTGATATAACCTCCAGACATTACATCATATGTGACTGATATCAGCCCCTCTTATAACTCTCCAGCACTGATATAACCTCCAGACATTACATCATATGTGACTGATATCAGCTCCTCTTATAACGCTCCAGTACTGATATAACCTCCAGACATTACACCATATGTGACTGATATCAGCCTCTTATAACGCTCCAGTACTGATATAACCCCCAGACATTACACCATATGTGACTGATATCAGCCCCTCTTATAACGCTCCAGTACTGACATAAGCTCCAGACATTACATCATATGTGACTGATATCAGCTCCTCTTATAACGCTCCAGTACTGATATAACCTCCAGACATTACATCATATGTGAGTGATATCAGCTCCTCTTATAACGCTCCAGTACTGATATAACCTCCAGACATTACACCATATGTGACTGATATCAGCTCCTCTTATAACACTCCAGTACTGATATAACCTCCAGACATTACATCATATGTGACTGATATCAGCCCCTCTTATAACGCTCCAGTACTGATATAACCCCCAGAGATTACATCATATGTGACTGATATCAGCTCCTCTTATAACGCTCCAGTACTGATATAACCTCCAGACATTACATCATATGTGACTGATATCAGCCCCTCTTATAACGCTCCAGTACTGATATAACCTCCAGACATTACATCATATGTGACTGATATCAGCTCCTCTTATAACGCTCCAGTGCTGATATAACCTCCATACATTACACCATGTGACTGATATCAGCCTCTTATAACGCTCCAGTACTGATATAACCTCCAGACATTACATCATATGTGACTGATATCAGCCCCTCTTATAACGCTCCAGTACTGATATAACCCCCAGACATTACATCATATGTGACTGATATCAGCCCCTCTTATAACGCTCCAGTACTGATATAACCTCCAGACATTACACCATATGTGACTGATATCAGCCTCTTATAACGCTCCAGTGCTGATATAACCTCCAGACATTACACCATGTGTGACTGATATCAGCCCCTCTTATAATGCTCCAGTACTAATATAACCTCCAGACATTACACCATATGTGACTGATATCAGCCCCTCTTATAACGCTCCAGTGCTGATATAACCTCCAGACATTACACCATGTGTGACTGATATCAGCCCCTCTTATAACGCTCCAGTACTGATATAACCTCCAGACATTACACCATATGTGACTGATATCAGCTCCTCTTATAACGCTCCAGTACTGATATAACCTCCAGACATTACATCATATGTGACTGATATCAGCTCCTCTTATAACTCTCCAGTACTGATATAACCTCCAGACATTACACCATATGTGACTGATATCAGCCCCTCTTATAACGCTCCAGTACTGATATAACCTCCAGACATTACATCATATGTGACTGATATCAGCCTCTTATAACGCTCCAGTACAGATATAACCTCCAGACATTACACCATATGTGACTGATATCAGCCCCTCTTATAACGCTCCAGTACTGATATAACCTCCAGACATTACACCATATGTGACTGATATCAGCCCCTCTTATAACGCTCCTGTACTGATATAACCTCCAGACATTACATCATATGTGACTGATACCAGCCTCTTATAACTCTCCAGTACTGATATAACCTCCAGACATTACATCATATGTGACTGATATCAGCCCCTCTTATAATGCTCCAGTACTGATATAACCTCCAGACATTACACCATATGTGACTGATATCAGCCCCTCTTATAACGCTCCAGTACTGAAATAACCTTCAGACATTACATCATATGTGACTGATATCAGCCTCTTATAACGCTCTAGTACTGATATAACCTCCAGACATTACACCATATGTGACTGATATCAGCCTCTTATAACGCACCAGTACTGATATAACCTCCAGACATTACACCATATGTGACTGATATCAGCCCCTCTTATAACGCTCCAGTACTGATATAACCTCCAGACATTACACCATATGAGACTGATATCAGCCTCTTATAACGCTCCAGCACTGATATAACCTCCAGACATTACACCATATTTGACTGATATCAGCCTCTTATAACGCTCCAGTACTGATATAACCTCCAGACATTACACCATGTGTGACTGATATCAGCCTCTTATAACGCTCCAGTACTGATATAACCCCCAGACATTACACCATATGTGACTGATATCAGCTCCTCTTATAACGCTCCAGTACTGATATAACCCCCAGACATTACATCATATGTGACTGATATGAGCCTCTCTTATAACGCTCCAGTATTGATATAACCTCCAGACATTACACCATATGTGACTGATATCAGCTCCTCTTATAACGCTCCAGTACTGATATAACCTCCAGACATTACACCATATGTGACTGATATCAGCTCCTCTTATAACGCTCCAGTACTGATATAACCTCCAGACATTACATCATATGTGACTGATATCAGCCCCTCTTATAACGCTCCAGTACTGATATAACCTCCAGACATTACACCATATGTGACTGATATCAGCCCCTCTTATAACGCTCCAGTACTGATATAACCCCCAGACATTACACCATATGTGACTGATATCAGCCCCTCTTATAACGCTCCAGTACTGATATAACCTCCAGACATTACACCATATGTGACTGATATCAGCCTCTTATAACGCTCCAGTGCTGATATAACCTCCAGACATTACATCATAGCTGACTGATATCAGCCTCTTATAACGCTCCAGTACTGATATAACCTCCAGACATTACACCATATGTGACTGATATCAGCCTCTTATAACGCTCCAGTACTGATATAACCTCCAGACATTACACCATATGTGACTGATATCAGCCCCTCTTATAACGCTCCAGTACTGATATAATCTCCAGACATTACACCATATGTGACTGATATCAGCCTCTTATAATGCTCCAGTACTGATATAACCTCCAGACATTACACCATATGTGACTGATATCAGCCTCTTATAATGCTCCAGTACTGATATAACCTCCAGACATTACACCATATGTGACTGATATCAGCCTCTTATAACACTCCAGTACTGATATAACCTCCAGACATTACATCATATGTGACTGATATCAGCCCCTCTTATAACGCTCCAGTACTGATATAACCTCCAGACATTACACCATATGTGACTGATATCAGCTCCTCTTATAATACTCCAGTACTGATATAACCTCCAGACATTACATCATATGTGACTGATATCAGCCCCTCTTATAACGCTCCAGTACTGATATAATCTCCAGACATTACACCATATATGTCTGATATCAGCCTCTTATAATGCTCCAGTACTGATATAACCTCCAGACATTACACCATATGTGACTGATATCAGCCTCTTATAATGCTCCAGTACTGATATAACCTCCAGACATTACACCATATGTGACTGATATCAGCCTCTTATAACACTCCAGTACTGATATAACCTCCAGACATTACATCATATGTGACTGATATCAGCCCCTCTTATAACGCTCCAGTACTGATATAACCTCCAGACATTACACCATATGTGACTGATATCAGCTCCTCTTATAACACTCCAGTACTGATATAACCTCCAGACATTACATCATATGTGACTGATATCAGCCTCTTATAACGCTCCAGTACTGATATAACCTCCAGACATTACACCATATGTGACTGATATCAGCCTCTTATAACGCTCCAGCACTGATATAACCTCCAGACATTACATCATATGTGACTGATATCAGCCTCTTATAACGCTCCAGTACTGATATAACCTCCAGACATTACACCATATGTGACTGATATCAGCCTCTTATAACGCTCCAGTACTGATATAACCTCCAGACATTACATCATATGTGACTGATATCAGCCTCTTATAACGCTCCAGTACTGATATAACCTCCAGACATTACATCATATGTGACTGATATCAGCCTCTTATAACGCTCCAGCACTGATATAACCTCCAGACATTACACCATATGTGACTGATATCAGCTCCTCTTATAACGCTCCAGTACTGATATAACCTCCAGACATTACACCATATGTGACTGATATCAGCCTCTTATAACGCTCCAGCACTTACAGCGGATATAAAATGTCTACTCACCCCAGTTAATATCCCGGGTGTTTGTCATGTACATTTTTTTTGACTTTGGACATTTTTTTTTGTACCTTTTCCTGACTGATAATTTTCAACAATAAGACCCTTTGCTGTGTTGTCAGCTGTTTACAGGACATGGCTTTTACTGTAAAATGCAACTGGGTGACATTAAAGGTGGGAAAAGTTCTGAAATTATTCTTCTTGGTAAGATTTTTTTTACATACCAAAGACCTGGATTTTTTACGAGGGATTTATAGACTTTATATATAATCTGTAACTTTTTAACATCAGGTGTAATAAAACCGTACATGGGAGAAGAACCTTAATGCGGGTTTCCGGACATAAGTTTAAGCTTTTATACATCCATAGGTCATAAACCCCCGTGTTCCCCTTTTTGTAGGTTCTTGCTGGTCGACACCTATATGAAGCATAAGTGAATATTGCGCAGCAGCCTGCGTCTATACATACAGCACATAATTGGGGCGCCCAAACAAAGCGCTGTGTTAATAATTCATTTAATAATACATTAGCAGTACATATAATTAATAATACATTTAAGCACGGTGCGGCTGCTCTCCTCCACCCTCCATCGTTGCAGAGTTTTACCACACTTGAATAGAATGTGCCGGTAATTTGCATCTATTATTCTCTCGGCTTTTTGTAACGTGTCGTAATCAGCGTTGTCTGTTTTACACATATCACTTTGTATCATTTGTTGTTGTGAAACAATGATAACTGGAAATGGCTGAGCGTCTGTGCCGCGCACGATAAAAGCCACAGCGATTGCGAGGCAGTCCTGGCGAATTCAATTAAAATCCCATATTTCTCCCTTTACGAGCGCATTAAACAACTCCTGAGTGGACGTCGCGCTGTAAAGATAATGACCTTGACGATCACTCGCCCAACACAAACCTTCAGCGTAATCTTCCTCTGCCTGGAACGGCCTGTTCTCCTAATTACAGACTGGAATACCTACTGGGATCGGCGATCAGGGAGCGATCACCTGTCCTCTTTTCAGTAGACTCCCCGTACTTCCTACAAGTCACCCGGTGTTAGTTTGAAGGCCCGAAACTGCAAATTCTTGCACCATTTAAGTTTAATGTTGCCCTTGTGTCTAACATTAGTTACTACATGAATATAAAAGAAAGGTAAATCTCCTTTCTCCAGAGGCTTCAGCGGTGAAGCTGCTGCAAGCAAACCCAGCTTCACAACGCGTACGACAAGAGCTGCCAGCCAATCAGCAGACGTTTTACATTATTGATCCTGTGGTCAAGGTTGTCAGTGATGCTAGATTGGGAAGTTTAGCAGCATGGCCACCGTGACTCCTCTGCAACGTGGTTCCACACGCAGAACTTGTATTAGTTAATTGGGATACGATGCTTTCAGGGATCAGACTTCCAATTCTGCAGCGGTGAATATTGCAGGCTCGATATGTTGGTGTATGTATTTCTATGTGTATGTGAGGTGTATGTATGAACACATACGTCCTGGCCATAGATCTACGCGCCTATACGGCTGCGGAGCAGTAGTCCTTCCCTGATTGACGTATGTAAACCTAAAGGCTGTATACGGGTGCGGAGGCCACAGATCCACGATGGATCATATCTCTGTATAGACACAATGTGATCACATCGCTGTGGATCAGTCGTGTATATGTCTGGACACTGCACCTCTCAGGACTAGTCATTAGCAGAATAATGAGAGTTATTATCCACAGTGAGGAAAGTATTGCCTCCAACACCGAACAGGAGGAGATAAAAGTTCAGGGTGTGGCGGCCAAAGCTGGAAATAAAGAGGCACAGTGAGATATTTCATAGAACTGAATTATGGTAGCTGCGTGGAGAAACGCCACAGGGAAGTGTCATCAGGAGCTTTTTCACTATCTGGCTGAGTGAGGAGGGGGTTAACCCTCAGTGCCCCTTCCCATGCTACTTTGTGATGTATCTAAGAGCTGACACTCTACTGTAGACCCAACACAATCTATATGAGCGCACCGTCAGCGCCTCCCCCACCGGTCACTCAGGTACAAATATTTCCCGTCTGACTGACGCTGAGAAAGCGGAGTGATGTCCCCTTAGGAGTTGCAGTGAATGATCTATCCCCAACCCAGGGGAGCGACATATAGGTGGTGGAGCCCAACCGTATGAGTGCAGGGGAGCGACATATAGGTGGTGGAGCACAACCGTATGAGTGCAGGGGAGCGACATATAGGTGGTGGAGCACAACCGTATGAGTGCAGGAGAGCGACATATAGGTGGTGGAGCACAACCGTATGAGTGCAGGAGAGCGACATATAGGTGGCGGAGCCCAACCGTATGAGTGCAGGGGAGCGACATATAGGTGGTGGAGCACAACCGTATGAGTGCAGGAGAGCGACATATAGGTGGTGGAGCACAACCGTATGAGTGCAGGGGAGCGACATATAGGTGGTGGAGCACAACCGTATGAGTGCAGGAGAGCGACATATAGGTGGTGGAGCACAACCGTATGAGTGCAGGGGAGCGACATATAGGTGGTGGAGCCCAACCGTATAAGTGCAGGAGAGCGACATATAGGTGGTGGGGCCCAACCGTATGAGTGCAGGGGAGCGACATATAGGTGGTAGAGCCCAACCGTATGAGTGCAGGGGAGCGACATATAGGTGGTAGAGCCCAACCGTATGAGTGCAGAGGAGCGACATATAGGTGGTGGAGCCCAACCGTATGAGTGCAGGGGAGCGACATATAGGTGGTGGAGCACAACCGTATGAGTGCAGAGGAGCGACATATAGGTGGTGGAGCCCAACCGTATGAGTGCAGGGGAGCGACATATAGGTGGTGGAGCACAACCGTATGAGTGCAGGGGAGCGACATATAGGTGGTGGGGCCCAACCGTATAAGTGCAGGGGAGTGACATATAGGTGCAGGGGAGCGACATATAGGTGGTGGAGCCCAACCGTATGAGTGCAGGGGAGCGACATATAGGTGGTGGAGCCCAACCGTATAAGTGCAGGAGAGCGACATATAGGTGGTGGGGCCCAACTGTATGAGTGCAGGGGAGCGACATATAGGTGCAGGGGAGCGACATATAGGTGGTGGAGCCCAACCGTATGAGTGCAGGGGAGCGACATATAGGTGGTAGAGCCCAACCGTATGAGTGCAGGGGAGCGACATATAGGTGGTGGAGCCCAACCGTATGAGTGCAGGGGAGCGACATATAGGTGCAGGGGAGCAACATATAGGTGGTGGAGCACAACCGTATGAGTGCAGGGGAGCGACATATAGGTGATGGAGCACAACCGTATGAGTGCAGGGGAGCGACATATAGGTGGTGGAGCCCAACCGTATGAGTGCAGGGGAGCGACATATAGGTGGTGGAGCACAACCGTATGAGTGCAGGGGACCAAAATATAGGTGGTAGAGCTCAACCATATAAGTGCAGGAGAGCGACATATAGGTGGTGGGGCCCAACCGTATGAGTGCAGGAGAGGGACATATAGGAGCAGGGGAGCGACATATAGGTGGTGGAGCCCAACCGTATGAGTGCAGGGGAGCGACATATAGGTGGTAGAGCCCAACCGTATGAGTGCAGAGGAGCGACATATAGGTGGTGGAGCCCAACCATATGAGTGCAGGGGAGCGACATATAGGTGGTGGAGCCCAACCGTATGAGTGCAGGGGAGCGACATATAGGTGGTAGAGCCCAACCGTATGAGTGCAGGAGAGCGACATATAGGTGGTAAAGCCCAACCGTATGAGTGCAGAGGAGCGACATATAGGTGGTGGAGCCCAACCGTATGAGTGCAGGGGAGCGACATATAGGTGCAGGGGAGCGACATATAGGTGGTGGAGCACAACCGTATGAGTTCAGGGGAGCGACATATAGGTGATGGAGCACAACCGTATGAATGCAGGGGAGCGACATATAGGTGGTGGAGCCCAACCGTATGAGTGCAGGAGAGCGACATATAGGTGGCGGAGCACAACCGTATGAGTGCAGGGGAGCGACATATAGGTGGTGGAGCACAACCGTATGAGTGCAGGGGACCGAAATATAGGTGGTGGAGCTCAACCATATAAGTGCAGGAGAGCGACATATAGGTGGTGGGGCCCAACCGTATGAGTGCAGGAGAGGGACATATAGGAGCAGGGGAGCGACATATAGGTGGTGGAGCCCAACCGTATGAGTGCAGGGGAGCGACATATAGGTGGTAGAGCCCAACCGTATGAGTGCAGAGGAGCGACATATAGGTGGTGGAGCCCAACCGTATGAGTGCAGGGGAGCGACATATAGGTGGTGGAGCACAACCGTATGAGTGCAGGGGAGCGACATATAGGTGGTGGGGCCCAACCGTATAAGTGCAGGGGAGCGACATATAGGTGCAGGGGAGCGACATATAGGTGGTGGAGCCCAACCGTATGAGTGCAGGGGAACGACATATAGGTGGTGGAGCCCAACCGTATAAGTGCAGGAGAGCGACATATAGGTGGTGGGGCCCAACTGTATGAGTGCAGGGGAGCGACATATAGGTGCAGGGGAGCGACATATAGGTGGTGGAGCCCAACCGTATGAGTGCAGGGGAGCGACATATAGGTGGTAGAGCCCAACCGTATGAGTGCAGGGGAGCGACATATAGGTGGTGGAGCCCAACCGTATGAGTGCAGGGGAGCGACATATAGGTGCAGGGGAGCAACATATAGGTGGTGGAGCACAACCGTATGAGTGCAGGGGAGCGACATATAGGTGATGGAGCACAACCGTATGAGTGCAGGGGAGCGACATATAGGTGGTGGAGCCCAACCGTATGAGTGCAGGAGAGCGACATATAGGTGGCGGAGCACAACCGTATGAGTGCAGGGGAGCGACATATAGGTGCAGGGGAGCAACATATAGGTGGTGGAGCACAACCGTATGAGTGCAGGGGAGCGACATATAGGTGATGGAGCACAACCGTATGAGTGCAGGGGAGCGACATATAGGTGGTGGAGCCCAACCGTATGAGTGCAGGAGAGCGACATATAGGTGGCGGAGCACAACCGTATGAGTGCAGGGGAGCGACATATAGGTGGTGCAGCACAACCGTATGAGTGCAGGGGACCAAAATATAGGTGGTGGAGCTCAACCATATAAGTGCAGGAGAGCGACATATAGGTGGTGGGGCCCAACCGTATGAGTGCAGGAGAGGGACATATAGGAGCAGGGGAGCGACATATAGGTGGTGGAGCCCAACCGTATGAGTGCAGGGGAGCGACATATAGGTGGTAGAGCCCAACCGTATGAGTGCAGAGGAGCGACATATAGGTGGTGGAGCCCAACTATATGAGTGCAGGGGAGCGACATATAGGTGGTGGAGCCCAACCGTATGAGTGCAGGGGAGCGACATATAGGTGGTAGAGCCCAACCGTATGAGTGCAGGAGAGCGACATATAGGTGGTAGAGCCCAACCGTATGAGTGCAGAGGAGCGACATATAGGTGGTGGAGCCCAACCGTATGAGTGCAGGGGAGCGACATATAGGTGCAGGGGAGCAACATATAGGTGGTGGAGCACAACCGTATGAGTTCAGGGGAGCGACATATAGGTGATGGAGCACAACCGTATGAGTGCAGGGGAGCGACATATAGGTGGTGGAGCCCAAGCGTATGAGTGCAGGAGAGCGACATATAGGTGGCGGAGCACAACCGTATGAGTGCAGGGGAGCGACATATAGGTGGTGGAGCACAACCGTATGAGTGCAGGGGACCGAAATATAGGTGGTGGAGCTCAACCATATAAGTGCAGGAGAGCGACATATAGGTGGTGGGGCCCAACCGTATGAGTGCAGGAGAGGGACATATAGGAGCAGGGGAGCGACATATAGGTGGTGGAGCCCAACCGTATGAGTGCAGGGGAGCGACATATAGGTGGTAGAGCCCAACCGTATGAGTGCAGAGGAGCGACATATAGGTGGTGGAGCCCAACCGTATGAGTGCAGGGGAGCGACATATAGGTGGTGGAGCCCAACCGTATGAGTGCAGGGGAGCGACATATAGGTGGTAGAGCTCAACCGTATGAGTGCAGGGAGCGACATTTATAGGGGGGAGTGACATTTGTAGGTGGTGGAGCACAGCCGTATGAGTGCAGGGAGCGACATTTACAGGGGGAGTGACATTTGTAGGTGGTGGAGCACAGCCGTATGAGTGCGGGGAGCGACATTTATAGGGGGAGTGACATTTGTAGATGGTGGAGCACAGTCGTATGAGTGCGGGGAGTGACATTTATAGGGGGAGTGACATTTGTAGGTGGTGGAGCACAGCCGTATGAGTGCGGGGAGCGACATTTACAGGGGGAGTGACATTTGTAGGTGGTGGAGCACAGCTGTATGAGTGCAGGGAGCGACATTTATAGGGGGGAGTGACATTTGTAGGTGGTGGAGCACAGCTGTATGAGTGCGGGGAGCGACATTTGTAGGTGGTGGAGCACAGTCGTATGAGTGCGGGGAGTGACATTTATAGGGGGAGTGACATTTGTAGGTGGTGGAGCACAGCTGTATGAGTGCGGGGAGCGACATTTGTAGGTGGTGGAGCACAGCCGTATGAGTGCGGGGAGTGACATTTATAGGGGGAGTGACATTTGTAGGTGGTGGAGCACAGCCGTATGAGTGCGGGGGATTTGTAGGTGGTGGAGCACAGCCGTATGAGTGCGGGGAGTGACATTTGTAGGTGGTGGAGCACAGCTGTATGAGTGTGGGGAGCGACATTTGTAGGTGGTGGAGCACAGCCGTATGAGTGCGGGGAGTGACATTTATAGGGGGAGTGACATTTGTAGGTGGTGGAGCACAGCTGTATGAGTGCGGGGGATTTGTAGGTGGTGGAGCACAGCCGTATGAGTGCGGGGAGTGACATTTGTAGGTGGTGGAGCACAGCTGTATGAGTGCGGGGGATTTGTAGGTGGTGGAGCACAGCTGTATGAGTGCGGGGGATTTGTAGGTGGTGGAGCACAGCTGTATGAGTGCGGGGAATTTGTAGGTGGTGGAGCACAGCTTTAGTGCAGGAGAAGCAGGGCAGCGCCATGTGCAGGCGGGTGGATCTCAGCCTTGTCCGTCTCCCTGACTGATATGATGCCTATAGTGGAGGTGCGGCATGATCCTATGGCTTCACCATCACAATGGAAATTGACAAGTGGGTTATGCAAGTTTCCCGTATTGTTTCACAGAAATGTCTGGCGGGTTGGGACACGCTCGCATGAATTAAGGCTCATTCCTTCTGAAGTATTTGGACAGGATGAAACAATGAATTTTCAGTCATCTAAGTTCATGTACAAAGAGAGATGTCCTATCTCTGAGCGCACCACTCATATGCAGTTCACCCGGACGCTTCACTGTCGCTGCCATTTTACTTACCTTGGAAATGCCCTGGTAGAACGGCGCCTCCCAATGGCAAGATAGGGGAAAAGCAAAAACAAAGAGCACACAAAGTTATTTTCACAGTCCGGCCAAAGACACATCCAACACATGACTGCGTGCACACAAGTGCATAAAAGCAGCGCAGTGCCTGTGCACAGAAAGTGCTTATTGCGCAGTGAATCCTCACTGTTGTGGAGGGAGACACATACATAATTCATGGCCTGTGAGGGGGCATCGTACCTAAAATAGTTCCCGCTGTTAGTTTAAATGATTTTCTTCCGTTTTAAAGCATCATTAAATCAGTGCAATCCCTGCCACCGTCGCTCATCTTACACCACGCTCAGGAGATAAAGGGGACGCTATTTAGCCCAAATTCCAGTATACATCCGGTGCCAGGAATGAATATAGCGTCAGCCACGAACGCCGGAGATTTGTTTAGTTTCCAGGTGGAGGAGAAAAAAAACAAAACAAAAAAAACCCCACGGTGCGAATCGTCAGCGAACCTAAATCAACCACATGGAAGGAGGAAAATAAGTCGGCGTATTTTGAATATTGCTCGGTATGAGTCCTGCACAATATAGCGTTAGTGCAGCCATTGTAGCAAATCGTCATATGCAATCAGAAGCCAATTGTTAGTGGACTGTGCGCCGCGCATACTGTGCTCGATGGTCTGATGAGGTATTATGGACAAAATGCAAAGCGGCTGCTGAGATTAGGAAGGTACTTTTTTAAGTTACTGTTAATGGGGACTTGGCTGGGTGTCCCTCATGGGGGGTGATGTCTTTCCGCATTGTTACCCACGTAGACTTAATGCATTAATCTGTGCGCCATGACCTCACTTTATTCCGAGCGGCAAATGTGGCTTGTGCAGGAAACACATAAAGCGCGTTGTTATCAGTCATGGAAGATCTCCCCGATAGTCATTACCCGGCTGCCAGATTCACTTCATGGGTTTGCCTAAAGACTGAGGGACATGAACACTTAGACCCACAGTGGAGGCGCCATGCCGCAGCCTGGACCTGCATTACACATCACATGGTGCAGTGCTACACCGTGCAAAAGTGGCCCTATAAATGATAGGACCCATAGTTCATTGTATGCTAACTAAAAGAGAAAATCACTCAGTTACTTTCTGTGTTCTCCCCGGATTCTGGGCATCAACATTTATATAGACGATACAGAGTTGAACAAAATGTTACAGTGTCGCCGCTACAATTAGACAGGAACATTTTTGACCTCAAAGGAGTACTTATTTATTTATTAATACACTTCGGCTTGATCTTGAGCCATGGCGACATGATGAATGAACGCTCTATAGGAAAATGAATCTTGTGCAAGCCTAGATATGTCTACCAGAGCCTAAATAGGTCCACCAGGGCCTAGATAGGTCCACTAGGGCCTAGATAGGTACACCAGGGTCTAGATAGGTCTACCTGGGTCTAGATAAGTCCACCAGAGTCTAGGTAGGTCCACCAGAGTCTAGATAGGTCCACCAGAGCCTAGATAGGTCCACCAGGGACTAGATAGCTCCAACAGGGTCTAGATAGGTCTACCAGGGTCAAGCTAGGTCCACCAGGGACTAGATAGCTCCAACAGGGTCTAGATAGGTCTACCAGGGTCAAGATAGGTCCACCAGGGCCTAGAGAGGTCCACCAGGATCTAGATAGGTCCACCAGAGTCTAGATAGGCCCACCAGTGCCTAGATAGATCCACCAGGGCCTAGATAGGTCCACTAGGGCCTAGATAGGTACACCAGGGTCTAGATAGGTCCACCAGAGTCTAGATAGGTCCACCAGAGTCTAGATAGGTCCACCAGAGCCTAGATAGGTCCACCAGGGACTAGATAGCTCCACCAGGGTCTAGATAGGTCTACCAGTGTCAAGATAGGTCCACCAGAGTCTAGATAGGTCCAACAGGGACTAGATAGCTCCACCAGGGTCTAGATAGGTCTACCAGTGTCAAGATAGGTCCACCAGAGTCTAGATAGGTCCAACAGGGTCTAGATAGGTCTACCAGAGTCTAGATAGGTCCACCAGAGCCTAGATAGGTCCACCAGGGACTAGATAGCTCCAACAGGGCCTAGATAGGTCCACCAGGGCCGTCTCCACGGTTATCTTGATTGTATCAAGCCATCGGGTTGCTGGTCTTCCTATTCGCCTTTTTCCTTCTATTCTTCCGACCATTATGTCCTTAGGGATACAGATCTGCTATAATTCTTATAACTTTGCAGCCCCAGTCATCTCCAATGTATACACCGTGTTCCATATTATTACACAGATGCCATTTTCTTCTAATTCTCCTGGATGGTGAACGCAGATGAGTCGTATAATGTTCAATCATCGACCGTTAAAGGATAAATCACATTTATTAGACAAATCCCCCAATGAGAACAGGATTTATTTAAAAACTAAAAAAAAATTAAAAATGCAGCAAATTCTTCTGCAGAAAAGTCCAAACATTTTATAGGTTGTAAAAATCTGAGAACGGTGATCTGTGGGATCTGCAGCATTAAGACGTCACATTTACTGAGATCAGAAGCTTTTCCATCAGAAGCCTCCTAACAGGCCGCGGTCCATGTAACATCGGAGCTTCTGGGATGTAGGGGAGGGTGGTGGCCGCACAGTGAGTTTCTCTCTTTTTATGCCCAAATCACCTAGGCGCGCTTCTTCTTTTTGTACCATGGAAGAAAGTGATCAGTCAGAAACTCTATATACTTTGACGAGGTCATTTTCACACCTTCAGGGACCCTAAAGAAGCTACCACCTCTCCCCATGATTCCAGCCCAAAACATGACTCCGCCACCTTCTTGCTGACATCGCAGCCTAGTTGGGACATGGTGGCCCTCCACAACCATCCACTACTCCATCCATATGGACCATCCAGGGTTGCCCATTTTCCTGTAATTGGGCTCCTGGCAACTAATTATAGCTGGGGTCTGAGATTGATGTCAGTGATCCAAAGACCCCAAGACAAACTGTCCATGAGGTTATGGGAAAAACAAAAAAACAACATCTTTATGGCACTGACATCCAATTTGCAGAATAATTTAGAGCACGATGTATGTGATTTGTGACCTTCACATATAAAAGGAAACGCCATAATTATTTACATGCATAATATTCATTAACCTGTATCATCCTCCAGAGCTGCACTCACTATTCTGCTTGGAGATGTACAGCTCCTAGTAGCTCAGCTCCTTACATTCAGTAGAGTAGAGGGGGCATTTAGTATTTTCCTCATCATATGACTGAACAGTATTTAGTGCAAAGATGACACTTTTCAAAATCCAAATCACTGGGTCTGTCTGTCCAGACACTGAACAAGCAGGGTTGATATCCAGCAATTTCAGCTGTAGAGGGGGCAGATACCATGACATATTATACCTTAAGTACGTGAGCGGCTGCAGCGTTCGGGTTTTTTTCTTGATTTTAAAGGGATATGTCCAGGACCGCAATGTGTGGCCACCTGGTGTTTTTGCACTAGTGACGTCGTAGTAACATATTTGTTACTTTCTAATGGTTTCCTTTGTCTGATCAGCAATTGATGAAATAATTGTGTAATTGTGTACAGTGTGAAATGACTGCTCGGCCTAAGAGTGTGCCAACATCAATTAGGAAAGACAGGTCACAATATGCCCGGAGAATGGAGAAGGCGTGAGGTGTCACTTACTGATACAATTACTTCCAGTGCCATTACCGGGGGCTCGTCTCTCCGCGCTCTGCTGCCCGTCTTCATCTGTGAGGCTGATACATTGTTACGGCTTCCACTAATGACTTTCATATTTATTGTCAGTTTAATAGTGCATTGTAATACTGCGCCATCACCGACAAATCCAGCGCATCGGGTAATGTGACAGGTTAATACCAAACAACTCCATCATTAGGAAACCACAAGTGCAGGAGCGCTGCGTGCTTACACATAGCCTGGAGGCAGCAAGTGACGGCAGAGGAAGCAGAGCGCTCCATCTCAGCCATTGTGGTTTTCATTCATCAGAACAAGATCATAAACACATCTAATTAGTGGTTGTGTAATAATGTTGTTGTGGTAACACACCATCTCCTGGTTGGGTCATCTGTTACTGCACAAGCTGGGTCGCAAACAATATGGCTGCGCTACAATGGGAGAAAAGGAGGGAGCACTGCGTAACCAGATAGACCTGCCGTTCAGGGGCTGGGGAAAGCCGAGTGCTAAATTAAGGTTGAGGTCAACTCAGGTCTAAAGTTAGGGTTAAGTAGTGGCCTGGGATATCGAGACGATGCGTCATGCTGGAGAATGAACAAAAACTCGCCAGGAGCGGCTCTGAGTGATATTTCCAGGTTTGTCTTGCTTGTGACGGTGCTAAGAATCTGTGGAGAATGATGGGTTTCGCCCTCCTGTATTATATGCGATCCGGCCTGTTCCCGGCTGTCCCCCGTTACAACTAGTCCCCAACTGTTTTTGTGAATCCTAGGTAGATGTACCGGTCCTAATACTGCTCCGGTTGTGCTCAGCTCCTTCTTGGCAATTATAATACTGCTCCGGTTGTGCTCGGCTCCTTCCTGGCCATTATAATACTGCTCCAGTTGTGCTCGGCTCATCCTGGCCATTATAATACCGCTCCGGTTGTGCTCGGCTCCTTCCTGGCCATTATAATACTGCTCCGGTTGAGCTCGGCTCCTTCCTGGCCATTATAATACTGCTCCGGTTGTGCTCGGCTCCTTCCTGGCCATTATAATACTGCTCCGGTTGAGCTCGGCTCCTTCCTGGCCATTATAATACTGCTCCAGTTGTGCTCGGCTCATCCTGGCCATTATAATACCGCTCCGGTTGTGCTCGGCTCATCCTGGCCATTATAATACTGCTCCGGTTGTGCTCGGCTCCTTCTTGGCCATTATAATACTGCTCCGGTTGTGCTCGGCTCATCCTGGCCATTATAATACTGCTCCGGTTGTGCTCGGCTCCTTATTGGCCATTATAATACTGCTCAGGTTGTGCTCGGCTCCTTCTTGGCAATTATAATACTGCTCCGGTTGTGCTCGGCTCATCCTGGCCATTATAATACTGCTCCGGTTGTGCTCGGCTCATCCTGGCCATTATAATACTGCTCCGGTTGTGCTCGGCTCCTTCCTGGCCCTTATAATACTGCTCAGGTTGTGCTCGGCTCATCCTGGCCATTATAATACTGCTCCGGGTGTGCTCGGCTCCTTCCTGGCCATTATAATACTGCTCCGGTTGAGCTCGGCTCCTTCCTGGCCATTATAATACTGCTCCGGTTGTGCTCGGCTCATCCTGGCCATTATAATACCGCTCCGGTTGTGCTCGGCTCATCCTGGCCATTATAATACTGCTCCGGTTGTGCTTGGCTCCTTCTTGGCCATTATAATACTGCTCCGGTTGTGCTCGGCTCCTTCCTGGCCATTATAATACTGCTCCGGTTGTGCTCGGCTCCTTCCTGGCCATTATAATACTGCTCCGGTTGTGCTCGGCTCATCCTGGCCATTATAATCCTGCTCCGGTTGTGCTCAGCTCCTTCCTGGGCATTATAATACTGCTCCGGTTGTGCTCGGCTCCTTCCTGGCCATTATAATACTGCTCTGGTTGTGCTCGGCTCATCCTGGCTATTATAATACTGCTCCGGTTGTGCTCGGCTCCTTCCTGGTCATTATAATACTGCTCCGGTTGTGCTCGGCTCCTTCCTGGCCATTATAATACTGCTCCGGTTGTGCTCGGCTCCTTCCTGGCCATTATAATACTGCTCCGGTTGTGCTCGGCTCCTTCCTGGCCATTATAATACTGCTCCGGTTGTGCTCGGCTCCTTCCTGGCCATTATAATACCGCTCCGGTTGTGCTCAGCTCCTTCCTGGGCATTATAATACTGCTCCGGTTGTGCTCGGCTCATCCTGGCCATTATAATACTGCTCCGGTTGTGCTCGGCTCCTTCCTGGTCATTATAATACTGCTCCGGTTGTGCTCGGCTCCTTCCTGGCCATTATAATACTGCTCCAGTTGTGCTCGGCTCCTTCCTGGCCATTATAATACTGCTCCGGGTGTGCTCGGCTCCTTCCTGGCCATTATAATACTGCTCCGGTTGTGCTCAGCTCATCCTGGCCATTATAATACTGCTCCGGTTGTGCTCGGCTCCTTCCTGGCCATTATAATACTGCTCCAGTTGTGCTCGGCTCCTTCCTGGCCATTATAATACTGCTCCGGGTGTGCTCGGCTCCTTCCTGGCCATTATAATACTGCTCCGGTTGTGCTCGGCTCATCCTGGCCATTATAATACTGCTCCGGTTGTGCTCGGCTCCTTCCTGGCCATTATAATACTGCTCCAGTTGTGCTCGGCTCATCCTGGCCATTATAATACTGCTCCGGTTGTGCTCGGATCCTTCCTGGCCATTATAATACTGCTCCTGTTGTGCTCGGCTCATCCTGGCCATTATAATACTGCTCCGGTTGTGCTCGGCTCCTTTTTGGCCATTATAATACTGCTCCGGTTGTGCTCGACTCATCCTGGCCATTATAATACCGCTCCGGTTGTGCTCGGCTCCTTCCTGGCCATTATAATACTGCTCCGGTTGTGCTCGGCTCCTTCCTGGCCATTATAACACTGCTCCGGTTGTGCTCGGCTCCTTCTTGGCCATTATAATACTGCTCCGGTTGTGCTCGGCTCCTTTTTGGCCATTATAATACTGCTCGGTTGTGCTCGGCTCATCCTGGCCATTATAATACTGCTCCGGTTGTGCTCGGCTCATCCTGGCCATTATAATACTGCTCCGGTTGTGCTCGGCTCCTTCCTGGCCATTATAATACTGCTCCGGTTGTGCTCGGCTCATCCTGGCCATTATAATACTGCTCCAGTTGTGCTCGGCTCATCCTGGCCATTATAATACCGCTCCGGTTGTGCTCGGCTCCTTACTGGCCATTATAATACTGCTACGGTTGTGCTCGTCTCATCCTGGCCATTATAATACTGCTCCGGTTGAGCTCGGCTCCTTCTTGGCCATTATAATACTGCTCCGGTTGTGCTCAGCTCCTTCCTGGGCATTATAATACTGCTCCGGTTGTGCTCGTCTCATCCTGGCCATTATAATACTGCTCCGGTTGTGCTCGTCTCATCCTGGCCATTATAATACTGCTCCGGTTGAGCTCGGCTCCTTCTTGGCCATTATAATCCTGCTCCGGTTGTGCTCAGCTCCTTCTTGGCCATTATAATACTGCTCCGGTTGTGCTCGGCTCCTTCCTGGTCATTATAATACTGCTCCGGTTGTGCTCAGCTCCTTCCTGGCCATTATAATACTGCTCCGGTTGTGCTCAGCTCATCCTGGCCATTATAATACTGCTCCGGTTGTGCTCGGCTCCTTCCTGGCATTATAATACTGCTCCGGTTGTGCTCGGCTCCTTCCTGGCCATTATAATACTGCTCCGGTTGTGCTCGGCTCCTTCCTGGCCATTATAATACTGCTCCAGTTGTGCTCGGCTCCTTCCTGGCCATTATAATACTGCTCCGGGTGTGCTCGGCTCCTTCCTGGCCATTATAATACCGCTCCGGTTGTGCTCAGCTCCTTCCTGGCCATTATAATACCGCTCCGGTTGTGCTCGGCTCCTTACTGGCCATTATAATACTGCTCCGGTTGTGCTCGGCTCCTTCCTGGCCATTATAATACTGCTCCGGGTGTGCTCGGCTCCTTCCTGGCCATTATAATACTGCTCCAGTTGTGCTCGGCTCCTTCCTGGCCATTATAATACTGCTCCGGGTGTGCTCGGCTCCTTCCTGGCCATTATAATACCGCTCCTGTTGTGCTCGGCTCCTTCCTGGCCATTATAATACCGCTCCGGTTGTGCTCGGCTCCTTACTGGCCATTATAATACTGCTCCGGTTGTGCTCGGCTCCTTCCTGGCCATTATAATACTGCTCCGGGTGTGCTCGGCTCCTTCCTGGCCATTATAATACTGCTCCAGTTGTGCTCGGCTCCTTCCTGGCCATTATAATACTGCTCCGGGTGTGCTCGGCTCATCCTGCCCATTATAATACCGCTCCGGTTGTGCTCGGCTCATCCTGGCCCAGGTCAGTGTTACCAGTGCACTTCACTGTCTGTGCAGATGTTTTGGTGCAGGGACGGGATGTGTTTCCACATGTGTGCTGTTCTCTGCTCAGTGTCTGAACCTGTCCCTATTGTTTTCCTCACAGGTGATAACTATCCCGTGCAGTTCATTCCATCATCAATGGCAGCTGCTGCCGCCTCTGGACTCAGCCCCTTACAGCTCCAGGTATGTGCAAAGCATGAGGGATACAAAGCAAACCTTAACTGGGGGAAGGGGAAGCGCTGCTGAGAGGTTCTGGTCACCCATGTTATCTGTCCTCTGATTGTGCCAGATCAATTGCAGCTACTCCCTACTGTCCTGGAATGTGTCAGTAGTTACTGAAACTTTGAAATTGTGTTCATAAATCTAAAAATTGTATAGGTCTCTACCATATAGTGAAGAATTGCAGAGCACTGAAATACAGTACCCCTGCATCTAAGTATATTGGGTGTAATACTGTCTACTGAGTGTCTGTATCTAAGCCTATGACGGGTGATTATCATGTGATACTGTGTCCTGCGTGGAGTATCTAATCATACAATGTACAACACTATCTGCTGACCCGCTGTATCTAAAGACTCATTCAGACCTCAGTTTTTCTAGGCAAAAATCCAAATATTAGGCAGGCACAGCTAAATGATTATCAATTATATATGGAGGGGTGCTACAGAGGTCCCACATAGAGCTACACTAGTGCAAATGAGAAGAAAGACGCAGGGCAAAAACAAAGGCCGTGCACTCCCAACAGTTTAGAAAAGTAGCAAAAAATCTTTATTAACAATATCAACAAACAAAGAGGTGCAAAAGATTGTTAAAAACAAAACAAACAATGTACAGATGTAACTTTGAATGCGGTGAAGCGCAAGCAGATACAACGCAAGCGCTCTGTGTCAAGGCTCCAAAATAATATATAGTCCCTAAGATCCGGTAAGTATGCCTTCCACTCAATGGCTTGGTGGAACACAAATCGGAAGTGGCGCGTCAGCCACAAAAAAACAGTATGAAGCTTCAAGAAAACATAAAAATGGACATAGGGGGTACAGAAAACAACAACAAACCCAATGACATGTAAATCAATCCACATAACGTAAGAAATATATATACAAGACATGTAAATGAATCAACATGACGACACAAAAGTACATAAATAATAATGAGGACCATAATCCCAATGACACCCATAGTGTAGACAATGGTATGTGACAATTATACAAGACAAAAGACAACATGGAGCAGATATATACCTACCATCAGGAAACAAAGAAATTGATGGGAGAAAAAAATATATATATAAAATAATTAAGTAAAAACTAGAGGAAAAAGTGAACAAAAAAATAAAGAATAAAAAGGGAGGCCAAAATCGTACAGATGGATATAGGTATATGAACAGAATAGAAATGATGGCAATAGGGACTGTAAGGATTTTAATTGAGGTACCCCGTAAATGACAGATCCTCATTAATTCCCTTGGGGGCAACAGAATCAATCTGGAATATCCGTCTAGATTCTGATCTCAGAAGGGCACTAGTGTAGTCTGTTTTACGGAAGTTAGGCTGTATTTTTTGTAGACCCACCACATGCAGATATCTTGGATTAGCAGAATGAAAATGAGATAATACGGTCGTAATCGTCTGACCTTTCTTCAAATCTTGTTCTCCGCGATGGATGTTGGAGATGCGCTGTTGCACTCTCCTTCACAGTTCCTGGGAGGTTTGTCCCACATATATTTTGGGGCAGGTACATTTGAGGCCATAGATCACATCAGATGTTCTACAGTTAACAGAATCCCTGAGGGTACTGTTGATTATCAACCGGATTGATAAAAGTTTTTCCTGGCAAAAAAGTGTGGGCATACAGAACAATCAGCACAGGGATAGGAGCCTCTGACCCGTGTCCTCCAGAAGTACTATACGTGGGACGTGTATAATGACTCCTTACAAGTTTATCCTTCAGACTAAGTGCACGTCTAGCTGTAACGAGCGGTCTCTCGGGTATTAGACCAGATACGCACCTGTCTGTTTTAGGGATATTCCAGTGCCTATGAAGTAACTCATTGAGCTGGCCCCATTGATTATTGAACCTTGTAATGAATCTAATTTGAAAGTCTTCCGTTCTAACACGAGGCTGTAAGAGGGATCCACAAGATCTTACAAGGATCCTTTGATGTGCCTTGGAGATTACAGATTTGGGATATCCTTGTTCCCGAAATCTGGAGGACAAGTCCCTGGCCTCAAGTTTATAATCATCATGGACAGAGCAATTTCTCTTAATTCTTGAAAATTGTCCAACCGGTAATTTCTAAACTGTTGGGAGTGCACGGCCTTTATTTTTGCCCTGCGTCTTTCTTCTCATTTGTAATAACTCAGTTTTTCCTCATACGAGTGCCGATCCCATGTGATAACGCAAAGAAAGCGTAGCACCTCCCTGGGAACGATCCCGTGGGATACTAAACAGAGCACAGCACCTCCCTGGGAACGATCCCGTTGGATACTAAACAGAGCGCAGCACCTCCCTGGGAACGTTCCCGTGGGATACCAAACAGAGCGCAGCACCTCCCTGGGAACGTTCCCGTGGGATACCAAACAGAGCGCAGCACCTCCCTGGGAACGATCCTGTGGGATACCAAACAAAGCGCAGCACCTCCCTGGGAATGATCCCGTGGGATACCAAACAGCGCAGCACCTCCCTGGGAACGTTCCCGTTGGATACTAAACAGAGCGCAGCACCTCCCTGGGAACGTTCCCGTGGGATACCAAACAGAGCGCAGCACCTCCCTGGGAACATTCCCGTGGGATACCAAACAGAGCGCAGCACCTCCCTGGGAACGATCCCGTGGGATACCAAACAGAGCACAGCACCTCCCTGGGAACATTCCCGTGGGATACCAAACAGAGCGCAGCACCTCCCTGGGAACGATCCTGTGGGATACCAAACAAAGCGCAGCACCTCCCTGGGAACGATCCCGTGGGATACCAAACAGAGCGCAGCACCTCCCTGGGAATGATCCCGTGGGATACCAAACAGAGCGCAGCACCTCCCTGGGAACGATCCCGTGGGATACTAAACAGAGCACAGCACCTCCCTGGGAACGATCCCGTGGTTTACCAAACAGAGCGCAGCACCTCCCTGGGAACGATCCTGTGGGATACCAAACAAAGCGCAGCACCTCCCTGGGAATGTTCCCGTGGGATACCAAACAGAGCGCAGCACCTCCCTGGGAATGATCCCGTGGGATACCAAACAGAGCGCAGAACCTCCCTGGGAACGATCCCGTGGGATACTAAACAGAGCGCAGCATCTCCCTGGGAACGATCCCGTGGGATACCAAACAGAGCACAGTACCTCCCTGGGAACATTCCCGTGGGATACCAAACAGAGCGCAGCACCTCCCTGGGAACGATCCCGTGGGATACCAAACAGAGCACAGCACCTCCCTGGGAACGATCCCGTGGGATATCAAACAGAGCACAGCACCTCCCTGGGAACGATCCCGTGAGATACCAAACAGAGCGCAGCACCTCCCTGGGAACGATCCCGTGGGATACCAAACAGAGCGCAGCATCTCCCTGGGAATGATCCCGTGGGATACTAAACAGAGCGCAGCATCTCCCTGGGAACGATCCCGTGGGATACCAAACAGAGCACAGTACCTCCCTGGGAACATTCCCGTGGGATACCAAACAGAGCGCAGCACCTCCCTGGGAACGATCTCGTGGGATACCAAACAGAGCACAGCACCTCCCTGGGAACATTCCCGTGGGATACCAAACAGAGCGCAGCACCTCCCTGGGAACGATCCCGTGGGATACCAAACAGAGCACAGCACGTCCCTGGGAACAATCCCGTGGGATATCAAACAGAGCACAGCACCTCCCTGGGAACGATCCCGTGAGCTACCAAACAGAGCGCAGCACCTCCCTGGGAACGATCCCGTGGGATACCAAACAGAGCGCATCATCTCCCTGGGAATGATCCCGTGGGATACTAAACAGAGCGCAGCATCTCCCTGGGAACGATCCCGTGGGATACCAAACAAAGCGCAGCACCTCCCTGGGAACGATCCCGTGGGATACCAAACAGAGCGCAGCACCTCCCTGGGAACAATCCCGTGGGATACCAAACAGAGCGCAGCACCTCCCTGGGAACATTCCCGTGGGATACCAAACAGAGCACAGCACCTCCCTGGGAACGATCCCGTGGGATACCAAACAGAGCACAGTACCTCCCTGGGAACATTCCCGTGGGATACCAAACAGAGCGCAGCACCTCCCTGGGAACGATCCCGTGGGATACCAAACAGAGCACAGCACCTCCCTGGGAACATTCCCGTGGGATACCAAACAGAGCGCAGCACCTCCCTGGGAACGATCCCGTGGGATACCAAACAGAGCACAGCACGTCCCTGGGAACGATCCCGTGGGATACCAAACAGAGCACAGCACCTCCCTGGGAACGATCCCGTGGGATATCAAACAGAGCACAGCACCTCCCTGGGAACGATCCCGTGGGATACTAAACAGAGCGCAGCATCTCCCTGGGAACGATCCCGTGGGATACCAAACAGAGCGCAGCACCTCCCTGGGAACGATCCCGTGGGATACCAAACAGAGCACAGCACCTCCCTGGGAACGATCCCGTGGGATACCAAACAGAGCGCAGCACCTCCCTGGGAACAATCCCGTGGGATACCAAACAGAGCGCAGCACCTCCCTGGGAACATTCCCATGGGATACCAAACAGAGTGCAGCACCTCCCTGGGAACGATCCCGTGGGATACCAAACAGAGCGCAGCACCTCCCTGGGAACGATCCCGTGGGATACTAAACAGAGCGCAGCACCTCCCTGGGAACATTCCCGTGGGATACCAAACAGAGCGCAGCACCTCCCTGGGAACGATCCCTTGGGATACCAAACAGAGCACAGCACCTCCCTGGGAATATTCCCGTGGGATACCAAACAGAGCGCAGCACCTCCCTGGGAACGATCCCGTGGGATACCAAACAGAGCGCAGCACCTCCCTGGGAACGATCCCGTGGGATACCAAACAGAGCGCAGCACCTCCCTGGGAACGATCCCATGGGATACCAAACAGAGCGCAGCACCTCCCTGGGAACGATCCCGTGGGATACCAAACAGAGCGCAGCACCTCCCTGGGAACGATCCCGTGGGATACCAAACAGAGCGCAGCACCTCTCTGGGAACAATCCCGTGGGATACCAAATAGAGCGCAGCACCTCCCTGGGAACGATCCCCTGTGATAACGCTCAGAGAGTGCAGCACCTCCCTGGGAACGATCCCCTGTGATAACGCTCAGAGAGTGCAGCACCTCCCTGGGATACATCACAGAACATTCACCTGACAACGGCTGCTTTCGTCTTTCCGTGCGCTGCTATCGGGCTATACGTGTACCACACTGTGGGAAGCAGCAGACGATGCTGTCCGCCACTTTCAGTGGATGAAGAGGACTGAGGATCCTATTTATAGTTGGATATTCAGCTCATGATCAGAGGATTTACCTTTCATAAAGGGCTTCAGCCACAAAATGCAACTCATTTCCAGGTGATATATAGAGCCGATCCTGAAGGGTCAAGTTGTTAAGACAAATCTAATAAACAGAGAGCATAAGGGTCCATTCATAAGAACGACGGCACTAAACAATTACTGATCAGCAGTCATTTAGTCGCCTGTTTACAAAGGCAGACCAAAGTAAGCGATGTGGCCGGAGCGAGATCGCTCAGTGCACACAGGCTGCCGCTCTTCTCCGCACTGCGAGTCCTGGTTACACAGGAAGATGCTCCGCTGAGAACGATGATCTTTTGCCCTGCACAAAAGATCATTTCACTCGTTGAAGGAGGGTCTTACTCGTTCATTAGGTGATCTGTATCCTGTTTATATAGCAAGATAATTGTGAAACGAGCGTTGGGAAGAAGCCTCGGACATGATTATCTTTAGGTGTAAATGCACCCTAAGCAGGGAAGTCCACTTCAGAGCATCATCTCGCAGCACGATGTATGTGAAGCACTGTATCCGCTTATGCGCCTTTCACACGTCAGTATTTTGAGTACGTGTGGTGTCAATTTCCAGACGTACTGGAGACACTGACACACGTAGATTTGAATGGGTCTGTGCACATGTCAGTGACCTTGTTTCCGTGTGTTTCCACAGACCTTGTGTCCGTTGGCAAAACACGCTGACATGTCCATTTTTTTCTCACAGCACGGGCCACAAAACGTCCCGCATCCGTGCACAGTGATGACACATAGATGACATCCGTGTGTCATCAGTGTGACACGTACCGGCGCCTGGGAATCAGCGGTACAGTTAGCGCTGTTCCCAAGCGCCGGGTGCTGAACGCTGCCCTCATCATTGTCCCCTGCCGGCGCAGCGATCAGCGCTAACAAGGAACAATGATGAGAGTAATATTCTGCTCCCGCTGTGCCCTGGTGTAAAAATAAGAATAAAATAAAAAAATCCTTATACTTACCTGTCCGAAGATGTCCCCCACTGTAATCCACCTGACCGCTGACGCCGGGGAGAATGACTTGCTGCAGTGAGCGGGCCCCGGAGCTGCGCTGAGCTCAGTGAGTTATAAGACACCGCTCGCTGAGCGCAGCTCCGAGGCCCGCTCGCTGCAGCGAGTCATTCTCCCAGGCTCCTCGGCGTGAGTGTTCAGGTGGATTACAGCGGGGGACATGTTAGGACAGGTGAGTATAAGAATTTTTTTATTTTATTCTTATTTTTACACCAGGACACAGCGGGAGCAGAATACTACTACTCTCATCATTGTTCCTTGCTTCATTGTCCCTTGCTAGCACTGATACCTGCACTGGCAGGTGACAATGAGGAGGGCAGCGTTCAGCACCTGGCGTTTGAGAACAGCGCTAACTGTACCACTGATTCCCAAGCGCTGGTACGTGTGATACTGATGCGGGACACGGGCAGTAAACAATTGCCACATGTATCACAGATATCTCCGGTACTGGTTTTTACAGTACCGGAAATATCTGGATGTGTGAAAGAGGTCTTAAAGGGTACCTTTCTTGTCAAAAAATGCTATTAACTTGCAGATCTGGGGTTAATCATGTTCTAAAGCTATGTGGGGTCTGCGGGGAGGAAATTAACTTTATTCCTCCCCGCAGCCTCTAGCTTTCTGTCATAGAGGTGTGGCTTCAGTGCTGGTCCGGCTGTCAGTCAGTGCTCATCCGGCTATCAGTCAGTGCTGGTCTGGCTATCAGTCAGTGCTGATCTGGCTATCAGTCAGTGCTGGTCCGGCTATCAGTCAGTGCTGGCCCGGCTATCAGTCAGTGCTGGTCTGGCTATCAGTCAGTGCTGGTCCGGCTATCAGTCAGTGCTGGCCCGGCTATCCGTCAGTGCTGATCTGGCTATCAGTCAGTGCTGGTCCGGCTATCAGTCAGTGCTGGTCCGGCTATCAGTCAGTGCTGGTCCGGCTATCAGTCAGTGCTGGTCCGGCTATCAATCAGTGCTGGTCCGGCTATCAATCAGTGCTGGCCCGGCTATCAGTCAGTGCTGGTCCGGCTGTCAGTCAGTGCTGGTCCGGCTATCATTCAGTGCTGGTCCAGCTATCAGTCAGTGCTGGTCCGGCTATCAGTCAGTGCTGGTCCGGCTATCAGTCAGTGCTGGCCCGGCTATCAATCAGTGCTGGCCCGGCTATCATTCAGTGCTGGTCCGGCTATCAGTCAGTGCCGGTCCGGCTATCATTCAGTGCTGGTCCGGCTATCAGTCAGTGCTGGTCCGGCTATCAGTCAGTGCTGGTCCGGCTATCAGTCAGTGCTGGTGCGGCTATCAGTCAGTGCTGGTCCGGCTATCATTCAGTGCTGGTCCGGCTATCATTCAGTGCTGGTCCGGCTATCAGTTAGTGCTGGTCCGGCTATCAGTCAGTGCTGGTCCGGCTATCAGTCAGTGCTGGTGCGGCTATCAATCAGTGCTGGTCCGGCTATCAGTCAGTGCTGGTCCGGCTGTCAGTCAGTGCTGGTCCGGCTATCATTCAGTGCTGGTCCGGCTATCATTCAGTGCTGGTCCGGCTATCAGTCAGTGCTGGTCCGGCTATCAGTTAGTGCTGGTGCGGCTATCAGTCAGTGCTGGTGCGGCTATCAGTCAGTGCTGGTCCGGCTATCAGTCAGTGCTGGTCCGGCTATCATTCAGTGCTGGTCCGGCTATCAGTTAGTGCTGGTCCGGCTATCAGTCAGTGCTGGTCCGGCTATCAGTCAGTGCTGGTGCGGCTATCAGTCAGTGCTGGTCCGGCTATCAGTTAGTGCTGGTCCGGCTATCAGTCAGTGCTGGTCCGTCTATCAGTCAGTGCTGGTCCGGCTATCAGTCAGTGCTGGTCCGGCTATCAGTTAGTGCTGGTCCGGCTATCAGTCAGTGCTGGTCCGGCTATCAGTCAGTGCTGGTCCGGCTATCAGTCAGTGCTGGTCCGGCTATCAGTTAGTGCTGGTCCGGCTATCAGTCAGTGCTGGTCCGGCTATCAGTCAGTGCTGGTGCGGCTATCAGTCAGTGCTGGTGCGGCTATCAGTCAGTGCTGGTCCGGCTATCAGTTAGTGCTGGTCCGGCTATCAGTCAGTGCTGGTCCGTCTATCAGTCAGTGCTGGTCCGGCTATCAGTCAGTGCTGGTCCGGCTATCAGTTAGTGCTGGTCCGGCTATCAGTCAGTGCTGGTCCGGCTATCAGTCAGTGCTGGTCCGGCTATCAGTTAGTGCTGGTCCGGCTATCAGTCAGTGCTGGTCCGTCTATCAGTCAGTGCTGGTCCGGCTATCAGTCAGTGCTGGTCCGGCTATCAGTTAGTGCTGGTCCGGCTATCAGTCAGTGCTGGTCCGGCTATCAGTCAGTGCTGGTCCGGCTATCAGTCAGTGCTGGGCGTGGTTACAGCTGCCGCTCACTATGTACTGAGCGGTGATTGAAGCCACACCAACCATGCTCTCAGTGCGGCTACTTCTAGGCTGTAGAACGCTATTAACCTGCAAATTGTCCTCGTATCTGCAGGTTAATAGCGTTTGGAGATGCGACAGGTTCCCTTTAAGGCCCCAACACACCTTAGGTAAATGTCAGCTGAACCTGTTATGTATATGGCAGCCTTCTGAACATTTGGGAATGTTACATTTCAATACAGGATCCTTTTATTTTCAGGGAAGGATGAGGCTGCAAGAGGGGCATGTAAGGAACAGAGGGTCCGGCAGCAGATACCTCCATTCTCCCTAAAATACAAGTATGCTCATCTGAGTATGCATGTATATGGGTGTTGGCAGGGATAGTGGTTGGCCGACAGCCATCTCGGGTGTGAGGACACCTCGGCAATAGGAGGCCGCGATAATCTCCCATCTGGAACATTGACCCATCAGTTGTGCACTACAACCTTGAAAGTGCCATGTTGTTAGCACCTGCACAGCTCATGCCCGCGGGTTATTATTGGACCCTCGGCCCATCCACAGGAAGGTTGTGGGGGCTAATAAATATCCAGGGGCGAGGGCAGCGCATTTCCTCATCCACATAAATTCCCGGCGGCCGCTGACATTCGCTTTCCTCAGCTGTTTTATCGCAGCCACTAAGAGACTCACATGAGTGATGCGCCTGAAGAAAGGTTGTGTGTAATGTGTCAGCCATGGAAATGGGGCCTTTAAATAACTACAATGTTGCGAGGCGGCCTTTTATCAAGAAATATGATTGTATGAAGTGACACAGTGTGGCGGATGGATCTCCTGTGCCGCGCTGGCAGAGTGTCGGCAGAGTCTATAGACGGCTCTCTGTGTCATATAAAAGCCATTTGTTAGCAGGGGTTAATGTCGGTGATGTTAGCGGGCGGGCGGCACGACTGAAGGATGTACCTGTCGTCTTGTTGACTATTAAGTGGTGGGCGCGTTGCCTCCACAATCAGGCCGCGCTCAGGATGGTCCCCGGCGTTTCTAATGAAAGCGTCTCCATGTGTCAGCACATCAGTAATGGATTATTTTCATCCATTTATTCTGTTTATGAATCGGTGACATATGTTTAGATTGGGAAATATATGAGGCTTAAAAATGACTTTATTGAAGAAAATTAATTTCCTCAATGCTGTGTGTGTAATGTGCTCGCTCCGGCGGAGCTGCCACTCTTAATGATGCTGAGACGCACTTAAATGCTTTTACCCAACCGTAATGTCAGGCAACTGAAATAATAGTGAGCGGCGAGGATTAACTCTGTCCCCGATCAGTCCCTGCAGCCAGGAAACGAGGGGTTAACCAGCACTCGGGACAAGAGGGGCAGATGTAAGCGGAAACTGCAGACTGACCAGGCCGACCATGCACTGTATCCACGTCACTGCGGCTGCACCCACCATGGCGCTTACACTCCCCTCCGCCATAGTGTATTGGACTGTTCACTTCACGTATACATCAAGAAGCCTCCTCACAAAACCCTCATCCCTGCCCGCAGTGTGGAGGACCCACCACCTGGACTCAATGCAGACTGTTGATTTCCACATGAAAGGGCATTGCCTGGCCTATATGAGGGTCCGCACAGAGAAACAGCCCCCACCTCTCAAATAACCTACGTGCCATAGACGCACACAATCACTTTGGGCGAGTCTGTGGCAGATTTCTTAAGTGTGACGGTGATGAGGTTGGACCGTCCATTGTGCCAATGTAGCTGCCCATCCTAAATCATGCTAAGGAATGGAATTAGGTCAGGTACGGGAAGATGCCAGATGCTGACCAGCCATGACGGACATCCTGCTCCACCACCCTGCACAAAAACTCAACCACAATCTATTGTGGCAGATGAGTTTATCAACACATTTTAAACTAATGGACAAGTGGAACTGATGGAAACCGCAAGAACCAAAATTGTGCATTTGGTCCACAATTTGTTATTTAAAGGGTTGTTCCACTTCTTTTATACTGTTGACCTATTCAAAGGCATAGGGCTCCGACACCCCTGTGATCAGCTGCCGATGTTAGCCGTTCAGAGCCCCATGACTGGTGCGGCGTCCCCACCCGGACACTGCCCGCCTGCATGGATAGAGTAGATCTGCTGTAACCGCCGGGACGCTGCCCATCTACACACAGTGGATCTGCTGTACCCACCAGGACACTGCCCGCCTGCATAGAGTGGATCTGCTGTACCCACCCAGACACTGCCCATCTACACACAGTGGATCTGCTGTACCCGCCCGGACGCTGCCCATCTACACACAGTGGATCTGCTGTACCCGCCCGGACACTGCCCGCCTGCATGGATAGAGTAGATCTGCTGTACCCGCCCGGACACTGCCCATCTACATAGAGTGGATCTGCTGTACCCACCCGGACACTGCCCATCTACACACAGTGGATCTGCTGTACCCATCCGGACACTGCCCATCTACACACAGTGGATCTGCTGTACCCGCCCGGACACTGCCCATCTACACACAGTGGATCTGCTGTACCCGCCCGGACACTGCCCGTCTACACACAGTGGATCTGCTGTACCTGCCCGGACACTGCCTGTCTACACACAGTGGATCTGCTGTACCCACCTGGACACTGCCCGTCTACACACAGTGGATCTGCTGTACCCGCCCGGACACTGCCCGTCTACACACAGTGGATCTGCTGTACCCACCTGGACACTGCCCATCTACATAGAGTGGATCTGCTGAATCCATCCGGACACTGCCCGTCTACACACAGTGGATCTGCTGTACCTGCCCGGACACTGCCTGTCTACACACAGTGGATCTGCTGTACCCACCTGGACACTGCCCGTCTACACACAGTGGATCTGCTGTACCCGCCCGGACACTGCCCGTCTACACACAGTGGATCTGCTGTACCCACCTGGACACTGCCCATCTACATAGAGTGGATCTGCTGAATCCATCCGGACACTGCCCGTCTACACACAGTGGATCTGCTGTACCCGCCCGGACACTGCCCGTCTACACACAGTGGATCTCCTGTACCCGCCAGGACACTGCCCGTCTACACACAGTGGATCTGCTGTACCCGCCCAGACACTGCCCGTCTACACACAGTGGATCTGCTGTACCCGCCCGGACACTGCCCGTCTACACACAGTGGATCTGCTGTACCCACCCGGACACTGCCCGTCTACACACAGTGGATCTGCTGTACCCACCCGGACACTGCCCGTCTACACACAGTGGATCTGCTGTACCCACCCAGACACTGCCCGTCTACACACAGTGGATCTGCTGTACCCGCCCGGACACTGCCCGTCTACACACAGTGGATCTCCTGTACCCGCCCGGACACTGCCCGTCTACACACAGTGGATCTGCTGTACCTGCCCGGACACTGCCCGTCTACACACAGTGGATCTCCTGTACCCGCCCGGACACTGCCCGTCTACACACAGTGGATCTGCTGTACCCGCCCGGACACTGCCCGTCTACACACAGTGGATCTCCTGTACCCGCCCGGACACTGCCCGTCTACACACAGTGGATCTGCTGTACCCGCCCAGACACTGCCCGTCTACACACAGTGGATCTGCTGTACCCACCCGGACACTGCCCGTCTACACACAGTGGATCTGCTGTACCCACCCGGACACTGCCCGTCTACACACAGTGGATCTGCTGTACCCACCCGGACACTGCCCGTCTACACACAGTGGATCTGCTGTACCCACCCAGACACTGCCCGTCTACACACAGTGGATCTGCTGTACCCGCCCAGACACTGCCCGTCTACACACAGTGGATCTGTTGTACCTGCCCGGACACTGCTCGCCTACACACAGTGGATCTGCTGTACCCACCCGGACACTGCCCGTCTACACACAGTGGACCTGCTGTACCCACCCGGACACTGCCCGTCTACACACAGTGGATCTGCTGTACCCACCCGGACACTGCCCGTCTACACACAGTGGATCTGCTGTACCCACCCGGACACTGCCCGTCTACACACAGTGGATCTGCTGTACCCACCCGGACACTACGCAGAGATGAGCTGCTCAGCTCCACAGCTGCTAACAGCGGGAAGGCACAAAGAGCAGCTGATCGGTGGAGGTGCTGGACCCCCATTGATCTGGTATTGATAAGGCATCTTTAGAATTGGTGATCAGCAGATAAGTTGCGGAGTCACCCTTTACCCAGGATTCTCAGTAGAGATCTAGTAGCAGTGTGTACAGCCCCCCGGAGATGAGATTAGCTGCACCCCATCTGTAGATTCATCTCAGGGTCTGCGTATTGAGTGAACTCTAGATTTAATACTAAGCTGACAACAGATGACACATGTTCCAAGCTACAGTGATTTATTTGGGACCCCCTAGTGCAAATGTGGCAGGAAGATGACAGGAGAGTGGGGTTAAATGCCATCCTCAAGCCTCCCTGTAAGTGGCTATCATTAGGCCAGCCGCGCTCGTTTCTTCCCATTGGATCACAGTGAGAGGTGAATTGTGTGGCCCCGGCTACTCCTTCTAATTGGCACCAGTTTACCTAAATTCTCTCACACTGTCCTCACGGGAGGGTTATCGTAGGGAGCGTGGAAAAGACAATTTACAAGCAGCCTCATGTGGAGAGTCCACTCGACTGTTTCTGGCTGTAATGGCCTCGTACATGATTGAGCGAGGCTTGTCCTCTACATACGGGGATAATGTGTCTCCGCAGGGATCGCTTCTCACATAGTTTAGATTTTACAGTAAAGGGCAGAAATGGGAAAATATTTACCTTACACTGAAAATGTCTGTGACATTGTGTCTCCCCCATGAGTCTCCTCCGATGTGCTGGACACCCCACTATTTGGTTTATCACTGACGCCTGTCTGACCTTCTCTCCCACCCATAGGGCAGGGCTCATCACAGGAGGGCTCATCACAGAAGGGTTCATCACAGGAGGGTTCATCACAGGAGGGCTCATCACAGGAGGGCTCATCACAGGAGGGCTCATCACAGGAGGGTTCATCACAGGAGGGCTCATCACAGGAGGGCTCATCACAGGAGGGTTCATCACAGGAGGGCTCATCACAGGAGGGCTCATCACAGGAGGGTTCATCACAGGAGGGCTCATCACAGGAGGGCTCATCAAAGGAGGGCTCATCACAGGAGGGCTCATCACAGGAGGGCTCATCACAGGAGGGCTCATCACAGGAGGATTCATCGCAGGAGGGCTCATCGCAGGAGGGCTCATCGCAGGAGGGCTCATCGCAGGAGGGCTCATCGCAGGAGGGCTCATCGCAGGAGGGTTCATCGCAGGAGGGCTCATCGCAGGAGGGCTCATCGCAGGAGGGCTCATCGCAGGAGGGCTCATCGCAGGAGGGTTCATCGCAGGAGGGCTCATCGCAGGAGGGCTCATCGGAGAAGGGATAACCGCAGGAGGGCTCATCACAGAAGGGCTCATCACAGGAGGGCTCATCGCAGGAGGGCTCATCGCAGGAGCTTTCATCGCAGGAGGGTTCATCGCAGGAGGGTTCATCGCAGGAGGGCTCATCGGAGAAGGGATAACCGCAGGAGGGCTCATCACAGAAGGGCTCATCACAGGAGGGCTCATCGCAGGAGGGTTCATCGCAGGAGGGTTCATCGCAGGAGGGCTCATCACAGGAGGGCTCATCACAGGAGGGTTCATCACAGGAGGGCTCATCACAGGAGGGCTCATCACAGGAGGGCTCATCACAGGAGGGCTCATCACAGAAGGGCTCATCACAGGAGGGCTCATCACAGGAGGGCTCATCACAGGAGGGCTCATCACAGGAGGATTCATCACAGGAGGGTTCATCACAGGAGGGCTCATCACAGGAGGGCTCATCACAGAAGGGCTCATCACAGAAGGGCTCATCACAGGAGGGATCATCACAGGAATGTTCATCACAGGAGGGCTCATCACAGGAGGGTTCATCACAGGAGGCCTCATCACAGGAGGGCTCATCACAGGAGGGCTCATCACAGGAGGGCTCATCACAGAAGGGTTCATCACAGGAGGCCTCATCACAGGAGGGTTCATCACAGGAGGGCTCATCACAGGAGGGCTCATCACAGGAGGGCTCATCGCAGAAGGGCTCATCGCAGGAGGGCTCATCACAGGAGGGATCATCACAGGAGGGCTCATCACAGGAGGGCTCATCACAGGAGGGCTCATCACGGGAATGTTCATCACCGGAGGGATCACCACAGGAGGGTTCATCACAGGAGGGCTCATCACAGGAATGTTCATCACAGGAGGGCTCATCACAGGAGAGTTCATCACAGGAGGGCTCATCACAGGAATGTTCATCACAGGAGGGTTCATCACAGGAGAGTTCATCACAGGAGAGTTCATCACAGGAGGGTTCATCACCGGAGGGTTCCTCACAGGAGGGTTCATCACAGGAGGGATCATCACAGGAGGGCTCATCACAGAAGGGCTCATCACAGGAGGGCTCATCACAGAAGGGCTCATCACAGGAGGGTTCATCACAGGAGGGTTCATCACAGGAGGCCTCATCACAAGATGGCTCATCACAGGAGGGCTCATCACAGGAGGGCTCATCACAGGAGGGCTCATCACAGGAGGGCTCATCACAGGAGGGTTCATCACAGGAGGGTTCATCACAGGAGGGCTCATCACAGCAGGGCTCATCACAGGAGGGTTCATCACAGGAGGGATCATCACAGGAGGGCTCATCACCGGAGGGTTCATCACCGGAGGGTTCATCACAGGAGAGCTCATCGCAATACTACAATCTGAGATTCCTCCGTGGTTGATCCCTTTTATTGGCAAACTGAAAAGATGGAACAAATTGGCTGCTGTGCAGCCTCCTCCGGTCTCTTCGTCAGGCCTCAGGCATCTCCAGAGCTGCCATTTATCATCTTTTCAGTTCACCATGAAAAGGTATCAACGACTGAGGACTCTCAGATTGTAACATTTTTCTATCTACTGGCTAACATGATACGAAGATATACTTTTCCTGTATCCTTCCCTGTGGAGTTTTCCAGATACATCATTCTTGTTATCGCCCATTTATCTTGGCGCCGGCAGCAGGTACTTAGCGGGTCCCGGGCTGCTGCAGCGTGGTCTGCTGCACCGTGGTCTGCTTCGTGCAGTCATCATGTCACATTAATGAGGAACGAGGTACTGTCCTGTGAAGAACAAACCCTGCACTGGGCTCATAAACCTAATGACTGCTCAGGAGCCGTGTGGGCGCAGGTAGCGCATGGAGCAGGACAATGTGACAGACATAATGGATGTGCGGCTTTACAGGCTGTACTTCTCATCCAGCAGGTTGCAGAGCAGCAGATCGGACAGATGTTGGAGCAGACTGGAACAGAGTCGTGTGCTGCAGCCGGGCTCTGCACATTACTCCTGACATCTGGATGCTGCTGTAGCGGGGACTTTGCCTCGAGCCAGGAGGCTGCAAGGAACCTCGTGGCACTCAGAGCAGGGTTTTTGCTACTCTTTAAGCGATTAGTGCACCGAGGCGGGAATAATGCTGAATTATCGCTCCGCTGCTTCCTAGCATGGAATCCCGGGATAAAAGACAGACAAGATAAGGCTATTTACAATCAGACAGGACTAATTATCAACTACATGGATTGTGTTCCCTTTCATCTGCGCATCACTACGGAGGATTCAAGGAAACGAAGGAAAGATGCAAAGTTACATCTACTAATTATATATATATAGATCTATACAATGTCTCACTCACAAGGCCAGAAAGCAGTCAGGACTAATGAGGGTCCGCAGGAATCCCAAACATCGCCCAGCAGAGAAGCAGCTGCTCCGTATTCTCTGCATGTATCAATGAAGGCTAGATCCACAACACAGAGTATCAATATCAATGAAGGCTAGATCCACAACACAGAGTATCAATATCAATGAAGGCTCGATCCACAACACAGAGTATCAATATCAATGAAGGCTCGATCCACAACACAGAGTATCATTATCAATGAAGGCTCGATCCACAACACAGAGTATCATTATCAATGAAGGCTCGATCCACAACACAGAGTATCAATATCAATGAAGGCTAGATCCACAACACAGAGTATTAATATCAATGAAGGCTAGATCCACAACACAGAGTATCAATATCAATGAAGGCTCGATCCACAACACAGAGTATCAATATCAATGAAGGCTAGATCCACAACACAGAGTATCAATATCAATGAAGGCTAGATCCACAACACAGAGTATCATTATCAATGAAGGCTCGATCCACAACACAGAGTATCAATATCAATGAAGGCTAGATCCACAACACAGAGTATCAATATCAATGAAGGCTAGATCCACAACACAGAGTATCATTATCAATGAAGGCTCGATCCACAACACAGAGTATCAATATCAATGAAGGCTAGATCCACAACACAGAGTATCAATATCAATGAAGGCTAGATCCACAACACAGAGTATCAATATCAATGAAGGCTAGATCCACAACACAGAGTATCAATATCAATGAAGGCTCGATCCACAACACAGAGTATCAATATCAATGAAGGCTAGATCCACAACACAGAGTATCATTATCAATGAAGGCTAGATCCACAACACAGAGTATCAATATCAATGAAGGCTAGATCCACAACACAGAGTATCAATATCAATGAAGGCTAGATCCACAACACAGAGTATCATTATCAATGAAGGCTCGATCCACAACACAGAGTATCAATATCAATGAAGGCTAGATCCACAACACAGAGTATCAATATCAATGAAGGCTCGATCCACAACACAGAGTATCATTATCAATGAAGGCTAGATCCACAACACAGAGTATCATTATCAATGAAGGCTAGATCCACAACACAGAGTATCAATATCAATGAAGGCTAGATCCACAACACAGAGTATCAATATCAATGAAGGCTCGATCCACAACACAGAGTATCATTATCAATGAAGGCTAGATCAACAACACAGAGTATCAATATCAATGAAGGCTCGATCCACAACACAGTATCATTATCAATGAAGGCTAGATCCACAACACAGAGTATCATTATCAATGAAGGCTAGATCCACAACACAGAGTATCAATATCAATGAAGGCTCGATCCACAACACAGAGTATCAATATCAATGAAGGCTAGATCCACAACACAGAGTATCAATATCAATGAAGGCTAGATCCACAACACAGAGTATCAATATCAATGAAGGCTCGATCCACAACACAGAGTATCATTATCAATGAAGGCTAGATCAACAACACAGAGTATCAATATCAATGAAGGCTCGATCCACAACACAGAGTATCATTATCAATGAAGGCTAGATCCACAACACAGAGTATCAATATCAATGAAGGCTCGATCCACAACACAGAGTATCAATATCAATGAAGGCTAGATCCACAACACAGAGTATCAATATCAATGAAGGCTAGATCCACAACACAGAGTATCAATATCAATGAAGGCTAGATCCACAACACAGAGTATCAATATCAATGAAGGCTAGATCCACAACACAGAGTATCATTATCAATGAAGGCTAGATCCACAACACAGAGTATCAATATCAATGAAGGCTCGATCCACAACACAGAGTATCAATATCAATGAAGGCTCGATCCACAACACAGAGTATCAATATCAATGAAGGCTAGATCCACAACACAGAGTATCAATATCAATGAAGGCTAGATCCACAACACAGAGTATCAATATCAATGAAGGCTAGATCCACAACACAGAGTATCAATATCAATGAAGGCTCGATCCACAACACAGAGTATCATTATCAATGAAGGCTCGATCCACAACACAGAGTATCAATATCAATGAAGGCTAGATCCACAACACAGAGTATCAATATCAATGAAGGCTAGATCCACAACACAGAGTATCAATATCAATGAAGGCTCGATCCACAACACAGAGTATCAATATCAATGAAGGCTCGATCCACAACACAGAGTATCATTATCAATGAAGGCTCGATCCACAACACAGTATCATTATCAATGAAGGCTAGATCCACAACACAGAGTATCATTATCAATGAAGGCTAGATCCACAACACAGAGTATCAATATCAATGAAGGCTAGATCCACAACACAGAGTATCATTATCAATGAAGGCTAGATCAACAACACAGAGTATCATTATCAATGAAGGCAAGATCCACAACAGAGTATCAATATCAATGAAGGCTCGATCCACAACACAGAGTATCAATATCAATGAAGGCTAGATCCACAACACAGAGTATCAATATCAATGAAGGCTCGATCCACAACACAGAGTATCAATATCAATGAAGGCAAGATCCACAACACAGAGTATCAATATCAATGAAGGCTAGATCCACAACACAGAGTATCAATATCAATGAAGGCTCGATCCACAACACAGAGTATCAATATCAATGAAGGCTAGATCCACAACACAGAGTATCAATATCAATGAAGGCAAGATCCACAACACAGAGTATCATTATCAATGAAGGCTCGATCCACAACACAGAGTATCAATATCAATGAAGGCTCGATCCACAACACAGAGTATCAATATCAATGAAGGCTAGATCCACAACACAGAGTATCAATATCAATGAAGGCTCAATCCACAACACAGAGTATCAATATCAATGAAGGCTCGATCCACAACACAGAGTATCAATATCAATGAAGGTAAGATCCACAACACAGAGTATCAATATCAATGAAGGCTAGATCCACAACACAGAGTATCAATATCAATGAAGGCTAGATCCACAACACAGAGTATCAATATCAATGAAGGCTCGATCCACAACACAGAGTATCAATATCAATGAAGGCTAGATCCACAAACAGAGTATCAATATCAATGAAGGCTCGATCCACAACACAGAGTATCAATATCAATGAAGGCTCGATCCACAACACAGAGTATCAATATCAATGAAGGCTCGATCCACAACACAGAGTATCAATATGAATGAAGGCTAGATCCACAAACACAGAGTATCAATATCAATGAAGGCTAGATCCACAACACAGAGTATCAATATCAATGAAGGCTAGATCCACAACACAGAGTATCAATATCAATGAAGGCTAGATCCACAA